>NC_089776.1:21185678-21255678 GCF_040412425.1 Macrobrachium rosenbergii | reverse complement strand
AAATAAATTACGGTGGTGATGTCACAAAGGAAGATGTCATGGCCATTGCATCACACTTACTTGGATATTAATAGTATTTACAGAGAGAGAGAGAGAGAGAGAGAGAGAGAGTTGTGTATCTAAAATCTAAATTCAATTGTCAACTAAGTTTTGCTTCCGTGATAGGTAATAACATCAACTTAAGTCCCGTTTGACCAATAGAATCTATAAAATAAGTCACTACAGGTAATCTGATACTTTCCAATTCAATAGCTAAAAGAATGTTGATATCGCATTCCATACAAACATATATAAAGGAATATCATTATATATAAGAGTCTTTTTTTACTATGACCAAACTTATCATCAAAAACTTAACCGTGTCACATGATATGTCATCGACACTTTTAAATCTAATTAAGGAGAAATACACAATGGCTAAAATCATAACCCATAGAGCAACAGGGGTATTAAAACAAAATTTAGATTGACATTTGTAGATTGCGTCAAGCTGACTAAAGCCAAGGACAATAATATTACAGCAAGATCGTTTGCATTCACTTACATTTTTTTATTATAGTTACACTGTTTTGCTTTGTATTTCTGTAACAGTTACATTGAATTGCTTAGCTAGTAAAAAGAACAAGTATTACAACACATTACAATAATCCATGTACAGACTTAAAAACACTTTATTAACCATTTAAACGCCTACAAGTTTCAGACAATTACGCATTTAAGTTCACCATGATGTAATTTCAGGTGTACTTCCTCATACCTAAATGAGATCAATAATGAAAAATAGTTCCTCGTTGGGCGTGTGGGTTCCATTCTCAACTGGCACTCTGCTGGCCGCGAGTTCGAATCTCCGACCGGCCAATGAAGATTAAGAGGAATTTATTTCTGGTGATAGAAATTCATTTCTCGCTATATAGTGGTTCGGATTCCACAATAAGCTGTAGGCCCCGTTGCTAGGTAACCAACTGGTTCTTAGCCACGTAAAATAAATCTAATCCTTCGGGCCAACCCTAGGAGAGCTGTTAATCAGCTCAGTGGTCTGGTTAAACTGAAGTATACTTAACTTAATAATGAAAATGCTATCCGTAAGTTCATATTTCCTGACACAAGCAAATGTTCATCATGGAGAAATGGCTTATGACCGCCCTCCCCTCCTCGACATGTAACCACCTTGACGTGGTATGAGGGTTCTTGAAACCCTGGAATTTGTTCCTAGGTTGGAGTCCAAGATTCCCACATATTACATATTAATTTGGGTTAATTTTTTTGTTTAATTTTCCACTTTTGGTGAAAGTTATTGGACCTGATAAATAGAAAAGGCATCATAGCTGAAACTGACTTTATATCTGAAGCTAATAGTGGGAACTGTGGTGCGATCATCAACTACCCGATAATGTTTGGACCTGAGAGATATCAGACTGATGGCTCAAGGGTGGAACTATCCTGCAGGGCTGGGCCATGGATTCAGGGGTGGTCTGGTTCTGGGGATAGGACTCTTGGCATTCTGTCCGGTATGCCCATAATATGATTAGGGTGGGGATGATTGCATTCTTGTAATATTCTCAGTCCCAACAAGCAGGTTTGGCTTATACTTAGGCCACTGTAATTGTGTTGAGTTATCCCCTAGGGGGTAGGGTAGGGGGCGGACGTTTGGGAGTCAGCTCCTACTGGTGCCCATTGGTGAAAGAATAAACTCCATGAAAGGCTGATGATATCTTTTTAAGGTTTTTAGGTTTACTTAATTTTTATTTTTATAATTATTCGGTCTTTATGAGTAGTAACAATAAAGAATCAAGTAACCCTGGACCCTCTGATGATACCGTTTTGACACAGATGAAGACCTCTGCACCCTCCTCTGACAACCTGTGTTTGGAAAAGGCTATGAAACCTATGCTCCAACATGGAACAAAGAGAAATTGATCAGAAGCATATGGGAAATAGGACCAGGTATATTTGAAACCTCTTATCATAAGTATTTACCTTAAATCGGAAATATTCTAATTGTCATATTTGTAATGTGTACAGAGATATTGTAAAGTATTGTGGGCAAGAGCCTAAGATATCATCCGAAGGTCAAGGAAAACTGACAGTAGAATTGGCCTCAGCAAAAGATAGTGAAAAATTAAAAGCATTATTGCATCTTGGAGGAGTTAAAGTAGACTGCTTAGTACATGCTTTTTGGAATCACTCCAAGGGAATGATGGTTGAACCCCAACTAATGACATACTCAAAAGAGAAACCTAAACCTGAAGAATTAAAAGCTCAAGGTGTGATTAGATTTGAAAGAGTAAAGAAAATCAATACAGCCTTGGTTCCACTTCCAAATTTAATTATGTTCATTTCTGCTCATACCAAATGCAATAAAAGCAGCATGGTTACATTTTAAGGTTAAGCAATATACAACATGACAGAGATGTTCTTATTATTAATATGGACATATGTAAGGGTCTTGTAGGCATGAACTACAAGCCAAGTATAACTGAATGTATCACATTTAGAGAGGCAAAAGAGAAAGTGTTAAACCAGTATGTCAGACCAGGAATATCCTTTTCCAGTACTGCTGCCAGCTAGAGAAGAAATATAAATGCTGCCAGAGGTTTTTCCATTGGTAATGTAAAGGACAGATTGGTGATGATCTGTACTATCACCTCTTTTGAGGCTGCACCAGTAATTTCTGGCACTCCTGCCTCTTAAGGGTTCTCCAGTAATTCCTGGCACTACTGCCTCTTCAGAGGAAGAGGTAGTGATTTCTTGCACTCCTGCCTTTTCAGAGGCAGTGCCAGATGAACCTGGCACTCCCACCTCTCTGGAGGCTGCACCAGTTATACCTGCATGTCCACCTGTTTGGAGGCTACATTATATATATCTGGAGCCAGCATTAGCTGTGACTGGTACCCCTAACACTTCAAAGGATGCGCCAAATTGTGTTGGAGAATTCCACCTTTCCTCAGGCAGCACCAGTATTGTCTGGTGCTCCTGAACCTGAAATTTCGATAATGAAGACGCCATCAAAGGGTGCCCAGCACCCATGATACTGGGGCAGCTGTGCCATCTATTTTAGGTTCTTCCTCCAAAGAAGCACCATCATCGTTTACTTTGAAATGGAAGGCTGACATAAATAATCAGTCCTTCAAAAAAAAAAGCTGGAGCAAGGCAATAAACTTCAAGCACTTAAAAAGAGGCTCCAGTTTAATGGCCTCAAAACCAAATTAAATTCAATCATTTTCTTCAGGGGAACTGTCAGGATTAAAAGCTAGATGGAAAGAACTAAGGCTGCGCATATCAGGAGTGTCTCCTGTATGTATAGCTTTGCAGGACACTATGATTGGTAATAATATGTGCCTGAGCCCAAGAGAGTATACAGCATATCATTCCACATATATAATATATAAAATATAGGAATCAATGGGGGTGTAGTTTTATATATTTGTAATGACACCTCACAAAATCCTGTTAGTATCCAGTCTACACTGCGAGTGATAGTTGTGCAGATCCATTTGCAAAGAAAATATACAGTATGTTCTCTCTATCTACCATCTAGTGAAGTCTTCCCCATTGATGAATATAAATCCATTCATTATTCTGGGAGATATGAATAGTCGAAACCCTTTTTGGGGGGATACTGTTACCAATCAAAGAGGAAATTGCCTTTGTTTCATCATAGAATGTGAAAATATGGGCATTCTCAACACTGGGGAGTGTACATATTTCCACGTTCAAGCAAGCACACTGTCAGCAATTAACTTATCTATATGCAGTGATGACTGACTGCCTTACTGATTTCAATTAGAGAGTGATAAATGATTGGTTTACCAGTGACCATTTTCCACTAGAAATTAATGTACCTTCAAACCCTCAATCTTCAAGGCTACCTAAATGGAACATTGATAAAGCTGATTGGGCAACATTCCAGGAACACAAGCCCAACAGATAACTCTGCTGATGACTTTCCCTCTGTAGATGATGCTCTTGACTTTTTCAGCACAATTATATTTTCAGCTGGTCTTTAATCAGTACCTAGGACTTCAGGCATAATTATCGGCCAACAAGTTCCATGGTGGACTCGTAAATGCCAGGAAACTCATAGAACTATAAGATCAGCTTTCAGTAGATATATCAGATGAAAATGTGAGTGTTACCATATTGAATTTCGAAAAGCAAGAGTTCATTTCCCCATTGAAATTAAAAAAAGCACAAAAGAAATCTTAAACAATTTTCATATCTGCAATAAATTAAAAAAAACACCCTTGACTTTAATCTGGAAGAGTTAGAAAAATAGCAGGCAAATTTACACCTTGTCAACCTCCAGTTATTAAGATTGATGGTTGTGAAGTAGCAGATCAGTTAGTAGAAAATGAGTTTGATAATCATTTTGCTAATGTTGCAAAGAAAATTTATGACAGACCCTATTCAGCTAAAAGAAAGGTTAAAGCAGGTAGAAACTGATTTTAATACATCAAAGAATGAATAATACAATGTACCTTTTACTATGGGAGAATCTGACTCAGCATTAAGTAAATGTAGTGAATCAGCTCCTGGAGTGGATGATGTAACATATTCAATGATTAAGCAGATTTTTCATATTAAGCCTTATTAACAGAAATCGCTGAGAACATATCTTACCAGTACTCTGGAAGATGTTAAAATTACTACCATTCCTGAAACCCGGGAAAACCCATTGAACACAGAGAATTATTGTCCTATTGCACTGACATCATGACCATGTGGAAGACCAGGGAAAAAATTTGACACATGTTTGCTCAGTGTGGTTTTCGAAGTATGCACACCACAACTGATGTGTTGGTTCTAATGGAATCTTCAGTATGTGAAGCTTCTGGTAACAAAGAGCATTATGTCACTGTTTTCTTTGATCTTGAGAAGGCTTATGATACAACATGGAGGTATAGCATTTTCAGGGTTCTTTATGAATGTAACCTGAGAGGCAATTTGCCTCTTTTTATCAAGGCATTTTTCTAAAAATAAGTTATTTCAGGTTCAGGTTCGGGTAACAATGTCAGATGTATTCAGTCAAGAAGGAGTGCCACAAAGAAATGTTCTAAGTGTAACCTTGTTTGCCTTAGCAATCAATGAGGAGTACAAAATAATTCCCCAAGATGTAGCTTTAACTCGTTTTGTTGATGACCTTTCGATATCTTTTGCAGCCACAAGGATTGCAGTGCTGAACATCACCTTCAGCTTTAGATTGATAATATAGTAAAGTGGGCGGAGATGAATGGATTTAGGTTTTCAGCTAATAAAATGGTAACCATGCACTTTTGCTGTAAAAGAGGATTCCATTCTAATCCAGATCTGTTCATACATGGGCAGAGAATTCCACGTGCTGGTGAAACAGTGTTTCTTTGGTTGATTTTTGATATCAGCTGACTTGGATTCCACATCTGAAATATATGACAAAATGCTTGAATGCAATGAATGTCCATAAGTTCTGTCCCACACTCCATGGAGTGCTGACCAAACTCAAAATTAACTTGTGGGTGTGAAGTGTACACCTCGGAAAAGCTTAATAGCCTTAAAAGGCTTAATTCAATTCATCATGGAGGAGTAAGATTAGCTACGTGCACATTTAAGTCATCTCCCACTGAGAGCATGCTTGTAGACACTTATGAGATGCCTCTGGATCTTCATTACCAACGTCTACTGGTTCGGGGCTAGTATAGACTTCAGAGGCTTCCTGAGTCCTTAACCAGCATATACATCAGAAATGGAAGGCATTGGCAATTTTATGAATATCACCCCAAGCAACCTCAACCACTTACTTTTAGAGCTAAATGTACAACCAGGCAATTAAACACGACAAGGATGGAGATTTTACCAGCGAGGTATTCGGTTTGCTCCCCGCCCCTACCTTTTTACCTTCCAGATGTAAAATTCTGCAGATACTTTAATTCGACAAAGGCAGAAATGTCCAGTGAAAGAATATGGTCAATATTTTTAAAACATTTCTCCCAACATGATAACTCCATAGCAGTTTCCACAGATGGCTCAAAGTCAGATGCTTGTGTTGTCACTGGAGTGGTCTTCCCTGAAAGTGGGAGATTATCATGTGTTGCATCTATTTTTACAGCAGAACTGCATGAAATGTTAAAGGCCTTAAAGCAAATTTGAACTCAGAATAGAAATAGTTTTACTATATATTGTGACTCAAAAAGCACTCTTCACTCTTTAGAAAATTTCAACTCTTTAAACCCAGTGATTTTAGAGATGTTGGAATGGCTGCTTTAAGTGAAAAGAAGAGGCAAAGAAGTCAATTTTTGCTAGGTGCCTTCCCATATTGGGGTGGTTGGGAACAAGCAAGCTGGTCAAATTGCTAAGTCAGCAGTCACCTCCCCACCCAGAAGATGCCTTCAACCGTATGTATCTCCTCTCGTAGATTAGAAAATTAAAAAGATTTGGCAATCCCTTTGGGGAAATATTGCAGTAAGTAAACAAATGCGCACTATTACGCAGGACTTCATCCAGAATTTCTACATATTGCTGTCCGGTTAAACGCTCGTCGATGGGAATCAGTTCCTGGTCCACACGCAGCCATCCATCCCCATAATCCTGCAGAAATTCTTCCACTTCGCCGCGACGGTTGAATATTTTCTTTATTGAACCTAGAGATTGAGATACACAAAAAAATGTTATCGCAAGTAAACGAAGAAAATATCAACGCTGAATATCACCAATAGTCTATTAATAAAAATGAGCAATAAGGAATTTACATTGATATTGAGATTGTTTTCACTCTCGATAGGTAATTCGTTAGAATTCCAATAGGCTTGAAATGTTATCCTTGAAAGCAAAAGAAAAGTTATATTTTAAGGAGCTTGTTGGTATTTAATCAGTGTAGTAAGGAACGTTCATGTTACACATAGGCCTAAGCCCACATGAAAACTATTGGTATTAATTACTTACCTTGCAGTTATTTAATCAATATAGTAAAAAGTTCATGTTACACATAGGCCTAAGCCTACATGAAAACTATTGGTATTAATTACTTACCTTGTAGGTATTTAATCAGTGTAGTAAAGAAAGTTCATGATACACATAGGCCTAAGCCTACATGAAAACTATTGGTATTATTTACTTACCTTGTTTTATTAGGTCGCCAGCAGTGGAGTATACCATGATCGTCGCTAGCAAAAGTCTTCTCATCACACCATATAACGTTATCCCAGAATCCTGACTCAAACGGTAGATACTGAAGAGCGAAAGCTACTCGTTGCTCTTGGTGATTTTGAGACAAGGAGGGTTTGATTGCCGGTCTGCGGTGATGAATTCCTTGGTTGTGTAATCTCCTTCTCACCGTAACATTAGAGATTTGAAGACCTAATTCCTGATTCACTTTCGCAGCAGTTGTTATAGGCTGTGAGATAACTTTAGCAACGATCTGTTCATCCTGCTCTCTAGTAGTGCATCGGGGTCGACCTTTTCTAGGCTGATTCTGGAGGTTTTCTTCTTCGTTGAACCGTTTGATCCACCTGAATACTGTTGTCCGACTGATATTTAATTTGCGGCTAATTTCTATGGGGAGGATATTATTTTATGCAGTTCTATTATGACTCTCCGTATAGCTAATGAGGTTTCTTGTCTTTGGCTCCAGGATTTATTTGAAGTCGCCCAAGATGCTCCATCATCACAACGTGAAGTCGGGTCAGCGAGAAGTAGGCTAAATACTGAGCAGGAGCACCACCACTGTGTCACGTGACAAGTTGCACATTGCTTTGGCGGCTTTTCAGGCGTGCCAACCTTTCGGAGTCAGGGTGCGAATTTTCTCGTGCTGTTATTGTTTCGGGAGATTGCGTGTGGTTGCCAGCCCTGATGTTATCGTTCACATTTCAGAATGTTTCGTTTTATTTCGTGTATAATATCCAGAAAGGCAAACTTTTGAGTAGTGAAGATTTTTATTTTATTTTATATTATGTATAGTATTAATATATGTACTGTGTTGCTCTTATAATTCAAAATAAGTTTATAAAAAAATCAAAATAATTCTTTTCACTTGTGAACGATAATCAAAGTACACAGTATCGTCACTAATGAACGCGACTGTACAATTCTGCCCATAATGGAGATGAAGCCGCGTAGAAAAACATGAATAAACAATCTGGATAACCAAGGAAAACAACATACATAAACGCCAAGTGGCCCAGTTTTTCCCATGGGTTGTTGGTTGGCCTCCCGGCCCGCCCAGACTTAGTGGGTAACTGCTTAGGTCTAGCAACTTCACCACACACACACACACATATATACATATATATATATACATATATATATATATATATATATATATATATATATATATATATATATATATATATATATATATATATATATATATATATATATATATATATATATATATATATATATATATATATATATATATATATATATATATATATATATATATATATATATATATATATATATATATATATATATATATATATATATATATATATATATATATATATATATATATATATATATATATATATATATATATATATATGTATATATATATATATATATATATATATATATATATATATATATATATATATATATATATATATATATATATATATATATATATATATATATATATATATATATATATATATATATATATATATATATATATATATATATATATATATATATATATATATATATATATATATATAGAGAGAAGAGAGAGAGAGAGAGAGAGAGAGAGAGAGAGAGAGAGAGAGAGAGAGAGTGTAACCGAAACAAATTCAGTAGGTACTGGCCAGACATTTTATGATAGGGAGACAAGATTGTGATAATGTTTGGTGGTTTGCATATTGAGCAGGCTGCACTTAAAATGATGGGTACTATTCTTGAAGGTAGTGGATGGTGTAGTGCTCTAATTGAAGCAGGAGTGGCATCACCTGGTACAGCAGAGTCATTCCTGAAAGCAGCAAGCATTACCAAGACCAGACAAGCTCACCAAGTAACTGCAATTAGTTTATACAAGCCCATAAAAGATGCATACAACAAACACATAAGTGAATCTTCTGAGGAAAACATACATTTCAAAGACTTCTGTGAGAGGCGTAAAATGGAAAGTCCACAGTTCCAGTTTTGGTATCTAATCCTCAACATGAGACTGACTGTTCTGTAATGATTGAATCATTTCGGGAAGCAGACTTCACCATGTACCGTGAGGTTCTTGCTGAAATTATTCCTTACTTTTTTGCAAATGATAATATTCATTATGCTCGGTGGCTACCTGTTCACCTGAGAGATATGATGTCCCTGGAAAAGCACCATCCAGAGCTAGCTGCAAATTTTCATAATGGAAATTTTGTTGTGCATAAATCTGGTAGAGGCTTCTCATCAATGACGATAGACCAAGCCATGAACAAAATAAAGCCATTATCAGAGGGGATGGTGGAGCCACTGGCTTAACGGAAGACCAATCTGCACTTAGAAGATGGCTGTTAGCAGGACCTGAAATTAGTCATCTTGTCATGAACTACGAAAAAGTTACAACACCAAAAACTAGTCATCATGAGCCAACAAAGGCAACACAAAAATCATTCCTTGAAAAGGTGCTGAAAATCACAAAAAGTATTGAATGACATACCGGTAGTCCCTTTGAAAGAACAGTCCAAGAGTTTGCTAATTGTTATTAGACACAAAGGACATTGCATGGACCCAAGCAGAGCTGACATGGTATGGGAATATCAGAAAACAGGGAAAGAACAGTTCAAGGCATGTATGAAAAGTCTGTCCTCTGGAGAACAAGTCTTCTATCAGCCTATTAAGGGGAATAAGATTCTTTTCTTCAAAGATGCCCCTGTTGCCAGTAGTTTAAAAACAAAGATGGTGAAGGAAGATTGTCACTTATTTTCACGTCTGTTCATTTCCTGTCAAAGTGGACAGTGTGACCTGAATGAGTATTTTCAGTATGAGAACCAACCTTTTCCACCCTCTCTTAGTGACAATGGCAAGCTTCACACATATGAGAAGTCTCAGCTCACTGATATACTGGGAGCTGAGATTACACTACCTGACACAGAACCAGAGGCCGATGCTATTATCATAGATGGTTCAGCAATGGTTTACAGCTCAAAGCCAAACAAATCTAAAACCTTTGAAAATTAAGCCAATGAAGATATTCTGCCCAAAGGCAGATCATACTGCAGAAAATACAACCGAGTTGACATAGTATATGATGTATACACTAAAGATAGCTTGAAGCACGAAACCAGGTCTAAGAGAGGAAAAGCGATAAGGAGGAGGGTGACCTCTACAAGTAAAACACCTAAGTAAACTGACATGAAATTTTTCCTTCAGCAGGCAAGCAGAAGCAGCAAGACAAGAGTTGTTCAGCTGCCTTTCAGATAAAATACATTCTGAGAATTCAATCTAACAGCACAATGAGCTGTGACAAAAAGAAGGAACAGAAGCTTTGTGCAACAACGTGTTCTGCATCATTAGTCTACATAACTCCTTGCAATTAAGAGGAAGCGGATACACGGATCTTTCTCCATGCTAAGAATGCTGTTTGCGAAGGAAACAGAACTGTCATAATCAGAGCTACAGACACTGATGCACTGATTATAGCAATATCTGTTCTATCAAATCTCACTTCACTTGGCCTAGAGAAAATGTGGTTAGCTTATGGACATGGAAAACATTTTCGACACATCCCAGTTCATGACATTTTAAATTTTATTGGTACAGACAAAGCTAAGGGCCTTCCATTTTTTCATGCATGTACTGGTGTGATGTATCAGCTTGTCATAGAAAAGCTAAAAGTCAGCCATAGCATACATGAGTCTTGCCGTGAGGTAACCACCTCAGTCTTCAGAAACTCGGTGACTGTCTACAGGAAGTTGATGCTAATGATCTGGTCTTAGAAAGGTATGTTGTTGTCATGTACGATAGATCAAGTTCATGTGCTAGTGTCACTGATGCCAGATTAGACTTGTTTGCAAGGAAGCAGAGAGCATATGATTCAGTTCCTCCAAGTCAGTCTGCCATGCTTGACCATGCAAAACGTGCAGCTTTCCAAGCAGGGTACATATGGAGTCAGGCATTAGTTCGTCAGACTGATGTTCCAAGTCCAGCTATGTGGGGCTGGATAAAAGAGGGTGAAGAATGGAAAATAACATGGACAACACTTCCACCAATTGCTAAAAGCTGTCAAGAACTGACAAAATGTGGTTGTAAGGGTGACTGTCATGTTAGATGCAAATGTTGTCACAGCGGACTGAGCTGTACTGCTCTCTGTGCATGTTCTTGCTAGGACTAGAATTGTGTGTGTATATATAAGTATAATTATATATACATGTAAATGGACAAATATATATAATATATATTACTGTTGTATTTTGCAAATTTGTTGTAATATCACATAAAGGTATACATAGAAATAATTAATTCATATAGCTAAATAAACTAAGAAAAGAAACTAATTAGTGGAATAATATTTTCAGTTATTTGTACACGTATCTTTTTTAATTATGCTGTATCATTCATCATACATATTTATGGAATATATAGCAATAAAATAGTTTATAATGCACTTTTATACTATTATATATATAATACTCAGGAATTCATTCTATACATTTAAATTAAAACAACAACTCAAGAAGTCACAAAAAATAACGAGCGTAAGATTCTACTAATATCGACTGCTAAAAATGGCAGCCATATTGAAAAATGGCCACCATTTTGGATTTTCAAGTGGCTAACGTTTTTTCCGCGAAAAGTGATCTACTAGGAATATGTGTTCCAAATTTCATGCTTGTATCACCAAGTGCACAATTATCTTGTTATCCGCTCTACTATATACCTATATGCCACGGAGACAAGAAACGATGCTGTGAGGGGCTAAGGATTGGGCATGCAAGACTCACCCATGGGTTCTTGATGTCAGGAGAAAATCCTCCAATCATTGTGCCCTTGACTTGAGACATTTGCTGGTCGAATGTCCCAGTCTTGGGAATCTAAGACATACATAGGTTCCTCTCTTGGTGACGTGCCAGAGATGGACATTTTACCTTTGCAACGATTCGTGGGGAGGACTGTAATTTAGAGCAGCTATATATCTTTGTTAGGGAGGCAGGCCTCCTCAACAAAATTTAGATCATATACATATACGGTATGTGTATGTATGTATAGTATATATTTACAAATATGAGTATATGTATATATATACATACGCACACACATACACACACACACACACACACACACACACACACACACACACACACATATATATATATATATATATATATATATATATATATATATATATATATATATATATATATATATATATATATATATATATATATATATATATATATATATATACACACATATGTTAAAACTGCCCTTGTCAACCCTTGACAAAGGGCCTTTGGCGTTACCAGAGTTCAGTTGATATCTTGTAGCTGGCAGCCGAGAAGTTCCTTCTCTCTCTCTCTCTCTCTCTCTCTCTCTCTCTCTCTCTCTCTCTCTCTCTCTCATTTACCTATTCTGTCTAAGGTGTATAAATCAAATCCTAAAATTACAAAACTAAAATTTATTAAGCAAGTTTAACATCGAATCACTAACAATGAAATTATGGAAGATAGATATTAAACCCATTAAGCATTACCCCGAAGTAAAGTAAATAATTGCATGTCAGACATGATATGTCCACACACTTCTCCCAACAGTTCTACCACTGTTGGAAGCAATGGTGGAACGCCACTTCTGAGATGGCGTGCAGCTGGTCCATCGCATTCTGTGATGTCTTCTCTGGACTGAAATCTGGTCCCTTTCAGGGACATTTTCAGCTTGGAGAAAAGCCAGAAGTCACACCCACAAACTTTAATTACGAGCTTTTCTCAGAACTTTTCATTTGAGCTCTCTCTCTCTCTCTCTCTCTCTCTCTCTCTCTCTCTGAAGAACTGGCAGCTCCATCAAGATAAAGTACCAGCCCATTCTTCACGTCTGATACAGAGTTTCCTGGACAGACACAACACACATGTGCTTCATCAGGCCTACTCTCCTGACATGGCTCTGTGTAACTTCTGACTTTTCCCCAAGCTGAAAATGCCCATGAAGGCAACCAGATTTCAGTTCTGAGAAGACATTGTACAGAATGTGATGGACCAACTAAGCACAATCTCAAAAGAGGCGTTCCAGCTCTGCTTCCAACAGTGGTAGAACCGTTGGAAGAATGGGGACTATTTTGAAGGAGATTAGTGCAAGATTGTTGTATCTGAATGAGAGTATCTTTTATGAATAAAGGTTAGATACTTTTTGAAGGAAATAAAATAAAATATAAACCTTTATGCTTGTAAGAAAAATAACGTAAAACTAAAACTGTTTATTCTGCTTGAAGAAGCTGACTGACAGGAAGGCTATGGAAAACATTTGGCCCTTCCTAATCTCTATCTTATTGCTCCCTAGACACTCATTAATCTCCTTTTCTTTGGACCCATGATTGCCTGAATACCTCTGTTCCACGAATGAAGCCATTTGGAGACAAATCCCTGCTGTAGACTAAGATGAGCCAGTGGAGAAGATTAACTCGAGGAGAAATTTCAGGGTCCCATAACAACTGACCGTGGGGCCCTTGCCCTGCCATGTGGTGACCAGGTCAACAATATGCGGGCGCAATATAATAAAATATGGAGCGTCAAGAGAGAGTGGGAAGTTAATCCCCCAAAGATCATAATATAGGGGCCACGCGATCTGAAGTCAGACAGAGGCATCTTGGCTGCGGCACCCAAAGCAGCTTCCCCTCGACCCCCGCTTCTTCTGGGCTATATCCCCGACACATGGCTTTCTTGCTCAAGCCAAAAGTTTTCCTACCAGTGAAAGCCTCCCTAAACTCCTCCTCCATTTTTATCTACAGCGAAGACAAGTCTCCAACAAAGGTAACGTACCCTGACCAGCGGTATTTCTTAATCAGTCAAGAACTTTTTATTCCTTTACTGATTTTTCCGTTTCATTTTCAAAGTGCAAATTTCCATGCTAGACCTGACTACATTATTTCAGTATATTATTTTAACTCGCACTGCACTTCTCGGCTTTTCTTTGATTACACTGTTTCTTTCTGTCTCATAAACTTGTGCATTCTCCATTGCAGACAGAGACGCTTGCTGTGGAATCTTCCCTTTGATTGTGCCCTGCTTGCTGTGGAATCTTCCCTTTGATTGTGCCCTGCTTGCCGTGGTCCCAACCACGGCCATTTAACTCTACAGTGCCACTGAAGTGGATTTCTTCGACTCCTTGCAACTGTTGTTTGTTAAAGTGAATTTGCTATTTAGCAGGACCCTGTTTCCCTGCCTCAGTTAATACCCGTTCTTCTGATTTTGTTGTTAATGTAAATACAAGTGAATTTAAAGTGGGCGTAAGTGTTTATCTACAACTTCTCCCTATTGAGTAACAGTCTTCAGCTCCTTTTCTTTTCTGTTATGGTTGCCAGATCCCAAAGTACTAGTCCAATATAATAGATTTCCCATGGTAAGTGAAGGATTCTCTTAGAAAAAGCATAAAGGCAATCTACCTCTCACAAATTGTGGTATAGAGCAACAGCGCTTAAACAATTACCCCTCTTTTGTATAAGAGACAACTCTATGTCATGCCCCGTCTTTCACTAAGTACCCTGTAGCTGTTTGTCTAGCCCTTAAGCCAACTTTTTTTTTTTTACCATAGGAGCAGAAGGGCCTACGTCTGGTCAAATCAAAACCTGCACAGTAGTTGTAAGCGGGTTAAATTCTTTCAAAATGTTAAACCCCACACTTCAAGGCTCACCTCACTTCCACACACACTAATGGTGTCCCTTTCCTCACCACCTCCAAATCGTATTTTAGTCTTCATTCTTAGTGTCAAAGATAGTACTACGAATCAAAAACATCCATTAATTTAATAACAGCAAATTTGTAGACTGATTTTTTCGAGACAAAGTTTCTTTCTATTACCATGTCGAAACCATCTTGCCTCTCTTTTTTTTTTTTTGCAACAATGAGGTCTCCTGCCACAAAACCGAGAATGGCCATATCTAGAAAGAAGTTTGTCGTTGGAAACATAGAGACATGAAATTATTTAGCAGTAGATGTCTTTTTTCCTTCGCATTTGCAAAAACACATAGAAAAGTAAAACAAAATAATAATGACCATTTAGTACAAATAAATAAAAACAATGAAAAAGATAGTAAAAATATGCTTAAAAGCTTCACTAATTAGTATTAAGAACCTGACAGGTGTCAAAATATTCCTAGAAACTTATACAAAAGCACAAAATAGTACATGTACGAAATTCAGCAAGAAATACACCAATATCAAAGGCGGATAAAGGTTTTAACATTCTGAAAATATCTCAGAAATAGAACCGGCAGCAAAATCCAAACAAATTACAAAAAAAAAGAACGAGCACAGTAATTTCAAGAGCCTGTATATCCATCAAGACTTAAGATATTAATGGATGCGATCCACTTGAAGAGTGCACCAGGCACAAAGAGAGGGAGGGAAGATCTCACAGAGCTCAGAGGAGCTTAAGATGAGCTGCAAGCACAGTTTCCCCAATGAAGCTTGTTGGAGAGCATCAGATATTCTTTCCCTTTCCCCTTCGGTGCGCCAACTAGGATTTCCGAGAAAAAAAAAAAGATATGATCCTAACTATGACGCCTGAAGTTATTGCGTTTTCTAATTTTTTAATTTTTTTTAGTGGAATTATCACTTTCCTAATGTTTGGTGAAAACGCAGATGCATCAAGCCTTGGAATTAAACTTTACACGTTTAACAAAATCTGACAAAAAAAAAAAAAATACTAGAAAAATTACTTACCTTCATTTCACTTGACAAAAAATTCAGTTGATAAAAGTCAATAAGTTTTCAAGATAAAACTTTCCTTCATAATACAAAAGTCGTACGACAAAATTTAAGCTATAGAAAAAACTCAATTTTTTTACAAATGGCTATTCATAATTTTCAAATCTAAAAAACCAAAATTACCCTTTTTCATATCGCCGTTGATTACTTTAATATCTAGAGTTAAAAAAAATGTTTTTTCTAAAAATGACTATACGTACTCTCACCATCTACAAGGATGAAATTTGAATGGATTAGTTTATGATCGTCCTAACGATACATATTAGGTATATTTTAGAAATAACTGTCGGTATTCAGCTCACATTTCCATAGGACAGGCGTAACTGGAATGAACTTGCATAGGAAGCTTCCAACATATAAATGGCACTTTCGGCCCAGGGGGAGCGAAGAGGTCACGCACTACAACTCAAAATTAGTGGCACTGTACCTTGTTGAGAAAGGTAACTGAATGTCAGATTGGTTAATGTCAAATAGGCGCTACAACAAAGACAAAACTGATTCATTGTAAACTAAGTGGAACTCGTGGGAGACATAATCTCAATTTGTAATAAGCTTACATTCCCTTGCAAGGCCGTAACAGAAGACACAGGCCATGAGGGGTCACAAAAATAGCAGCAGGATCTGCCATTCATCGTTCCTCTGTTCTTCGACTTTCTGCATTCTATCCAATTTACCTGTAAGCATTACTATTCACAGCCGTATTAGCTAAGAAGCACAGTTAACAGAACTATTAACAGTGCACTCAACATTTTAACCAGTAAACAGATGTTACCGATTCCGTCTCAAAAATAGAGAGAACAAGATTTTATATAGGTCAGATGTGCGTCTGCTGGCATTTTTAAAGCAAGGAAAAAAATTAGTTCCAAATGTGTCGGGACAACGGTGGGCAAAAAGTGTCAGAAAATTAACCATCTTCAAATAGAAAAATCAAACAAATTTAAAATCAGGGTGACCCATTCATATCAGCAACTACTCAAGTTTATAATTTTATGGAACTATCATAAAAGGTTTCGAGTAACTAGATAGAAATCCACTGAATATTT
Organism: Macrobrachium rosenbergii; assembly: GCF_040412425.1. NCBI lineage: Eukaryota > Metazoa > Arthropoda > Malacostraca > Decapoda > Palaemonidae > Macrobrachium > Macrobrachium rosenbergii. Next base: position 21,238,760 of record NC_089776.1, on the reverse strand, counting down.
AACGCATTGTTTAGTCTTCCATAACTGGCAAAGACTCGCAAGGAGTAAGGAACTTCAGACCTCGAAGCTCCGTCTGGGAGGGCATTGCAAATGACCAATCTGAAATGGAGGGCGAGTGTCAGGAGGAGGATTTCAACCCCTCTGAACAGTCTCTAACCTCTTGCCCTATATAGGCAAGTAGCCTGTAAGCACACTCGAGCTTTATACCGAAAAAAAATCTCTCTCTCTCTCTCTCTCTCTCTCTCTCTCTCTCTCTCTCTCTCTCTCTCTCTCTCTCTCTCTCTCTCTCTCTCTCTCTCTCTCTGGGGAATCATTACTTTTGCCAGAACATGAAAAGTTTGTACCTGTTTCTTATGATACATTCAAATATATCTGAATGAACTTTGGATATTAAAACCACTGTTTTTTGGGCATTTTTTTTAAATCAATCAAACCCTTCAAATTAAGGCGGTCAAATTATGAGACAGATTTAGTTCCCCTTTAGATACTGCATTTTATATCATACATATTACCTTAAAATACAAAGGATCTCACACACTTCAAGTACGTATACTGTGCTGTTTCACATTTATAAGTGGGAAAACCAAGCCTGTGACTTGTATGTTACTTTTACAAAAGGAAGCTTGTAAGACTATGAATCTAGCTTACGCATATTGAAAGCCTTTTCTCATACCTATTGCGAGTATTGTGACTTCGGGAGCAATATCCTAAACTGGAGTTTGGGACGACTGAATACGTAGGCATTTTCCCATACTTATAAGGGGAAAACTGTCCGTCTGCAAGCGCTCTCCAACCATTATTGTGCGCTGTCTGTGAACCTTTGACTCTCCAACAATTTTGGTGGGGAGACTTTGAACTAGTGAACCATCTCCAACAATTACAGCAGGAAGACAGTGAACCCGTGAGCACTTATACAATTATGGTGGGATAGCTGTGAACTTGGTAGTAACACATATGGGAGGAAGACATGAATCTCCTGGGCGATAACTGTCTACTATTTTGTTTCGTTTAAGTGGACATCCTATTTCTCCATTGCGTACTCTTAATAAAACTGAGTTTTCATTGATTTTGTCATTCCTTTATGTGAACTAGGGAAGCGAATGAATAAACCTGGTTTATGAGTTAGCGATAACTTGCTATCTTAAAGTATACCTCATCATTTACAGACCAAGCCTTTTTCTCAAATTTCAGCAAATACTAGATCATTTTAATGCTCACAACCTAGTCTTATTTGAATCAAATAAAAATTGGTTCGAACTATGCCACATAGGCACTTCCACCTTATTCTTATATCTACCCATTTGTTCAGAACGCTGAACGAATGCATTTATACTTTACAATAATAAATAAATGGTGCTCATGTACGCACACACACAGACACACACACATATATTGTGTGTGTGTGTGTGTACATGAGCACCATTTATTTATTATTGTAAAGTATAAATGCACTCGTTCAGCGTTCTGAACAATTGGGCAGATATAATATGGTGGAAGTGCCTTTGTGCCTGAACAAAAATAATATATATATATATATATATATATATATATATATATATATATATATATATATATATATATATATATATATATATATATATATATTCTAATGGATGGAACCTCTTTCCAAGCCACCTCACTCATTTTTACATCTGTAACCTAGCATAGAAAGAAATAAAATTCATTTCAGTTGTTTTTATTACTAGATCTGTGGGTTTCCACTTGCCCCTTCATAAACTCTCTCCTTCATTCCCCAAAATGGTTAAACATAACCCATCTCTCTGTTCAAATGACTGCCTAAAGCCTTGTTTCCAAGTGACCGTCGTACCCTCTTGGCATCAAGCAGCAGCAAGGGAGGAGCCAAAAAAGAGAAAGTCAGCACCGCCCTCCATGTTAACCCTCCACGACGTTTACCCGATGCCATGTGGCCAACTTATAAAACGTGACGAAGATTGACGTTTGCGCCACCTAGTCAGATGCCACCACTTAATCTCCAAGGTTATTTATAGACAATGCAACGGCAATCGAGAGAGAGAAGAGCACAGAACACCACCGAGAGCAGATGTCCTTAACCTTGCCTGACCCTCGAACTTTCCACGTGTTCAACCCCGGGGTTCAAACCAGTATACCTTTGTAGTGGGATTTCCTTTAATTCCCTCCTCCATCGCCAGCGCCCTATCGAACAAGGACACTGTCATCTTGACGAAGGTAATGTACTGGAATAAGGTTTCTTAGTCACGATTCCTATTATTTCTCTGTCTGATTTTCATTATTTTCCACTGTGCGATCACCTTCAGTAACTTGCGCTGGAGCACTCAGTGTTAATGTAATTATGCATTAGTGTTCAACCGAGTTATTTGGCCCATCTGTGCATTCCCTCAGTTCCCTTTGAGCGTCTTATTATTCTTGCAAGTAACCGTCTTACATATATTGCAGATAGGCCTCGACTGTGGAATCACTAGGCTCTATCCATGTGCAGTCCCCCTTCTACCCCCACTGCGATGTTTCCTGTTATGAAGACATCATCGGCGTAGAATTTTTATTCTGTGCAGGACTCATTAATTTGGCAGGATCTTATTACTAACTACCCACTAATTCGTCATTCTGATCTGTGTTTGTTATGTAAATATAATTAGTTAAGAGAACCCTTGAGTTTGTGTAATTTTCTCTCACATGAAGAGGGCCCTAAGCCACAGATTTTCCCTTGCTTTGTCTACGAAGTTGCCCTAATATTGAGTCAGATGTGTAATAAATACAGCAGATTTCTTGATAATGTAAGGAACTCTCTGCGTTCATCCGTTGCCGCCCAGAATCAAGTAAGTGTCCCTTAGACATTCGTAGAAATATAATGTATATATATATATATATATATATATGTATATATATGTATATATGTATATATATATATATATATATGTATATATGTATATATGTATATATATATATATATATATATATATATATATATATATATATATATATATATATATATATATATATATATATATATATATATATATATATATATATATATATATACATATTATTTAGTGTGTGTGTGTGAATGCATATACATTTACAATGATAAATCAATGATGTATATATATATATATTTATATATATATATATATATATATATATATATATATATATATATATATATATGTGTGTATACATGTACAATATCTATTTATTATTGTAAAGTATATATATATTCGTTCTGCATTTATGAATAATATATATATATATATATATATATTTATATATTATTATATATATAAATATATATATAATAAATATATATAAGAATATATGGAATATGTATGTTCAAACCATTTATTTATTATTTTAAAGAAGTATAAATGCATCGTTCAGCATTCTTAACAAATGGGAAGATATGAGAATATGGTGGAACTGCTCTTGTGGCATAGTTCAAACCAATCTTTATTTGATTTAAAGAAGATGCCCAGGTTGTGAGCATTAAAGTGATCTAGTATTTGCTGAAATTTGAGGAGAACGCTTGGTTTGCGAATGATGAAGTATACTTGATGAAAAGTTATCGGTAGCTCATAAACCGGGTTTGTATTCATTCGCTTTCCTAGTTCACATGAAGGAATGGCAACAGAGATCAAAACTCACCTTTATTAAGAGTATATAATGAAGAAGTAGGATGTGTATGCGCATTTATATATATATATATATATATATATATATATATATATATATGTATATATATATATATATATATATATATATATATATATATATATATATATATATATATATATATAGTTCCTGACCACAAGCTTTTAGATGAAAAGCTGAGCAGTGATTCATGGATCGATGTTGGCTTATCCAATCATATACAAGCGTACAAAGCAACACCAATAGATGGGGCCCTCCTCACTGTCTCCTCAATGACATCCCCACCGCCCCCACCAATTCCTCTTCCCTTACTACTACTCGGTCTCCTAACACATGATATTGATTTTCTATAGTTTTATCTGATGAAACACACTGGGAGCTTCCACCCACTATCGCTACATCATCCCCACCCAACTAACCGAAATGCATAAGAAAATTGTTTTTCTTTTCACTATTACCGCCGGAAGGGCGTCCCGTCGAAGAAGAAGGGAATAATGCAGAAGTGGGGCGAATGGACTGAATGCCTCAAGTGAAATATATTCATAAAGTTGCTTTGCTATATACATTTCACATGAAACCTTTTCTACAAATTCAGTATACTACAGATATTTCCTTCCATACTGCAGGACTGCAACAGACGGTACCCTAGAAGGTGAAATTAATGTGTACTCTCATTACTCGGAATACACAATTATTCCCCGCCATACGCTTGGAATGTACGAATAGTAGATGAAATCCCCTCCATTACATAGGAAAATACAATAAATGGGGTTCCCTCCCTTACTTTGGGAATACAATAGTAGAAACTCCCTCCTTTCCTCTGGAAGTTACAAATGATGATATCTGCTTCCTTATTTAAGGAATGTAATAGATAAAATGCACCAACCTTACTCAAGAAATAGAAAAGATAAATTCCCTTCTGAAAATCAAGGAATTCAACTGATGAAATTCCCTTCTGTACTCTGGGAGTACAATATGTGACATCTCCCATTGTCTTGAAATGCAACAGAGAAAATTCCATCCCCTACTCAAGAAATGCTATAGATAAAATCCTCTCTGGTACTCAAGGAATTCAAAAGATGATATCCCATTTCTTACTCTGGGAGTAGAACAGATGAAATCTCCTCTAGTAATCTCGGAATAAACGAATCCAATTGCTGATAAAAGGAATACAGTAGATGAAATCTCCTCTTTTTATCAGGAAATAAAATAGATGAAATCGCACCTAGCTCATGGAGTATGAAAAATTAAATATCCTCTATTACTCAGGAAGTACAATAGATTGCACCCCGTAGTTTACTCAAGGAAATAAAATGATGTAGAATGCCTTCTGTTACTCAGGAAACCTCATCCCTCACTCAGGGAGTATTATAAATGATATCTCTTTCTTCGGGAGTACAATAAATGATATCCCCTCCCTTACTCGTGTAATACAAGAAATAGAATTCCCTCCCTTATTCGTGTAGTACAGTAAATGAAATCCCCACTCTTACTCAGGAAGTACAATAGACAGAATTCCCTCCTTTGCTCAGGAAATACAACAGATGAAATCACTCCCTTATTCAAAGGATACTTTGGATGAAATCCCTTCCCTTACTGTGGGAATACAATACATGGACTTCCCTCCCTTATTCAATTTATTTGAGTTTTAAAGTACATAAATGTACGAATGCTGGTTCTGGAGTTTTCAGACATCCGTTAATTAAACTAACAGGAATCAGGATATCCGGAAATTCTGGTCTTCTATTTCATGTAGATTCCCAAGTTCTGGTCATAAAATTACTAAAGCCCGTAAATTAAATATATATAAGTATGCTTACGTGCTGGTTTTGAAATTTTCGAAAAAAATTATGTTTTAAGGTTTGCATAAATCCCTAAATGCTCGGTTTGAAGCTATCAAATCTGTTCGTTCTGGGTTTCAAGCCAGCAAAACTCCAAACACATTGAGGTTCCTAGGTTCGCATAAATAGTCTGACGCGGAATTTTGTAGAAATCCGTAACTCTGATATCGTAATTTACAAAATCTACATAAATTCTGTATCTAATGTTTGCAACTAACCTACTATTGACGGCTTTAGTCGAGCCATTTATGAGGTGCTTTTATAATAGACTGCAAACGTATGAGGAGACAGATTTGCTTGTGCAAATGATGCTCTGTTTATATATATATCATCAATCTCGTCAAATAATAGGATGTCTATGGTTGGAAAATTTTGAGGAAGAGATTTTTACTTCTTTTCAAAGATTACGTGACCCGAGTCTAAAGTTAATTTCTATATTTGCTCAAACTATTGAGTGTCCTTTCCTTAGAATCTTTTGGAAATAACTTTCCTTTGGTCATACGAAATTTCTTTAAAATTCCACATATCGTCTTTAGCAACTAAAGAGGTGTTTTTTAAGATACTCTAATTATTATAGACCTTATCTGTAATTATGGAATCTTTGAAAATTCAAAATTTCACACAAGCAACTCATAAGGCTCGAATAAATAATCTTCAACTTACAAATAACCCTACTATTGTCACTAACAACAAAAACAAAAAACAACAATAATACACAGAAAATATAACGCTATCTTTTTTGTTGCAATATGCAGAAATGACATCTATATCTGACAAAGAAAACTGTCAAGCACATAGAACTTCAATACACAAACAACACAAATTACCTCCGCCAAAATGTTACCAACACGCACATGACTTTAGAATACAACGTTGGTCGCAACATTTAAGGTGAAACTAAGTGCCCAATAAATAAACTAAAAAAAGTCCTCTAAAATCGCAAGAAAAGAGATGCTAACACTGTCTGTTATCAATATCTCTGCAGCAAATCAAATTATCTTAGAGTTCCAGTCATCCGCAGAGCAACATCAGCATAAACAAAATCAAAACATCGGCAGTTCTGATAAGGATAGAACGATTTATGCCTCCAGGAACACATACTTTCAACATCCGCATGTGCCTACATAAACAGAAAAGTCCTTATCCTCTTCATCAAATTTACAGCATAAGCCAGATATTCTCTACAGGATTTTTTCTGTCTATAAAACCATTACTTTCATTAACTAGGTTATCCTTTAAAACAAAATAATAACACAACACAAAAAAATAATGACAAAAATCAACTAAAACTGTCTATCTTTTCTGTCTGTACATAAGGAATAGATACACGCTCACACACACACACACACACACACACACACACACATATATATATATATATATATATATATATATATATATATATATATATGTGTGTGTGTGTGTGTGTGTGTGTGTGTATTCTCTGCAGGATTTTTTCTGTATATAGGTTATCCATTAAAACGAAATAACTAACACAACACAAAAAAAATAATGACAAAAATCAACTAAAACTGTCTATACTTTTCTGTCTGTACGTAAGGAATAGATAGATACACACACATACATATATATAAATATATATATATAATATATATATATATATATATATATATATATATATATATATATATATATATATATATATATATATATATATATCCTGAAGTCGTTTTCTCTATTCTGAAAAGCGGTCACTTCAAAGTCAGGAAATCTGTTTACGCTTTTGCGTAGGACTAAATTAAAAATACCTAAAGGTGGAAGTGCATTGCGTGGAGGGAGTGCGAAAGGAGGAAAGGGCCATTATGGCATACGTCATTTACAGAAGGGAAGGCGGGAGGGGAGAGGGGCCATCATAGCGCATATTTTCCATACCAGTTGAAACGACTGGAAGCGTGTCTGAGATATGAAAAGCGTCACGTTCTGTGTGTCAAGTCCTAATAGACACAGTACACACACACATGTCTATATATACACAGTGCGGTGTGCTTACATATTACACCCAGAATTAGTTTGACTGTCACAATACACATTTGTTTCCTAGGATTCCTTATTTACGTGTTTTTCTTCAATCTTCCTAAAACCTTCCGCCAATTTATCCTTCTCACTTCTGTTTTTCCTTTCCGTTATTCCCATCTACACCTGTCTTTCCGCCAGAGAACGAAAAGAGCTTTCAATCCATAGGTTTCATATTATCATGTGAAGCCACATATATCGCCCTTAATGATACCTGTAAAGGTCTTGTTTTCACCAGACGTCCTAAATTTCCTTATATATTATTTTTAATTACTACTGCTCTATATACACCACTGGCAAAATCACACGCATAATTTTATATATATATATATATATATATATATATATATATATATATATATATATATATATATATATATATATATATATATATATATATATATATATATATATATATATATATATATATATATATATATATATATATATGTGTGTGTGTGTGTGTGTGTGTGTGTGTGTGTGTCTGTGTGTGTAGAATCTACTGATGAATTTTTACCAGACACATATGCAATTGTAATAACCACGATGACCTCTCAGTTTCTCAAATTCTTTGTGCTTTCTGGATACGCTTGTCAGTGCAAAGCCTTAGATCCAAGTGCAAGAAATCTGAAGTAATTATGATGTCCGGTAGCAGGAAACGAACCCACGTCCCATAATCACAAGGAGGTCATGTTGCCGACCTGACCACGAGAAGTTAAAAGGGCTCACTATCATCACCTAACACCGTACCATCTTTACACATCAGGGGTTCAGTCTACTAAAGAACCCTCTTTTTACTGCCACGCACTTGCACCTTTATTTCTTCTTTTTTTCTCTGACTTCTCTACTCGTTCCACTCAGTATGAAAATTTCATTTGTCAGTATTTAGTTTTCAGTCGTTAGTGTGCACGCGCAACTGTCTATGTACCTAACCTAAAAGTGTGTCAGTACTTATTATCTATGATGATATTCTAAAGAATATGTCCGTTCTCTCTATTGTTATTTGCCATCTTTACCTGAAGCCCCTTCTTCTCCACTACCTTTTATCATAATTTCTAACAGCTGCACCCTCTAAACTCATATTATAATTTGGATAAAGACCCATTTATGCTCGAATGGGAAAAAGAAATCAGAGCAAAGGACGGCGCGTTCAAAGGGAAGCAAAATTGCTGGAGTAAATGGAACGAAGATTGAAAACAAAAATTATCAAAGGAGTGCTATCCAGAATAACAATTGGGAACGGTCTGCGTATACTCGGGGAGAGAGAGAGAGAGAGAGAGAGAGAGAGAGAGAGAGAGAGAGAGAGAGAGAGAGAGAGAAGGGGGATTCGAAACAAAAAAGCACAGAGTAAAAGAAAAAATATAATTATAGTTATCAGAACAACAGTAGTCATTCTATACTGTTACTAAGAACATATCTGGTTTTGGCGCTAAAACCTATTCAACAAAGATCTAAATCAGACTCTAATATAAATGTAATGAATATGTAATGACGTAACTGTTAATATATATTTGAAGTTAAAATAATAATAATAATAATAATAATAATAATAATAATAATAATAATAATAATAATAATAATAACAGTAGTAATGCTCATATGATACCGTTTAAACAATTTCAGTGTCAACTCGTGATGAAGAGAGACAGTGAAGTGAGATGGCAGTCTTGTGGTATGTATATGAAAAAGAAGCTTAGACTTTCAAACGTCAACAGGACGTTTGTATCCGAAGGTGGCGTGATGTATGAGGTTGTCAATTTGCCGTTTAACGGCATAATATTCATTGTATTCAAAGATGTTGAAAATGTTTATGTTTTGTCGTAATGTCCGTTTGAAGATTTATCTCTTTGTAAAACTGTGTTTTTGTCTGTTTTTTTAGTTGTGTCTCATCTTCGAGATGGGAAATTTACTTGTGCCTAAGTGTTTCACACACTTCGGGCTGAGAGGAATGCCTCATAAATTACCTGTAGCTTGGTCAAATACAGCCTTTTTAGAAAAGATGTGTTTTCACTTACAACCAAGCTGCCATATATAAGATGGTGGTAGGGAGATTACCACCCTCCGAGAGAGATGTAGAATATTGGCCGGTGAAGGAATGTTGCACCGGCTGTTAGCATTAATACGCCCAAATACCAACTTGACACCTGTTTGACGCCCGATACACGAAGAGCTGTTTGATGTTGATCGGAAAGAAACCCAGCTTCCGTTGCTGGAGAATCTAGCCCATAGACGCGTTCCTGAACTACCAACGAGAACCGATCTTCCTCTTGTGACGTCATCGCAAATACCCTACTTGCAACAGTCTGCACCACCAGAGATTTTTTCTTAAAAGACCTGCTAAGTCTAAGAGTTTTTTTTAGATATTCTAAGGCGCACGACGGGTCAAGACCTACACATCCATACAGTGCTTTTTTAATTAGTGTTCGCTGAGAAGCGTCATTCAGTACGTTTTTACCTCAGATTTTTTCTTGTGGTTACTTCTTAATCGGTATATTCTTTTGATTTGGTCTTCTTTTTATGTGTATAAGGGTACGCTCAGGGCGTGTGTATTCCCTTAATTCCTTTGGTAGGAGATCAATTAGTGGTAGAAGCACACATGGGCGAAAAGGTAACATTAATAATTCTAGCACAGTGGCTACAGCAGACGGGGATATTAGGAATGTTTTCACGGTGTGAATACAAGCTCTGCTATAGTACCGTTTCAGGGTGTTGCGAATGGGCAGTTACCACAAGGGGTAGAAGGTTGGATTACTTCAACTGAAGCACATTAAAAATCCTCTAAACAAATTAAAGGTCCCCCAATTCAACTGCAGGAAGCAAAGTCTTTTATACATTATGCTAAGGGATATAGGCAGTTGGCTGAGTACTATTTCCTCCTTATCCTGTAAGACATGAGAAGAATTTAAAGCTACTTTGAGACAGGTATATGGGGCAGAATCAGACTTAGATGAAGTGCTGACTTTACAAAGTATTTTGAAATTAACTGATAGGAAGGGTCTCTCCTTGATCGGGTAGACTGCCGTAAATACCGACGAAATAGCTGAGCGGTGTTTTAAATTAACTACTTCTTGGGTGAATGGTAAAAACATATATATATATATACTACAGATATGTGTCGTTTATTTCAACTTGCTCTAATGACTAGCTTGCTGCCGACAGGTTGGTCTATAGTTTTGATGACAAATTCATAAAATCTCTAGTGAACTGACCGTTACAGATCAGTTAAAGAAACAGTTCCAAGTGTCCCGACTTAGACCCCACTCTTTTATCCAATTTTGAGCATTCATATGTCAACCAATCTACTTCAAGTACATCGAATCCACAGCAAGTTAAAGTTTTTAATTCTAACAGTCAACATATCAAATGTTGTAACTGTAACCATAAGGATCACTATAGGGGAGACTGTAAGGCTAGGCTCAACATGCAGACAGGTAACAATCCGGACAATTGTGGGAGAAATAATCAGAATAATGATAACGTCAATACTAAAACAGCTGGTAATGTAATCCTAATAACAGTCGATATACTAATAAAAATCAGAATTTTTAGAACAAGAAGTTTACGAAACAAAACCAACGAAAATGGGGAGACAAATCAGAAGTTAACGCCGTACAAGAACAAGGGTCACCGTCTAATGTACAGAATTTTCTAGTTGCCGAGGAGAAAATCATTGTGACGTAATAATTTCTGAAGGCAAGACTGAAGAGTCTGGGTTGGAGTTGAAAAATCGTTTCTCTGCGCTGCCCGATTAATGTACTGCTCTGGAGGAACCAGGGGTGAGTGACATTCATTTCAAACCTCAACCCCAATCTTCTGTCTCAGATATTTCGAATATGCTTAACTGTATCCATAGTAATGTATGTTAAGGGCCTGTCGTAAAAGCACCATAAATCATTTACTTTTCTCCTTGATACGGGAAATCCTTTAAATGTGTTGGACCTAAAGACCCATCATACGCCTTTTTCTGATTATCCCATTGAGAAAACTCAAGTGAAGTTGGCAGACATAGGCAATAATAAACTGAATATTGCTGGTGCTGTTAAGGTTCTGTACTGTAAAGATAAACATATTTTCACTGATGATTTTATTGTGGTAGATGGGATTCAGATGTTTACTGCAGTAACTTTGGGATACCTGTCTACGTCACGGAATAATGTTATTATATTTTTAGTAAAGCGAGGTGTTTTGGTTAGAGCGAAATTTTTCAAGACGTCTCATGCCCTAAAAGATTGTTCTGATGCTAAAAACTTAACTCAAGACATAATCATATACACTGAAGAACTGACTGGTGTTTGGTTCGTTTCAGATAATACATACTCTCAAGTAATTGCTACTTTAACCCAAGTCATCAAACCCAACGTCCCATCTTACAGTATTGTGACAGCTAACAAGGTCTTACCTGGTTCAGAAATTATGTTAACAAATGAATCAATCGAAATTCATGGGTTATCTGCAACAGAGATGGTTTACACCTTTGACAGTAAACATCAAGCAGTGACTGAAGTATGCAATCATTTAAATAAGGACCTGATTATTAATGAGAACTCACCCTTAATGGATGTTGAGGTATTTCACCATAGAATTTTGTCTGTAGTAGAGGCTGGCAATGTTCACTTAACAGGGGATGATAGAATTTTAAAGCCCATTATGGATAACTTAGAAAAATATATTCAGGAACCTAGTGTCGGGGGGGAAGTTTGCAGACCTACTAACACAGTACAGTGATGTGTTTACTACTAACATTGGGAGTTTAGGTAGAACTAGCGTAACTGAGTACCAGATAAGGCTCAAAGATCTTATTGTCTCCCCGTCAAGTTTCAAAACGAGATATCAGAAAAGGTAAATAAAATGCTTGAAGAAGGAATTATGTAATTTTCCATCGATTTTGTTCCAAAGAAGGATCGAACTGAGAGTTTGTGTTGATTGTTGCAAACTCAATGAAGAAACTGTTTCAGATCGATTTCCTGTACCGTGTACTGATGATATTATGTCAGTGCTGGGCAAATATTTTTATTTTACTTTCTTAGACCTGTTGAGAGGTTTTCACCAAATTCCTTTGGAGGAGAGCAGTACAAAGTATACAGCCTTTAGCACACCCTCTAAGGGGCATTTTGAATTCTTGAGGATGCCTTTTGGGTTGCGCTGTGCACCTACCACTTTCACTACGATGATTAGTTTGGTTTTTGGTGATATATTACGTGACACACTTCGTGCCTATATGGATGATTAAGTTGTGTTTTCAGACACACTCGAGGATCACCTCAGGAAATTGGAACTGGTTTTTCACAAATAAAGACAGTATAATTTAAAGGTGAAATTGTGGAAATGTGAATTTTTTAGGGATGAGTTGATTTATTTGGCATATGTTATTTCTAAGGATGGCTTAAAATTGGTGCATGATAAGATTTCTGCTATTACAAATTTTCCAGAGCCAACCGTGGCCAAAAGTGTTCAACAGTTCTTAGATATGACCTGATATTATAAGCGTTTTGTCTATAATTAATGAGTAACCGCTAGTCCTCTGACAGACTTGACAAAGAAAGGCGTAGATTTTAAACGGAATGTTGAATATCAGCCAAGCTTAACACTTTGAAGGAGAAGCTTTTGTCTCCCCCAATCCTGGCTTTCCCTGATTATACAAACCCATTTTTCACTGCTAAAGCTTCATCAGACTACGGGGTAGGTGGAGTACTGTTACAATGGAAGAATAATAAATTACACCCCATAGCTTTTTATTCAAGGAAACTTAAACAGTCTGAGTGCAAATATACTGTTATTGATAAGTAAGCTTTGATTATTGTGAATGCCTTATGTAATTTCAAATATATAATATATGATTATAAGGTTAATGTGTTAACAGCTCATAAACCCCTGTGTGATTTCTTTAAAGGTTTTCAGTTCAGTCCCAAATGGACTCGACGGTATAATTGCTGATGAATTATCCAGGAATCCATATAATTAATCCTCTATGTTTTAATGAACATATATTAGCATAACAGTCTACTGATGTTGCTAATGAGGAATGTGGACCTTTGGAATACCAATCTGATTCTGTAATTGACCCTGAGTGGAGTCATGATATTCTTGTTAGGGAACAAAGACAGGATGAAAAACTAAAACCTGTAATAGATACCTTTCAAGGAGACAAGGATACAGTTGCATATAAAGTGTTGTGTAGTAAGAATTATTCTATAACAGATGAATTATTATGTAGAAATAGTCCTAGGAAAACTAGACACAGTATGCTAGCTAGTGCTAATCAAGTGGTTATACCAAAGAATTTAATACATGAATAAAATGAATGCATATCTAGGCTATTCTGGAATGTTTGAGAAAGCACGTAATGTTTTACTGGTCTGCTATGTCAATGAACATCCACAATTTCATTAAAACTTGCGAAGTTTTCCGCAAGAATAAAGGTTATGTTAAGAAACCTGTGGAATAAGGTACGTGTCCAGCACCCAAAAAGCCTTTTCAAAGGGTGCATATTGACTTGACTAATTTTAACGAAACTATAAGGGGTAATAAACACATATTGGTTGCAACAGATGCTTTAACTAGGTTTGTGGAAACATTTCCCTTGAAGAGTAAAATAGCAAAGTTATGTGTACAGTTTTTCTGTGATGGTTTTATTTGCTGCCATCGTATTCCTAATATTCTGATACTGGACTCCTGTGGGGAGTTCCAAAATGCCTTTTCAAAGTCGCTGTGCTCATTCTTGGATTTAAGAAAGGTTAATACGTTAGTTTATCATCCTGAATCTAATGGGTTAGTGGAAGAGTGAACCACAAGACTATAGATATACTTAAGATTACCATTAGTGGCATGGATCCTAATTGGTATTTGGCAATTCCAGCAGTTGCTTTTACAATTAATAGAGCATATCATTTGTCGATAAAAATGTCTCCTTTTGAAACTCTCTATGTTGTTAGAATGAGGTCTCCATTGCGGGATGCTGTTGATGTTAGCAGTCAGGTTTTGATCTGTTGTTTGAGTCGTCTATATATATATATATATATATATATATATATATATATATATATATATATATATATATATATATATATATATATATATATATATATATATATATATATATATATATACTGTGTAAGACATTATCGTGATTCCAAAGATTCCAAAATTATGTAAACAGACTTCATGGTGCAACCTACAAAATAAAATCAACTTGTAATTATATATATATATATATATATGAAAATAAGAAGGCCCATAAAACACTATTTAAACGTTGAAACCATATATTTCAGGCACTTGTTTCTGTGCCCCTGTTCACTGGTAGAATATGGACAGGTGGAAAGTTACAATGGTATATATACAAAAACATGAAGGTGTGGCCTTAGGCCTCCGATGTTAAGGAGGTGGCGTTTCTTAAGAAGGAGGAGATTGACCAAATTCCCTAGTGGTTTTTGGCCTCATTAGCTCCCGTTTGGCGATGGATCTGGCGGTCGCGTTTCTTGGGTCATCTTCTTCAAAACGGGTGCGAGGATTAAAGGTGTCAATGGCGTCCGATTTCCAATGTCCTCCTGACAGGTTCATATTGTTGGTTTGATTGATGATAGCAGATTCCAGCATCTTTCTTTTGTACGGACAGCTACTCTTGAAAACCAACTCCGCCCCACTCCAGTTAATGACATGCCCTGTATTTCTAATATGTAGGAAAATTCCCGAACTCTCGAAGCGTAACGTACTGATCTTTTGTGCTCTGTTATTCTTTGCGAGAGCGATCTACCTGTCTCGCCTACATAAATGTCATGACAATTTACTACACGGTATCTTGTAAACTCCGGCTTCTTCCCTTTTGTTATTTAAGTATACGTTAACGAGCGAACTCCCGATGGATTTGGGATAATGGAAAATGAAGGATTATCAGAACTGAGTTGCTCGGTGGCCTTTTGATGTTTTCATCGTATGGAAGCTTTATTTTGTTGTTGAAATCTATTTGTCTGTTGTGAGTGGGACCTCTGTAGTATATTTTATTTGCTTTATTAATAGCCCTCTCGATAATGTGTGGTGGATAGAGCAGTTGCGTTAGGTGTTGGCGGATCGTGTTAAATTCTTGATCCAGGTACTCATTTGAACATATCCTAAGTCCTCTGAGAATAGGTTGCACCCTACCATGATTTTTACGGAGACGTCGTGGTAGCTTAAGAAATGAATGTAGGAGACAGCGAAGGTGGGTTTTCTATATACTGTAAATGCATACCTGTTCTGTTTTCTTATGATCAGTACATCTAGGAACGGCAGTTTTCCGTCCTTTTCCCATTCTGTTTTAAATTTTATGGTCGGAACTAGCGAATTTAGCCTATTAAAAAATTCCTTAAAGTCCCCCCAGCTATTGTCCCAGAAAGTAAAGATATCATCTACGTATCTAAGCCAGATCATGTTATGGGGTTTGATAGACGACAAAAGTTCTGTTTCGAAATATTCCATGTACAAGTTTGCTAGAAGGGGTGATAGGGGACTTCCCATGCTACAGCCAAATTTTTGTTTGTAAAATTACCATTGAAAGAAAACACGTTGTTAGTTACACAGAGGTTGATAAGTTTTAAAGTTTTATCTATGCCAAGAGGAAAATGGTCTTCATATGGTTGTAACTTCCTCTCTAAGAAAAACAACACGTCGGCAATCGGGACTTTAGTAAATAATGAATCGACGTCTAGACTGAGCAGTTTGATGTTGTTTGAGGGGATGTTTAAACTATTAAATTTTTGTATGAAATCTTCTGCATGTTTGACGTGGGAGGATGAGAAGGTTCCTAGAAAGGGTGATAACAAGTCTGTGAGCCATTTTGATAATTTGTACATGAAAGAGCCCCTGCTAGATATTATGGGGCGTAAAAGAATCCCCATCTTTATGTGTTTTCGGGAGGCCGTAAAAATAGGGAGAGAGGGGTTGATTACCTTGAATGTCTCTAGTAATTCTATGTCTTTTTATTGCCCCCTATGGTTTCTAACTGATTTGTTAAACTGAGCAGCAATATTTGTTGTGGGATCTTTCGTTAATTTGTCGTAGGTCTCCGCATCGTTTAGAAGTTCTTGAACTTTATTGATGTATGTCTCCTTGTCTAACAGAACTATTTTCCCGTCTTTGTCAGATTTTGTGATGATGATATCCCCCTTTTTCTTAAGCTAACTAATGCATTTTGGAATCTTTTCGGGAGCGAATTTTTGTTGTTATTTTGCTCCAAGACATTTAGCAAAATGCCTTTGAGACATGCCTCTTTCTTTGTCATAGTTGTTTTTGCAAAATGTTTATCAAAAGCAACTAGGAAATTAAGATTACTCTCGGGACCAGGTTTTAGAGCGAATGAAACTCCAAGATTTAAAACGGTCTGTTCTTCTGCAGTGAGGGGATGGTTAGAGAGATTCAGCACATTATTGGGAAGGTCAAGATTATTCCATACGCTGTTCCTAATCAGTCTTTTTAATTTGTAGCACAAATTTCTGGAGTGGGACTCACTGTTTTCAATAGCACCTGATAGCACAAAATATGAAAGATATCTGTACATACCATCATCCCTGCACATGAGGCGAAGTGACGTGGCTAGCTCACTTATTTTTCTTCTGATCACATAGATGTCTTGGTGTGTGGCTTGTATTCTGTCTTGGAGGAATGTGCGGATGGAGTCCGGAAATGGGTCTGACGCCGATGTCCAACGCGTGAAACCGTACATTTTGGGAGAAACTTGTTCCTGTAGGCATTCTTGTAGAAAATTTCTCTGATTCTTCCTCTTGTGTAACCCATGTACTAGCCGTTCGTACCGTCTGAAGATGTGCTTGACAGCTGGGTTGAAGCCGAAAAACTGGCGTAAACTGTGATGTTCCATAATGGGCAAAAATGAATGTCTTTTCCTGTAATACTACAGTGTAATATGAAAATAAGAAGGCCCATAAAACACTATTTAAACGTTGAAACCATATATTTCGGGCACTTGTTTCTGTGCCCCTGTTCACTGGTAGAATATGGACAGGTGGAAAGTTACAATGGTATATATACAAAACCATGAAGGTGTGGCCTTAGGCCTCCGATGTTAAGGAGGTGGCGTTTCTTAAGAAGGAGGAGATTGACCAAATTCCCTAGTGGTTTTTGGCCTTAAATCTTGGAGTTTCATTCGCTCTAAAACCTGGTCCCGAGAGTAATCTTAATTTCCTAGTTGCTTTTGATAAACATTTTGCAAAAACAACTATGACAAAGAAAGAGGCATGTCTCAAAGGCATTTTGCTAAATGTCTTGGAGCAAAATAACAACAAAAATTCGCTCCCGAAAAGATTCCAAAATGCATTAGTTAGCTTAAGAAAAGGGGGATATCATCATCACAAAATCTGACAAAGACAGGGAAAATAGTTCTGTTAGACAAGGAGACATACATCAATAAAGTTCAAGAACTTCTAAACGATGCGGAGACCTACGACAAATTAACGAAAGATCCACAACAAATATTGCTGCTCAGTTTAACAAATCAGTTAGAACCATAGGGGCAATAAAAAAGACATAGAATTACTAGAGACATTCAAGGTAATCAACCCTCTCTCCCCTATTTTTATTTGGCCCGAAAACACATAAAGATGGGATTCCTTTACGCCCCATAATATCTAGCAGGGGCTCTTTCATGTACAAATTATCAAAATGGCTCAGACTTGTTATCACCCTTTCTAGGAACCTTCTCATCCTCCCACGTCAAACATGCAGAAGATTTCATACAAAAAATTTAATAGTTTAAACATCCCCTCAAACAACATCAAACTGCTCAGTCTAGACGTCGATTCATTATTTACTAAAGTCCCGATTGCCGACGTGTTGTTTTTCTTAGAGGAAGTTACAACCATATGAAGACCATTTTCCTCTTGGCATAGATAAAACTTTAAAACTTATCAACCTCTGTGTAACTAACAACGTGTTTTCTTTCAATGGTAATTTTTACAAACAAAAATTTGGCTGTAGCATGGGAAGTCCCCTATCACCCCTTCTAGCAAACTTGTACATGGAATATTTCGAAACAGAACTTTTGTCGTCTATCAAACCCCATAACATGATCTGGCTTAGATACGTAGATGATATCTTTACTTTCTGGGACAATAGCTGGGGGACTTAAGGAATTTTTTTAATAGGCTAAATTCGCTAGTTCCGACCATAAAATTTAAAACAGAATGGGAAAAGGACGGAAAACTGCCGTTCCTAGATGTACTGATCATAAGAAAACAGAACAGGTATGCATTTACAGTATATAGAAAACCCACCTTCGCTGTCTCCTACATTCATTTCTTAAGCTACCACGACGTCTCCGTAAAAATCATGGTAGGGTGCAACCTATTCCTCAGAGGACTTAGGATATGTTCAAATGAGTACCTGGATCAAGAATTTAACACGATCCGCCAACACCTAACGCAACTGCTCTATCCACCACACATTATCGAGAGGGCTATTAATAAAGCAAATAAAATATACTACAGAGGTCCCACTCACAACAGACAAATAGATTTCAACAACAAAATAAAGCTTCCATACGATGAAAACATCAAAAAGGCCACCGAGCAACTCAGTTCTGATAATCCTTTCATTTTCCATTATCCCAAATCCATCGGGAGTTCGCTCGTTAACGTATACTTAAATAACAAAGGGAAGAAGCCGGAGTTTACAAGATACCGTGTAGTAATTGTCATGACATTTATGTAGGCGAGACAGGTAGATCGCTCTCGCAAAGAATAACAGAGCACAAAAAAGATCAGTACGTTACGCTTCGGAGAGTTCGGGAATTTTTCCTACATATTAGAAATACAGGGCATGTCATTAACTGGAGTGGGGCGGAGTTGGTTTTTCAAGAGTAGCTGTCCGTACAAAAGAAAGATGCTGGAATCTGCTATCATCAATCAAACCAACAATATGAACCTGTCAGGAGGACATTGGAAATCGGACGCCATTGACACCTTAATCCTCGCACCCGTTTTGAAGATGACCCAAGAAACGCGACCGCCAGATCCATCGCCAAACGGGAGCTAATGAGGCCAAAAACCACTAGGGAATTTGGTCAATCTCCTCCTTCTTAAGAAACGCCACCTCCTTAACATCGGAGGCCTAAGGCCACACCTTCATGTTTTTGTATATATACCATTGTAACTTTCCACCTGTCCATATTCTACCAGTGAACAGGGCACAGAAACAAGTGCCCGAAATATATGGTTTCAACGTTTAAATAGTGTTTTATGGGCCTTCTTATTTTCATATTACACTGTAGTATTACAGGAAAAGACATTCATATATATATATATATATATATATATATATATATATATATATATATATATATATATATATATATATATATATATATATATATATATATATATATACATACATACATATATATATATATAATTACAAGTTGATTTTATTTTGTAGGTTGCACCATGAAGTCTGTTTATTTATAATTTTTGAATCCTTTGGAATCATGATAATGTCTTACACAGTCGGCGTTCCTTAGGAAAGTTCCTTTGAAATATTTTAAGTTAGACCCTGGTGCTGTAACTGAAAAGAGAATTAACTTGTCTTTGTACACTAAGACCCTAGTTATGGAAGTGAGTGACATTAGATGCAATTTTCGTTACAGAAAATAATATAGTTCAACTTCGGTTAGTACATTTTCAGAATAATTTGGTGACAATATGGAAGACTCATTTTACCCGGAACCACACTGGCCCTGCAGTGCCTATTTATCATATGGCAAAGACCATGTTTTGTAATGTTAATGATAAGTTAGTTGACACTAGAATGAAGGTTGCTGACCTTCTGCAGTGGTCTGCCCCACATGATATTGTTAAAAGGAGGAAATCACTTTTGTTTCCTGCTCTTAATGGTTTATGTTTAGTTGGTTCATTAGTAGGGATGGATCTTGGAATAACACATTTAATTGAGATGAAATCTCAGAAGGCAGAATTAGACAAACTTGAACATGAACCAAACATAATTATATCTCAGTTGAATAAGCAATTTCAGACCATTAATAAATTATTAGATGAATTAAATGATGCTACAAATAATTTGCAAGACTTGGGAGACACAGGTATTGATTACAATTTTGTCTTATTTTATTAAATAAAAAATGTCGCATATGTATGATAGGATAACATCTTTTGAGGAGAAAACTAAGGATCACATTAAAGCCATTACTTTAACTGTTAAATGGGTTTTCTCTCCCTATTTGATGCCTATTAAGGATTTGACAGAATGGGTTGGAAACCAACGGTAGAACCGCACAGGCTTGAACTAAACTATAGCTTAATTTCTGTGAATTGGGGAACGGTAAGATTTTGGTCCCGATTCCCTTTCACCCTTCTGATCCATTTGAGTCTTATGTGTTACATCCTTTTCCTACTAGGCTTGGGGCTTCAGCGGTTACTAAGATATCTAATTATAGAGCATTAGTTTGTTATCTAGGTCTGAAACAACTTAAACGCCGTGCTGTCATTGAATTCTAAAGTCTGCTCAACAGACTCATTTGTTTTCCAAGGCATAACTGGCCATTCTTGCCTACTCCATTTAGTACTAAAGGGAACTTTCACCCGGGATGTGGACCGGTGTGTGAAGGACACTAAGTCACAGGCTGAGTAATTCGTCCGTGGTGATTTTCGAACGTGAGAGGTTCGGCAAGTCCTGTTCGAAAGGCAACATGAACTTCAGGGTTTTGGGTTTGTTGGTGGATGGCAGCAACACACTTCACATGTACATCGGCGTTATGGAACGGGTACTGTCACTCGTGGTACCTCTTATTTCCTGAACAGTATGTGTCGGTTCGACAGTGTGGGGCTCGAGATGCGTGTTTGACAGAGGGCTGCACACCATTCCGAAGACTTGCGGTACGCCACTTACCTTCCACGAAAACCACAATACGTACTTGGAAATGTTTATGATGATCTTTGGATCGTTGGCATTATGTTTTGCCTTCACAGGAAAAGTGCGCTTTAAAATTGCATGTCAGGTCTAGTGCTGCCGCTAAGGTAGTTGGAGTTACCGATGACATCGTAGTTGTCTGATTTCGCTGACCAAGGGAGTATCAATATTATGACACATGATTTCGTTTCGTCTGTTGCACGTGACGGTGACACTTGGCGAGATTTCTCTAGGGAGTGAGGAAAGAATTGAGGCTGCACGGAAAAGTGTGCTTCTATAACGTCCTTTATCCAATGAGAATCATGATGACCTATTGATGTGTTGTATATTTCCATATGCACTGCAAAAGATATCCATTTTGGTTGATAGGAGCCTAATTACATTTTACATGCTATTTTTGCTTTTATATATTCTTTAATGTTTGGTTTTCAAGTATATTTGATTTATGATATACATTTAACCGCTTGTTGTGAGTATATGCCATTTATGATGTTTTTTGGTTTTATAAAATACAGGTTCTGTCGTGTATGGTGTCAGACTCGTTAATGAATTATCAAAAACATGTTATGGGTTCATGGTTTTTATTTAACCAATGTGTTATACGCACATATGTATTCTATGCTGTGGTATGTTACTGGTATTTTCATATATATGTATATAATGGTATACTTTATATATCAGATTATTTATTTATTTTTTGGGGGGGGAATGAAACAGAGTAGTTTATATTTTTATGCATTTATTGTATTTAAAAAACGAAGTTACATATTATCTTGCTTTGACTACTCACATTATTGAGTGTTGGAAATTTTAAGTGTTTCATAACTGAAACTAACTGTCTGTTATTTTGGACTTTGGTTTTTTTTATTTCTTTACGTTTTACACTCACTACCCAAACATTTATTTCCTTGAATTAGATATATTTCTTTGATGTGCCTGCATGCCGATTTGTATTGTAAGTAATTTGTGTGTGGCGGACCACACGATTGGCGTGGCAGAGCGATTATGTAATGAATATGTAATAACGTAACTGTCAACATGTATTTGAAGTTATAATAATAATAATAATAATAATAATAATAATAATAATAATAATAATAATAATAATAATAATAATGCTTATATGATACCGTTTGAACATTTTCAATGTTAACTACTGATGAAGAGAGAGAGAAGTGAGATGGTAGTCTTGTGGTATGTATTTGAAAAAGATGCTTAGATTTTCAAACGTCAACAGGACGTTGCATCCGAAGGTGGCGCGGTGTATGAGGTTGTCAGTTTGCCGTTTAACGGCATAATATTCACTGTATTCAAGGATGCTGAAAATTTTTATGTTTTTGTCGTAATATCCGTTTGAAGATTTATCTCTTTGTAAAATTGTGTTTTCGTCTGGTTTTTCGTTTTGCCTCATCTTCGAGGTTGGAAATTTGTTTGTCCTAAGTGGTTTCACACCGAGTCGAGTGACAAATGTCTCATAAATTACGTGTAGCTTGGTAAAATACAGCCGTTCCTAGAACAGATGCGTTTGGCTTAAAACCAAATTGCCTTATATATAAACATTTCCTATCCCAAAGAAAGCTATCAAAACCGGGACCAGTGATGAACTTTGGTTTGATCATTCAAGTAACGAAGACAAGTTCAACGTAGGGAGACGTAACTTTACTTAAAACAGTCAAGAAGCAGCTCACAGTTTTACTGAGAGAAATTATACTTATTTGAAAAGCAAAACAGGAAAAACTACTACACAAGTCTCATCCTTAGTGGACCAAGTTACATTCCTCTGTCTTTGGATCTAGTGGATTTACTATCCCTCCACTAGTTAATGGTATAAAACTGCTGACCGACACAGGACAGTACTTGCTATGGCCTCTAATACCAAAGTCTTCGGCTGGTGTCCATTTTCCTGTGATAATGAGCAACTTTTCACTGAATTTGTCTTCCGTTCGTTAAATAAGCTACCTAGACCGAGTGCGGTGTTTGAAATTGCTAATTAAATAACATGGATTAATGTTATATAAATAGGATGAAGGTTGAAGTGAATAAGTTTTATCTAGTTAAAAAAATCCCAGCTGTTAAGAGGAAGGGGTGAGAACATCAATATCGTCCTCATCTCCCAAAATATCAACCACGGATTTGCCTTTGAGGGCTCTCTCGCTCTCTCTTTCTGCTACTGGCACAATACCTTGGGTAGTGTACCTGAATACCTCCACCTTTAGCATATTTTCACAGAAGCGCACTCACATGTACTATTTAAATAAAGATGACCAAGGCTGAACACTCTTTTTGTATTAAACACTTGAGAAAGTGTTGCAGTTCGTAACTCCTTGCCTCTTTTCTCATTCACAAGGATTTCAGCAGGGACCCAACTGTAACAGATAAACTTACGGTGAAACGAAAAACGGAAAAGCCATTCTTCACCCTTTTGAATGATAAAGGATGAAGGATGTTAAAAAGATCAGATTCAGAGAGCGCATAACGCTGAGTGCTGAGGAATGTGCACTGAGATCATGTTCTGGGAATTTGGCTTTAACGGAATTTCCTTACACATTTATGGTAACAAAATTCTGCAGGAACAAACCATGGTGGAATGCTGGAATACTGTTAGTCAATGTAAGCCCACTGCATATTAATACTAACAGCAATAATGGTAATCCTCACTTAAAGAACGCTCACAAAATTAATGATATTGATTCAGGCCACCTTTACGATAAAGGTGAACTTCTCGTAATGTATTCTCCTTTGGGGTAACTTTAAGAGTTTAGGGTTAAATCACCTCCGGTTCCTTATTAAAAGTTGATGTTTGATATAAAAGCCTTTACAGTTCGGTTCGTTCATTACACTTACAATCCTACCGGATCTCAAAAGCCTTTCGGCTGGAGAAAAGGGGAGACGTAATAAGGGTGGAAGTGTACCTCATTCACTATTCTCATCGTAAAGCGCCACACACGAATGATAATGCTACCTTTCAAATTCTTTTTCTACGTGGGGGGGTTGTCTTAACACAAGAGCAAGATGATAAAAAACGCTTATCATGGGACTTTCACATAACTTCTCTTTATGTGCTTGTCACAACCGGATGTTTTGATGGCGAGGGAAAATAGCTGTTGGATATCAACAGGTGAAACTGGCACTTACAAAAAATAGAGTAAGAAAAAACACTATTCAACTGCATATCCTGTACCAATCTGGATTATAGGTAGCACTTTATTTTCGTGAGTGTTTAAAATCTGTGTCAATTTGCACTTAACTTGCCCTTTTAAACACTACTTTTGAATGATTAACTTGGTATTATTGTCAATTGTCTACCATAAACTGAATACAATTGACAATAATACAACAAGTTAAGCATTCAAAAGTAGTGTTTAAAAATAAAAAAAATATGTACATTATCTTGTATGGGGTAAAGAAAAAAAGGGGGGGGGGTTATGAAAATAGAGGCTCTAACACTCTTACTCCCTATATCACATAAGCCAACAGAATTTTCTTTACTGAATAACTGTTTTGCATATAAAACATTATGCAACCAAAGGGTAATCAGAAACAATAAAGTAAAAAGAAGCATGAACGCACAAAAAAAATTAGGCTGATAATCAGATTCTATTGGGGACGGATATATAAATATAAATGTAGGGACAAAATGAAAGGTAAACGGCCACATGTGCACATTCTCTCTCTCTCTCTCTCTCTCTCTCTCTCTCTCTAACCACTCACCAGCCGAAAGAAAAATAATGCATCCAACCTACACAAAATTCCTCGCCGGACACCATTTATAAAATTTTTCGTGAACTGGAAAATATTAAAGGAGAACTGGCCACAAAAGATTCAGGAATTCACGAATTAAATATTTTGCGCAAGACTGCGCATGTAACTACAGTATAAGTAGACTAAATGACAGAGCCTCGACTCTGGAAGAAAAAGTTAGCCAGAAATTAACAAATCAATTCTGCCGATGTAAATGAGCAGACACTTCTTCTCGGAGACGAAAATTTGCGTAAAGTACGCATATCTGAACTGGGGGCAACAACACAGTGAAAACGATTAAGGATACGATCAGGGATCTTAGCAGGTTGCTGGGTCAGCGAGAAGCTCAATTGGTGGCCGCTTTCAAAGTGCACTATTTACTGTGGCACAAAATGACCTAATTGAAAAGAGGGACCTAAATAATGCATTAGATGACGTAGGATAATTAATCTCTGAACTGAAACGTAAAATAGAGAACCTCGACCTATATGTATGTGAACTTGTGCCCAGGCTAAAACTGACTAGGATGATAAGATTAATTTGTATAATGACAGCATCGGGAATGGCGTTCTGTAAACGGATTATACTTCATTAAAACGAACTAAGTTTCAGGTTGGGCGCTGGTGAAATTGACAATAAGTGCTTTAATGACCAAGAGGAATATCCTGATTCAGTCCTGAATAAGTATGGTGCACTATCAGTCATAAACAAACAGTGCAGTTTTCTGAAACTGAGCGATAATACGAAAGCCCGCGCACAAATAAAAAAAGACATATGATCATTACGATTCAGTCTCGAATCTGCTGTATAAATAAACACTTTAACAATGAAAGGGCGTTCGAGTCTGGGCAGGTTAGGCAAACAAAAACACTTCATTACTCTCAGTCCAATAGGCAAGATTTCAAAATTCAGGGTAGACCTCAACATATATAAGATTCTCAAATAAATAACAGTTGCAAAAGTGGTTGCTATAACTGTGGTGAACATAATCATAGACAATCAGATTGCCGTTACGATCACAGAATTAGATGCAATAATTGTTATGACTTTGGTCACAGAACTCGTATATGTAATGCAAGTGATTGTTAGGTGACAGGCCACGAACACAGCGCCGTCAGCTCTGAAAGGCCAATGTTTGAAAGAAGTTAACCTTTAACAAATTAATTGTTTAAATGCTCATTCATCGCTTTGCCATTTCGATGCAATAGAGTTTATTTTACAGGGAGAAGATATTGACATTTTATGCATATGTGAGACATGGCTTGTCTCTTCACTAGATGATTAATTTATTAAAATTCTTAAATATAATGTTGTCAGATGTGACGTTGGACGAGGCTCAGGAGTATGTATGTACATTCATGATAACCTGAAATTCTCAACAATAGATACTGACATGGAAAATTCCGAGGGTATTGAGGACGTGTGGTTGCAGATTCAACACAGAAAACTTCCCTCTTTCATAATCGGCTGTATATACCGACATTACAAGGCACCCAGGACATCCTTTTCGTACTCAACCAACGTTTTTAAAAATATGTGTTGGAGAGACAAGCCTATTCTTATTTAGGGTGATTTAAATGAAAACTTTTTTGAGAACAGAAATCATGTTTCTACATTTATCAAGAGCTTAAACCTTCACAAACAAAATGGAAAAATCAGTGTGAACAGATGTGACGCCAAGCCCTATAGTAGATCATGGAATAATATCTATTATTGTTAATGTCAGTAAGCCAAAACCTAAACCGGAAATAAGAACTTTAAGGAGCCGTAAAAATAATGATGATAATATATTTTGTGATATACTGATAAGTAGCATTTCAACTTTGAACGGCATATTTACCACTGATAATGTAAACTTTCAAGTTGGCATCCTTACAGAAGTATTTAATAGTTCCTTTCATCAGTGCACCCCAGTTGTAACAGCTTGGATTGATAATAACTTGGATTGACGATAACTTAAAATTGCGTCTGGCAGAAAAATAGAGTAACAAGTTAAACTTAAAACCGACAGGGTTACCCAACAATTAGACAATAAATTCAAGCAGACTAAGAAACAGGTGGAACATTGCCTACGTAATGCTAAGAAAAACCATTTTAGAAACGATTTTAATAAGAATAAAGGCAACACTAGACCAATTTGGCAGGTAATTCAAAAACACGATTCCTGGTTTCAGAAACAAAGGTAATAATAGTACTTTCGATGACCCTCTCCAAAAGGCGGAGGATTTGAACCAGTATCTTGCCACTGTGGCAGAGACAGTTTTTCGGAAAGAAAAGAAAGTATTGAGGATGAAATAGCATCTGAAGAGAGAGTAAACAGTAATTTTCAGTCCTACCAAATATTCCAGATTTTCGACCTGAACTTGTTCACACAGCTGTTTTAGTATTCAAAGAGCTACGCGAAACAAATTCGCATGGTTCAGATGGTATTCCATATAATTATTTAAGAGATCTTCCTGTTTTAATCTTTTATGCTACAATTATCATTACCGGTCTCTTCCCAAAACTTTGGAAACACCCTCATGTCATCCCTTTATCAAAAGTGGCGATGTTGACGAAGTACGGAATTATCGTACCATCTCATTGCTTTCAATTCTATAAAAAAAAATCCTTGAAAAAACCGTTGCTTAAATCCTTTTTGGAGAATAATGGATCATTGCCCAATAGCCAACATGATTTTACAGCGCAGTTATCAACAAAACAGCGCTTATGAAAGTTAATGAATATATATAAATCAAGCTGAAGTTGCTCTAAAAGAAGCAAAAGAGTATTTCCAAATGAATGGCTTAAATGTTGATGAAAAAAAAACAGTGTATATTTATAGGATCACGCCAGTTAATAACTACCTGCAAATGTAACAATACTCTTGGATGAGACACCCATCACACCATCACAAACAGTAAATAAACTTGGCGTTTATATGTATCAGTATATGTTACTGATCACCACATCAGCCACATAGTATAAAAAAGTAAATGGTATAGTATTCTTTCTCAACCTCATAAAAGATAGTTTAGATAAGGCAACTCGCTTAATAATAAGAGTTGTTGGCCTTGAGCGTAATCAGCTACTGCATCAGAATCTGGGGAATGATAACCAAAAGCAGATAAACCGGGTTCAGAAAGCTCAAAATTTCGTAGCTGAAACAGATTACGGGGTGGCTAGCAAAATTTGATCACATTACACCAGTTTGGGAAGGAGTTTGCAATCATTTACTTCCCAACTGGCTTTTTGAATTCCCCACGGTGGGTGATGTGTAAGAACTACTCACCAATCGAACGACCTCTTTGTGAGACGAACAGCTATTAACACCAGAGCTAAACTAAAGAAATATCGATTAAAGGGCCAAAGGTCTGGAACAGTCCCAGTTCATATTAAGACTGCATCTTCAATCAAGGTTTTCAAGAAGAAATTAAAATCATATTTTCTCGAAAATAAATAATAGTATAGGGAAATAAATAGAAACTTTGTAATAAGTGGCTTGGTTTCTTTTTGAGTTTTTAGCGTCTTGGTTGCAAGATTTTGTTTTGAAAGCATGTTTTGCATTTTAAGTCAGCCTTAAATGGTCTTCTTAACTACTGAAGATGAAGCTTATTTGGTGCATAAAGTCATTTACTATCCTTTAAGATTTATATTGTTTAAAAATGCTTTCAATAGTCAATTAATTCTTATCTTAATTTCCATGCTTAGGTCATTCAATGCAGTAAAGATGTGTTTACATAGTTACAGGTTTAGGTAACTCATGGCTTTAAAACGGCAGTACTTATTATGTATTCAGATGTTTTAGATTTTAAGTTTTAATTATAAGTATTCCTTAGATAGGGCGAACTATGAGTATCTTGATTTGAAGCAACAGTCTGTCAGTAATTGAATCTCTTTGAATTTTTTGTTACCGTATGTTGTAAGTTTTATTTTTTAAGCATACCTTGCACCTATCACACCACTAATATCAAGGAAATTTAGGGTGAATTTAGCATGAGTCAGATGTTGTTGGCAAGGTTTTGCCAGTCCAGCAACACGGACTATTTTTTCATAAAATTACAGACAGAGACCACATATTTAGTTCATTGTATTAAAACGTCATGTCCCTCTCTATCACGTAAACAACAAACGTCATTTATACTAATGGTGTTCATTTTGCAATGTATACCAGCGCTGTACTAACACTCCTGCGGTTCGCATCTTCATTAGCATGCTTAGGTATTTCAAGCAAATACATAATTTCGCTGTTTTATAAGTCTCAGGAATTTACTATTTTAAAATGGTTTGCCAGTAAATTATTGTTTTAAACCGATTAAAATTTACGATAAGTGTTGTTTATGGAAGGACGCAGCCAGGTACATTTGACTGTATGATATAAATATGTATCTGGTAAACTTGTAAGTCAATGGACGTTGTACATATTTTCAAAATATGGCATATAGAATGACCATTGTAAAATGGAAATAAAGTCCGATTTTATTTTATTTGGTCTCTCTCTCTCTCTCTCTCTCTCTCTCTCTCTCTCTCTCTCTCTCTCTCTCTCTCTCTCTCTCTCTCTCTCTCTCTCTCTCTCTCTCCACGTTTATTTATCTATATTACTTTGGGATGGCGCACCTCTACATTTCCTCCTCCCTGTTCCGTATCCATCAACTTCCTTGAAAGAGGCTGCCAGAACCACCTGCCAGAGAAAGGCTCCATTAAGAAATCTACACCTTTCCCACCTGGAAATCGGTAGAAAACCCACATACATAATCACACACTTCCCACTATATGGACCAACACATTCGTAGTCCCATTAAACAAAAACGTGGCACTTAAGTGTCCCCAATACGTCTAACACTAAGAGCTTTTCGTGTCAACAGCAGCGCGAGGTATTTAAAACGCTGGTACCATTAAGGCATTGGAAATGAACAAGGTACATGAACAAACACGACAGTGATCATATTTTCCATTTTGGTTTTTACGCAGAGTTGTGCTACAACAATTAAATGTAAATGCCACATAAGAGTGCATTACTCTACTTTGTAAGAAAACCAGAAGAGTCTAGTATGTTGACCATGGTTATATACAAAAATATTGAACGACCTAGTCACAGCGGCAGACGACCGAAAGCTATGGCACTGCGCGCGCTCAGCAGCTGAAGGTTGCTGTCGTATGTTTCTGACACATTTTCCACGGTCCTGGGAGATCTGGAATCTCTAGAGGTGAGTTACTGTGAAATCATCATTCGTCATCACAAAGTGAGCATCCCCATTAGACGAATTAGGTTTCGCTACAGCGATCGGATACCTCACTATCAAAGGCATTCGGGCACATTCATATGTATATCTGACTTCATAACATTGCTCCACTATTTCTTTTAATTATATTCAGAAGTAGGTAAAATACATTTCTTCTGTACATTAATAAACAAGTTCAAATTAAAGGATTTATTTAGATAAATTGTACTTTGTCATGAGGCTAATGCCAAAACTTGTACAAATTACTTGCAAATATATTACTGATATATTTAAAATTGGGTTAACATTTGCGTTCTCAAAACTGAGACACTGACTACCGAATTTACTCGGAAAAGACGCTAAAATCGAATGCACTATAATATATCCTAAGCTTAGAAAGTCTAACTTTATCGTACCAAATAATAACTTCCTGACATTTAAAACTCACAATTCAATCAATTCAATCAATGAAGTTCTTACCCTGTAAACCATTTACATTTCCCTGTGGTTCGAAGGCTGGAAATTTCACCAGGCTTCCCGTCCGGGATTCTAAGGTTTTTCAGAAAGTGCAAGTGGCCAAACTCAACCATAATGAAAAGTTTTATTTCTTGTCCCTCTTTTGAACTGAAATATTTTGCACATCATTCCGGAGGAGAAAAGAGTTACTGACATTTAAATGATCATCTAGCTACTTAAAATGACTACCTGATTGGCTAAACTAGCTGGCGTCATATCATTCACTGGTTAACACTTCCCTGATTGATTTAAAAATATGTTCTTGTTTTCGGTCTCTGCAAATGATCCTTGTGTTATGGAAAGGACTGCTTTCAAGGTTACAGAACTTTTAGGCTTATTACTTTAAAATATAAGCCTTCTTTCTTTCACCCTTCTTACATTTGAGTCCTTTATTGTTTGGAAGCTTTCTTTTCTGGACCTTTTTGGCCTACTTCCTATGAAAAGTTTCCATTTTGAACATCAGCGTCATATGTCCCATAGCTACAGTAGAATCTCATATTCTGAAAACCAAATTTTAGTCCGAATTTTAGCATTCATTTTCAAGGGCAAAGATATTTTCCATTTGCAACCCCATACTCCGTAGTTAATTTTACATAAAATCATTCCCATGGTAAAAAAAAAAATCTTGAAACAGAAACTGAGCTCTGTCTATAAAAATACATCATACAGCCTTAACTAACGATAAATAAGTCACACAATGAGGTAACAAAAAATATAGCAAACTACGAAATATATTCGAAGAGTAGCTAAATACGATATCATAAGCTATAATAACTATGAAACATAAAAAGCCAGAATGAAACAGCAAGCTCCATTTAAATAGATGATACCTTTTTTTTTTTTTTAGCTTTAAACAGAAATTCAAATACTGACTCCCCAAGTTGAAAATTAAACAAACTTCCAATGGGACTTAACAGCAAGACAATGAACGTTACGATCAGGTCTTGGAGGTTGTATAATATACAGGACCATAAAGGCTATCGAATTATTTCGATAAAGAGGAGTATAACAATTTCCGCAAACAGTCCCTAACAAGGAGCTATAACGTAAAACGAAATTAATTGCAAGAAGTGAAAAATAACACGCACAATCTACAAGTCTTCAATAAAGACATTCAGATTTTAATTGCAGTCAAATACGTCATTACAGAGACTAAATCTGGAGAGATACTCAATGCTTCTCAAATAAAAAATAATTGTAAAAAATAAAGATTGAGACCGTCTAAGACACGTTTCCTCAGATAAGATGAGGAAGAGACAAAAAGGGGGTTCAATTAAGACTTCAAAAGACGTCCTTAGCCGTACACAATAGGCAGAAAGAAGAAAATGGAGTCAGAGAAGTTTCAATTAAAGATAACAAAAGATAACGCAAAAGTATCTGAAGCAATCACGGTTATGTCGAATTGGCCAGTTTGGATGCGAGTAGTTCCCCGGAATCCTTAATTCTAAATGAATTGCTCTAAGTGATCCAAGACACTGGTAATTATGATTAAGTCTGATGTCGGAAGATATCTTGTTCAGCTGTACCCCATATGCGCTACCCTAACGGGAAACCTTTGTCCTTAATGCCTGAGCCTCAAGAACTAGTGCACGCTACTCGCTTTGCAGGAAGTCAGCATACACATTCTGCTAGTGTCCCACGATGTCACGTTGCTACAATACATGCGAAGCTGTGGCAGGGTGTTCAGGTCTACTACGGGCTACTTCAGAAGCAAGAGGCCGCTTCGGTATACAGTAAGACCAGATTTTGGTACAATCGTTCTCGTTGCTGCTGCCAATACTTTACTTTTGAAAGAGATATTCATCATAACCTTAGATGTTGTTTTGATGACTACCAATGCACCATTTATTTGTAGTTATTAATTAATCTGCGAGTGCTTGTTCTGCAAAAGTAATTAAAATCCGGTTCAAAGTACATTAAAGTAAAGGAACAAGGAAAACGCGTGTCAGTAGAAACAAATATATCAAGGCAATGCTGAATGCGAAAACGAAGAAAACGAATGATGAATTATAAGATGAAATTACACAAGATATATAAATACAATGAAAGGGAGATGGAGATGGTTTAGACATGTCGTTCTCACAATCCCCGGGAGAATAGGTAGAAATAGTGTCAGCTGGGCTCCTTTGGGGACCAGATGAGTTGGAGCACTCGGCCGCACTTGGTTGTGAACTGTGGGAAGGGAAGCTGGAGATGAGTAGAGGTTTGTGAACGATAAAGCACTAGAAAGAGTCTCTGTGTCACACGGCATGGAGGCAGTTTTATATCTATCTATCTATCTATCTATCTATCTATCTATCTATATATATATATATATATATATATATATACACATATGTGTATATATGCTTATATACATGTATATATAATGTGTATATATAATGTGTATATATATATATAGATAGATAGATAGACAGAAAATTGCCTCACCGTCTGACGCAGAGACTCTTTCTAGTGCTTTATCGTTCACAAACCTCTACTCATCTCCAGCTTCCCCTCCCACAGTTCTCAACCAAGTGTGGCCCAGTACTTCAACTCTTCTGGTCCCCAAAAGGAGCCAAGCCGACAGTATTTCTACCTTTTCTCCCAGGGATTGTGAGAACAACATGTCCAAACCATCTCCATCTCCCTTTCATCATTATCTTAGCTATGTTAGGGAACTTCTATATTATTCCTTTTGATATAATTTTTAACTATATCCTGCCAAGTGATTTCTTAAAATTCTTCTTAAAACTTCATTATCAAATTGACAAAATGTTTCAGATATACTTTCACCGCCATACCATTATTCACCTACGTGTAGCATAGACAGTTAGTACTTGAATGGTGTATAATTTCACTTGCGTATGCAATTTGAATCTATTTTGGTTCTGAATCTTATTTGGCTTGTCCATTGTTTAATTTGCCTTTTTAGCCAACGTCTTTCACCAAATTCTATCTCCAAAGGACCTCAATATTTGAAAGTTTCAACCTTATTAATTTAATCTCCATCTAATACAACTTCTGTTCTCACTACTCTTTTTTTTTAAATTCTTTCTGAGTTCCATCTCTAGATATATAATGAATTTCATTATACCTTATAGTGTGTTGGTGCTTAAAATAACTCCTCTTCCATTTCCGGACACTTTTTCAATAAAAAATCCCTTGCCTCAACTGTAACACATCCTGTATCGGATTTACAGGTAAATCACTCTCACAGAGACTATTACAACACAAACGTTCAGTAAGACGTCAACAGAGCTAAGATATTTTCAGCCACATAATAATCAAAATTATCGAATAAACGGGAATATGTCATGTATAATTCACAGAAGCAATTGTCGGTTCAAAAGCCAGATGGTAGTATTACCACTGATCAAACAATGAAGTATGATGAACCTAACAAAAGGATCCTGGGGTTCAGATCCGACTGATAAAACCTTCCTCCAACCAGTGGTTAAAAGGATTATGATGACGCTTTCAACAAGAACATTCCTTCAGCTGGACAAATACCAATGAGCTGTACCTCTTAATCCATTACCTGTTCGTAGAGGAAACAGTAGTTTCTGAAATGTAACACAAGATAATCTACTTTCCTTTATTAGAAACAAACAAACACACAGACACACACACACACACACACACACACACACACACACACATATATATATATATATATATATATATATATATATATATATATATATATATATATATATATATATATATATATATAAATGTCTTTTACTTTAATACAGCAGCATAACATGAAGATAAAAGGCCCATATAACACTGTTTGAATGTTGCAACCATATATTTCGAGCACTTCTTTCTGGTAAAATACGGACAGATGATAGATACATGGGTATTTATACAAAACATGTGTAGGTGTGGCAGTAAGTCTCGTTGGCATGCAGGTGGCCATTGACCCAGGAAAGTTGGAAATTAAGGTACTCCCTTGTGAATTTTGGCTTCATTAGCTCCCGTCTGGCGATGCATCTGGAGGTTGTATTTTCTGAAACATCTTCTTAAGAAGAGGCCTGAGGATTAACCCGTCGATGTCATCCAATTTCCAATGTTCTCCTGATAGGTTCATATTGTTGGTTCGATTTTATGATAGTAGATTCCAATATCTTCCTTTTGTACAGACAACTACTTTTGAAAACCAGCTCTGCCCAACTCCAGTTTATGGTATGGCCTTTATCCCTGAACTCTCTGAAGCATATCGCACTGATCTTTTGTACTCTGTTATTCTTTGGAGATGGACCTAACCATCTCCCCAATGTAAATCTCATTACAGTTGCTGCACGGAATATAACACACAAAGATGGGATTCCTTTACGCCCTATAATATCTGGCAGGGGCTCTTTCACGTGTAAATTATCAATATGTCTTGCAGACCTATTAATAACCTTTCTAGGAACCTTCTCATCCTCCCACGTCAGACATTCAGAGGATTTTAAACAAAAATTTAACATTTTAAATATGCCATCTAATAACACCAAATTGCTCAGCCTAGACGTGGAGAGATTATTTACCAAAGTCCCGATCGCCGACATGTTGTCTTTTCTAAAGAGGAAGTTACAGCCATATGAAGACCATTTTCCTCTTGGCACAGATAAAACTCTAAAGCTAATCAATCTCTGTGTAATTAACATGTTTTCTTTCAACGGCAATTTTTACAAACAAAAATTTGGCTGTAGCATGGGCAGTCCCCTATCCCCCCTTCTAGCAAATTTTGTCGCCTATCAGACCCCCCAATATGATCTGGCTCAGATACTAGATGATATTTTTACCTTCTGGGACAATAACTGGGGAGGATTGAATAAATTTTTTTAAAAGGCTAAATTCGCTAGTTCCGACCATAAAATTCAAAACAGAATGGGAAAAGGACGGAAAACTGCCATTCCTAGATGTACTAATCATAAGAGAACAGAACAGATATGCTTTCACAGTATACAGGAAACCCACTTTCGCTGTTTCTTGCATTCATGTCCTTAGCTACCAGGATGTCTCCATAAAGATCATGGTAGGGTGCAACCTATTCCTCAGGGGACTTAGAATATGTTCAAATGGATACCTAGATAAAGAATTCAACACGATCCGCCAACACCTAATACAACTGCTCTATCCACCACAAATTATCGAGAAAGCTATTAACAAAGCGAATAAAATATACTAAAGAGGTCCACCTCACAACAGACAAATAGATGTTAACGACAAAACAAAGCTTTCATACGACGAAAATATTCACAAAGCTACAGAACATCTCAGGTATAATAATCATTTTATTTTCCATTATCCCAAATCCATCAGGAGCTCGCTCGTTAACGTATACTTAAATAAAAAAAGGGGAAGAAGCAGACGTTTACAAGATTCCGTGCAGCAACTGTAATGAGATTTACGTGGGGGAGATGGGTAGGTCCATCTCGCAAAGAGTAACAGAGCACAAAAAATCAGTGCGGTATGCTTCAGAGAGTTTGGGGATTTTCCTACAAAACAGGGATAAAGGCCATACCATAAACTGGGGTGGGGCAGAGCTGGTTTTCAAAAGTAGTTGTTTGTACAAAAGGAAGATACTGGAATCTGCTATCATCAATCAGACCAACAATATGAACCTGTCAGGAGGACATTGGAAACTGGATGACATCAACGGGTTAATCCTCAGGCCTATTCTTAAAGTGTTTCAGAAAATACAACCTCCAGATGCAACGCCAGACAGGAGCTAACGAAGTCAAAAATCACAAGGGAATACCTTAATTGCCATCCTTCCTGTGTCAATTGCCAACTGCATGTCAACCAGGTTTACTGCCACGCCTAAACAAGTTTTGTATATATACCCCTGTATCGATCATCTGTCCATATTTTACCAGTAAACAGGGGCACAGAAGGAAGTGCTCAAAACATAATGGTTACAACATTCTTACAGTTTTATGGGCCTTTTTATATCCATATATATATATATATATATATATATATATATATTTATATATATATATATATATATATATATATATATATATATATATATATATATATATATTTATATATATATATAAATGATTATCACATCACCGTGATTCATATACAATCAGTAAGCTACAAACGTCCTTTAATATCCAATTCGCTCTACCTCGGAAATAATATATTTTCATATATGTTACCGAATGGGAATTTTTTTTTTAGTTGATAAAAAGTTCGTCGTACCGTGGGCTCGAACCAACGAAGGACAAGAACTCAGGACTACAGTGGACGCCTTAAACCACACGGCCAGCAAGTGAGGTATCAGTGGATATCGGCTCCCATCTACAAATTCCCCTTCAGTAACATATATGAAAATATATTATTTCCGAGGTAGAGCGAATTGATATTAAAGGACGTTTAGAAGTTTATTGATTATATATATATATATATATATATATATATATATATATATATATATATATATATATATATATATATATATATATATATATATATATATATATATATATATATGCAGCAACATCGGTGACAACATCAAATAGCAGTTTTTCCATAAGTTTGAAAAATTGACTAAGATGTCCCATCGATCTGTACGTACATTTTTACCGGACTTCACTCTCACCGAGGGTTGCTATAGGCCTACGGTGAAGCCATCTGCCAGGAAAGCCCAGATATGAAGATAGATCAATCCCCAGAGGTAATAATAAAGTGAAAAATGGTCTGAGCCATTCTTTGAACGTTTCATGCATTAAACATGACCTACACATAAATGCAAGTAGGTTTATCCTACTCCTATTCTGTGCTCTTTCTCTCTCTCTTTTATAAATATCCCCAATCTGGCCATTTTAGACCTTTTTTATCCTATCACAGTCACCATAACATCAATAAAAACTATAACATTAATATAAACAACCGGAAGTACATAATTATCTTTATCTGATGGAGAGGACCGTACCTTAATACAGTACTTCCTATATCGAACACGAAAGGAATAACTTCCTATAGAAAAAGATGAATCTGATTCACTAAATGTGGAGACAAATAATAACAAACACTCTGAGTTGATTACTAAATAATGTCCCATTCCGACTACCGGCTAACTCCTCTCTAAGAGCTTTCCAACTGACAGACTCACCATTACGACTCTTGCAGGGACATGTCACTCAGGCAATTTTTTTAGCAGACAGGAGGCTTTTGTGAGACAGTAAAGTACCTGATGGAAACCAGTTTTTAGGCAAAGGTCATGATCAAGGTCAAAGCCCTACTAACCTTGGTGTCCTCTGAAATTGTTTCATTGTTGGTGTACATGCCAAAATGAAATCTCTCTCTCTCTCTCTCTCTCTCTCTTAATAGTTCGAAAATTATGGTCAAGGTTAGCGCTGTGTATTGTAGAGATTCTACAGAATCTGGACCCACAACCTAACCTTGTGGAAGGCAAAGTCCTTATGTAAAGCAAAAGCAAACGCTTACTGCACACGGCAAGCTATCTCCCTCCATGCAGACTATGTACGATTGTTTACAATTCTGCCAAGTTAGACTCATGCAAGACCTGGGATGACAAAGTAAGCGTGACAAACAGACAGACGGAAGGAAAATCTAGTATCCCCAACTTTGTCAGAGGGGACCTTTTGTTACTCTCAAGTACGATCATTGAGCTTGAGAAGAACGAAAACAGAAGCTTGAAATTTACACTACCATAAGCATGCATTTGAACACATCACCATAAATGTATTACCAAATTATTCCGGACTGTGATGAAAAATAGAGAAAGAATAAAAAGTTTTTTTCTTCAGAGGATCGTAATATCTTTACATTATGGAATGTTTGATAATAAACTTTGAAATAAGAAAACAAAACACTTGAAAGTAACTAGGGAGAATAAACTATATTACACACATGATTCTATCTCTCTCTCCCTCTCTTTCTTTGTTATCCAGCATAACTCTCCCAGCCATTGTAACCCTACAATATGATCTTTTAGCTGCCAGTGTGTAGAAGAGAAAGGCAGGAGGGGTCCGGGATGTTACTTTACGCTACTAATTCCACCTCACCAGCCTCATCTTAATCCATATCTCTAATACTGCGAAAGTGTACAGAGCTTCACTGTAGCGTTAATTAATTTTCCTTCAATAAAAAGTTAAAACGTGGAGGAACACAAAAAACTAGGAGAAGTATGTTATATAAGAGAAAGGTATGTTACTATTTTTCATACATCTCTTCCCTGCAATTGTCAGTTCTTCCAATTCTCAGTTCCTACCTCCTTCACAAAGCGGAAACGGAAGAAAGAAATGAAGCGGGGGAAGAAAAGGGAACAGGCCCCCTGGGAAACATCGAGTGGGAGGTCAACGAGATGTGCGCCGGGAAGGAAGGGGAGAACGGAGAGAGAATTTGGCATCGGATCCACATTAAACGCCGTGAAAGGCAAACGCGGAGAGGAACGGCCAATAAAAGCCCATCGCCCAAACCGGTCACTAAAATGTGGACGATGTGTCTACGACGTGGAACGCCGGAAATACAGGTGATGTAGGTGAGGCGGCTGAAATGGTTAGACTCCTCCAGAAAACGACAGGCAGAAAATATATAAGAGGCACACATACTGTAAAGGAATGGAAGGGATGACTACATATATGAACATATATTCAACAAAGATAACGCTGAAAAAAATTGATCGAGATGTATCTAATAAAAAAAATGATATACACACAGATACACATAAAATCAACTGCTAGTACTAATAAGGATGAAAAATGACAAGGTACGCATAATAAAAAAATGGCACAGAAACAAAAATATGCAGAAAAAAGATAATACAGCTCATGACGAGAACATTAAAAATGTACAATGAAATTACATTTGAATGCTTGCATCATTTGAGGGCCATGCAAATAACCAATATAATTAAACACATACAAATACAAAACCCGGAAGAGGCAAAGGTCTTGAAAATCTCGTTGATTTCATAAGAAAGTTCAGCCTGCTACGAAACACTTAATCCGGGGTTTTAAAGCCGCGCTGCACAAAAGAGCAGGATTCGTTCGTCGGGTTTTCCGCCTCGTACAGTACATTCTTTAACGTACATTTCAACTTTACTGGAAACGTATAGGCACTGCAAAATAAAATCCGGTTGAATTTCGCTATCTTCTTTACAGTCTAGAGATACTGCGAAATAAAACCCAGTTGAATTTTGCTATCTTCTTTACAGTCTAGAGGTACTGCGAAATAAAACCCAGTTGAATTTCGCTATCTTCTTTACAGTCTAGAGATACTGCGAAATAAAACCCAGTTGAATTTTGCTATCTTCTTTACAGTCTAGAGGTACTGCGAAATAAAATCCAGTTGAATTTTGCTATCGTATTTACAGTCTAGAGGTACTCCGAAATAAAATCCAGTTGAATTTCGCTATCTTTTTTACAGTCTAGAGGTACTGGGAAATAAAATCCAGTTGAATTTTCTGATATCTTTACAGTCTAGAGGTACTGCAAAAAAAAATCCAGTTGAATTTCGCTATCTTCTTTACTGTCTAGACGTACTGCAAAATAAAACCCGGTTGAATTTCGCTATCTTCTTTACAGTCTAGACGTACTGCAAAATAAAATCCAGTTGAATTTCGCTGTCTTCTTTACAGTCTAGAGCTACTGCAAAATAAAATCCAGTTGAATTTAGCTATCTTCTTTACAGTCTAGACGTACTGCAGAATAAAATCCAGTTGAATTTCGCTGTCTTCTACAGTCTAGAGCTACTGCAAAATAAAATCCCATGAAACTTCGCTAGCTTCACTGCAATCTAGAGACACTGGAAAATAAATCCCAGTTGAATTTCACAAGCTTCTTTACAATCTACAGGCACTCAAGAATAAAATCCAACTGAATTTCACTAACTTTACAATTTAGAGGCACTGGAAAATAAAATCCTATTGAATTTCACAAACATCATTAGAATCTGGAGGCACCGG
Source organism: Macrobrachium rosenbergii (assembly GCF_040412425.1). Classification (NCBI taxonomy): domain Eukaryota; kingdom Metazoa; phylum Arthropoda; class Malacostraca; order Decapoda; family Palaemonidae; genus Macrobrachium; species Macrobrachium rosenbergii. The sequence goes on along the minus strand of NC_089776.1, from coordinate 21,197,958 downwards.
AACATCCAACCTTCTTCTGAGTGGGCACGAGGATGCTTGACATTCAGACTCAACTCTTTATTATCTCATAGCTAAGGAAGAAGAATGAAGATAATATGATCCATCCGGAAATTAACACGAGGCAAGTAACACTGAATAGCTGAGTCGACAGGGATGAAGTTATCATGGTGCAGGAAGCCAATTGCCAAGGGTATTGCCAAGATGAAACCATGAATATAAAGTAAAAAACAAATAAAATACACAACGGTCTTAGAAATTACCTCATACCTTTGGAATGACCTCATGCTTACTACTCGTGAATCCGCATGATTCAAGTTTATAATTCATACAAATATTCTAATGGAAAACTTTATGGGATGGGTTTCCATAAAACTGAATGGCCATATTTGAAACCGAGGAATAGCAAAGTTAAGGAGAGAAAACAAAATGAATAATAAATATAAGCGTTTTTGACATATTCCTTTGAAACGTTTTTTAATCTTAGTGTCAGGTCTGATAAAGTTTCCAATTAATTAATTTTCTAAGTTCAAGGATTAAATATCTCCTGCACACCGTCGAATCAGCCCCTTGAGCCTGGTGAAATATCGAAGAGGCTATTGCTACTTGATGCAACTTTACGACTCATGCCAGGACGCTGTATCGTTATATGATATGAGCTACCAAGGGAAAAATCGCTTGGCGCATCATAATTTTCATGCAGACATATAATAATTATTAAGATTGGCACTGATCTTTCCGCCGTAACGATAATATTTTCACAAACTGCTTGTGAATAATAAAAAATGGAGGTTTCCTACTAGTTTGAGTATGTTTTTGAATTATTTTGAGAGTGATATCAATGATATTTAGATAACCCTTATTACACGCTAGTCACTAACATTTAGCCACACAAATAAACAAACACACACATACATATATACATACAAACACAAACACAATGTTGACCAAGTCAAATATTTGTGTTGATACATAATGTATTAGTGAAAGAAATTTAATAATCCTTTTCCGATGGCTTTTGTTGATAACGAGAGGGTATTTGTCATCTTCCATAGATCAGTATTAAGGAAGGTCTTGTGTCACTATGGCATTTCCGTTAAATATGTAGAGCATTTTACTTGAAATTAGTCATGAACGAACAACATACAGAGTTCATGTTAATGGGGTTTTGTCAAGTCAATTAGGGGTGCTACTTAGAATGCTCATAAGATGCGATTTTAATCAACAAAACACCGCAAGATTTACAAACCTTGCTGAATAGAAATAAACTCAAAACAAATCTAAGAAAATCAGAAGTAAAGAGGACAGAGAAAGCTCAGAGGGACGAAATAAGGTCAGATCTTTCATAAATTCGAGACTAATGGTGTCTAGTACAAAGTCTTGAGTTGGAATTAAGCCAAAAACTAAAAAGGCAGATCAACGATGGGCAGACTAAATGCTGACTGAAACTGCACTTAAAGTAAATCTTTGCACCTGTCGAGTGCGATATGGGCATGCATCATGGTATGACAGTGAAACTACACCTCAACGATTTGGTCGATTTGAGAATAAAACTAGAAGATTATTAGGAGCCAAATGGTAGGATAGGATTAGAAATAATACCTTAAGCCAAATTACAGGAGCTCCGCATGCAGATGAGAAATGATGAAAGGGAGATGGAAATGACTTGTAAATGTCTTTTCTACAACCACTAAGGGAATAGGGAGTGTTAAGGTCAGCTGGGCTCATGTGGGCATCAGAGGAGTTGGAAGACAGAGAACTACTTGGGTAAGAACTATAAGAAGGGAGACCAGAGATGAGTGGAGATTTGTGGAAGATAAAGCAAGGGAAAGACTCAAGTGGCAGAGTTTCACAGAAGCCCTTAGTCCAGCGGTGCTGGAGACGACGATGATGATTGTGAAAGCTAATGGTTCGTTTCTTCGCAATAGCATAAACAATGTCTTCTGTATATCTTAAGAATTCAATGACTCCTTAGGCATCACAGTTAGAGATCTGTCATCTTTCATTCGTGGGATCAGTATCTACACAACTACGCAATTTGAGAGGGCATCTCATTTTTCTACTGATGACCCTTCAATTTAAAAATGAAGTTTTCAATGGCCTTACATGAATGACAGGAATTGTTAGTTATATTTTAATTATACGTGAATTAATTAGAACTTTCTAATCTATAGTGAGAGTATTACTTTACTACTAATCGGGGACTGACATACCATTAATGAGATTATGAATGGTCTCAAGATCTGAGAGGCGGTCGGAGCTGCTCTCAGCATAAGGAAGCTTTTCTCTGAACTTCTTAAAAGTTGTTATATAACTAGCAACCTTATCAGAGACCCTGACGTTTTAAGGAATAAACATGAAAATTGAAAGTTATCTCATCCCTACAACGCTCACGAATTATACATGATCTTACAACCTCTGAATGACCGTCAACAATTTATCAACAATCAATGCTTTTAAGACAACTCACCGGTGTTTATCGGATAAATTTCAATGTACAAAATATATCAGAAAACTTATCAGAGAATTTATCAAAGATGTTAAACAATGATTATCCGAGAACATTTCAGTGATCATAAAAAAAGAAAAACCTTACCAGAGACAACAGCAATGATTACCATAAAGCATTTCAGTGATCACGAAAAACTTACATAAGGTGTTAAAAATATATCTGAGTACATTTCGATGATCATGAAGAAGCTTAGCATAGATATTAACAATGATAATCATAAAGGATATCGGTAATCAATAAAAGCCTACTAAGATGTTAATTAAGTTTATCAGAGAACATTTCAATGATCATAGAAAAATCATCCAAGATGTTAACAACGATTATCAGAGAATATTTCAATAATCATGAAAAGGTTTACCAAACATTTTAACAACAATTATCAGATAACATTTCAATGGTCATGAAAAAGTTTATGAATGTGATTATCAAATCATTCAAGCATTCCTAGAGAAAGTATACAAAAGTTCTACAGTTTATAATTATCAGTAAACCGTCCAATGGTATGCCGAGGAGATGTCAGCGATTTAAACAGTGATGATCAAAAAATATTCCTACGATTTAAAAAGAATCTGTATAGGATTTCTATAATCTGCTAAAGCTCTGAGAAGGACTAATCAGTTCTTCCAACCATTCATTAACGAACCACAGACAATCCTTCAATGATTTTTCGGGGAGGGCCAATTTTCATAATTTAACGAAGCTGGGCTCTTTGCGCGCCCCGAGCACCCACCTCCCACACCACCCACACAGCCCATGCTGGGTTAAAGGTGACGGGGCTTTTGGAAGCACACGTAGTACTACTGTGCTATTCCCTTCCAGCGTCTAATTAAAACCAAATTTCCTCCTATCTTTTCTTTTCTTTTCTTTGTTCGTTTTATGTTATATAGAAGAAAGTTATGGAGAAACCACTTCCGCAATAGATGGCTATATTAACAGTAATAATAGATGATGCGTCATACATTATCATTGTTACCTTACAGAATAAAACTACAACTGAGCGATTTTTATGAAACGTATTAAATTACTGACGAGATATACTTGACTGTTATGTATTGTTGGTAACATCTTATTTAGGAAAGGAGAAAATCATGCTGCCGAAAAACAAGAGAAATAACGATACCGGATGACGACGAAACACTGTAATAAACCACAGGTATATAGAAAGAAACCAGTTAATACACATTTACGTAAAACGAACCGGTAGACCAGATCTACTTATAAATAACAGTAGATGATCAGATCTACTAAACAGGAAAAGCAGAATCCTAAACCTGGAATTGCAATGAGGAAGCGGAAACGTTAACGGTAGCAGAAAAATAGAGCACGGTTGTTTCCATTAGCAAGGTTTCATTAACGGCTAGGTCCAAAGTAGCATTAGCTCCTTGCGCTTACAGTACGCGTCAATCATTTTATTCATATAGACAGCATCGTAACTTCGATGCAAAGTAAGCTATCATACTTACCAGAGAATGCAACCCACAAGAGACAAAGGGATTCCATAGTGGATTTTGGCAAACCGCAATAACTGCAGAAAAAAATCGAGAAGGAAGAACAGCATCATAAACTGACACCGAAAGTGTGTTAGTAAGATTAACAATAGAGAGCTACAGAAGAATGACAGGAGTACAACTGCAGATATAACTGACAAAAAGAAGAATAGCGGTAGGACAGACCAAGAAAGCAGACCACCAACAGAGCATTTCACTAAGTAAAAACGAAGATCTTTACAGGAGCGGTATGGCCAGACAGGATGGAGCGACAATATTCTACTTACCTTCATATCGTACAACGATCTCACTATACTGTCTCAACTAACGTCTGTATAACGGCAATTATTATCAGATAGAAAGTTACTGAAAGCACTGTAAAGTCTAACATACAATCTCTCTCTCTCTCTCTCTCTCTCTCTCTCTCTCTCTCTCTCTCTCTCTCTCTCTATATATATATATATATATATATATATATATATATATATATATATATATATATATATATATATATATATATATATAGTATTACCTGTTGCCGAATGTTGCCGAATGGGTCTAGCAACCTCAGCCCTAGAGACTCGCTGACAAACCAGAGAGCTATACACTTCTGTTACCACCAACTCCTCCAAACGGGAGGAAGGGATGTGATAAGAAATGAGTTTTTTTATCTATTATCTATCTATCTATCTATTTATATATATATATATATATTATATATATATATATATATATATATATATATATATATATATATATATATATATATATATATTATATATATCCCCAATCAGTACTGTATCATCAGGAAACATCAACCATTCACGCTTCATTCTCAACTCATTTATCTTTCTGTTTTACAACCCTGTACCTAATTTCCTTCCTCTAACTTCCTCCGTCATTATATTCATAAAAATAAAAAAAAAAAAAACACACGGAGACATAACATACCATTTCTCAGAACCACTTCACACCATGCCAGTTACTCCTCCACTTACATATTCTAGAACACTCGGTCTCCATCACAAGAACTTTTAATCCCTTTCGACAACTTACCTTGTAAACCATATCTTTTCTGCACCCTCCACACATCTCTTGACTGATTCCTTCATTAGTTTTTATCTGGATCCACTTAAACAATATACAGACTTTTCCCTTTGCTTTTAAACTTCTCGCAAAACTGCTTCCTAACAAATAACTGATCCATACACCCATTCCTTCAAAACCTACTCTTTCAGTCCTTCTGTCATCTGCATTACCTTTTCAATCAAAATCCTACCATACCCCTTCCGGGTGTACTAAATAGCATAAAGCCCCTACAGTCGTGACCTATATCACTTTTGACATACATATTGGAAGATTTATGTCTCTCCCTTAGATTATTTGTGTATTAGTACATTATCTGAATTTTTGAGTGTGGATACGACTAACGTAGACCCATTGTGGATAAAATTTAAATGTTTTCATGACATATTCTGGGTTTTGTTATATTCTTCCCTAGAATTCCCCATATTTTGAGCAATCGTAATTATGCAACATACATGAAAATGTTTTATCTAATGAACATGGATCCATAGAGTCGGGCGATCTTAGTGCTAGATTTGGTAACAGTCCATGGCATCCTGAATATGATTAATATATCCAAGTATTCAAGTGAACATTTTACAAGGATAACACATCCCTAATCTTGTAGCAACTCCTATAGATAATGCCAATGTTTTGGCTGGGTTGTGTACTAATGTTCAATTACTATTTTTATTAAATAATCTTAATAATTTAAACAAAGTGTTTCGTTCTTTAACATGTCGACAAGGAGGTCCTTGGGCGCCATAACTGGATGTCTGTATTGTTTCATCTGGGCTTATTCGTTATATTAACACTTTTTATATTGGCCTGGATATGTTATTACTTTTAGACCACGCTCTATTTTTCTTTTGCATTGCAGTCATTGTGTGAGGATCCCTTACTATTGCGTGCATCTCATCTGGGTGATCATGCTGTATAATATTCTAATACAAATCATAATAGCTCTATTAGAAGGTAAATTAAGTATATAAGCATTTAAATAAAAGTACATTTTTAGAATCTTTATCTTATTATCAGTTACCGGAATCTGAAGATAACACTGACAACTGTGTAGGAAAATTCTGTGAAATTTTGTATGAACGTTCTGAGATAAGTACAATTCGTGACGATATCAATGAATTTCAATACATCTGTAGACAGATGGGAAAGGCTATTGCAGTATAAAGGTGAGGCCCAAATATGGCAAGCAATAGCCTAAACTGGAATGGTGAAACTGCCACAGTCTACTTAACCTTGTTAATGTTGAGGGATACGACTTTGCTGATCTGATGGCTAATGTATCAATCCCACTTTTAGATGATGACCTGATTACAGCTTGGGAAGTGTTGCAGCAGGTAAAGAAGAGGAAACCTAATAAACCATGTGGTCCAGATGGTCTAGCTCCTGGCATTTTCAAGGATTTACCTGTAACTTGGATTGTGACACCTGCATCTCTTTTTTAATTGCATTCTTGTGTCAAGACGTCATTCCTCACAGAGGACATTAGCTCGACTTTCTGTCATTTTCAAACGAGGCTGCCGATCACTGATTCATAATTATCGAGGTATAAGTGTTATGAACTGTTTAGTTGAGCTTTATGACATGATTTTTCGTGAGAGACTGCAACAGTGGTTCTCCACTTTTAGGGAACAAGCAGGTTGTCAAGCCGGAAGGGGATGCATGGAATGTATTGTATCACTACGTCTACTGACTGATTCAGCCAAAAGTTAAACAAAACAAAAACAAAAATTGAAATTATTTGTAAAATTTGTCAACTTTTCTCAAGTGTTATTATTATGATTATTAAAGTAGTTTAACTAGACCACTGAGCTGACTTTCAGCTCTCATGGGGCTGGCCTTTTCTCAAGTGTATGAAAGAGTTCTAAGGAATGTGCTTTTTACATTGCTGAAGAGACTTGGGTGTGTGATGACAATGCTATTCGCTTTAATAGCTATCTCTATTGAGTGACACATAGTGTAACTGGCACTGCTGTTGTGAGTGCCACAATAGGCATATGTCAGGGTTCTTCCATCTCTTGTCTGTTATTTGTCCTATTCGTAAACGACCTCACTGATATTATCAAAGCGAATTGTGGTGAAGATGGGATATTAACACTGCTTCGTGTACTCATTCCTATGGATGTTACAGGCTTTTATCAACTACAAGAACTAATATGATTAAAAAGATTGAGATTTTCAACCTATTTTGTGAGTTGCGTGGTACAGTAGTTAATGTAAGAAAACCAAAATTTTTTGTTATTGGTGGTAGAGAGACTGATGAACAGGTGAATCGGGTCAATGACCTTATTATCGAACCGTGTAATCACTACGTGTATCTTGGTAGCCCTTTTACATCTAATGGATCCATTTGCAGTGTTAGGAGAAAGCACGCTCAATAAAAATGTGTCATTCATTAAAATTTGTATCTTTCATATCTAAGTATAACGATATACCTTTTATTGTAAAATGCAAGGGTTTTGCTACAGCTCTCTTATCTACCATTTTGTATGGTTATAAATCGTGGTTTATTTGTGACTTGAAATCTGTTGTAAAGTTATCACTAGTGTCTTAAACAATTGTTGGGTGTTCGTAAATCCACCTGTAACAACCTTTGTCTAGTTGAATTGAGCTATCCAATGCGCTAGTTACTTCAAGGCAACAAAATTTCATTTCGAAGAAGCGGAGGGAAAGAGCTAATATGGTTAATCGCCTGCTTGTTCATACTATTTAACATTACGTTACGTCAAAACACACCAACTTCTAGTTGGTTATGTAATATTTTGCAGAGCAATATGGATGATGTACAGGCAGGTACTGACGAAATTAAACGAATTTTGGGGACGTCGAGGGGCATCTTCAAAGGGCGTGGCATCCAAGTGACAGACTCTCCTTAAAATAATATTGATGGTTTCGTACACTGTTACGTTCGTGAACACACTTTCTACATCGATGGTAGAGCTCGGAAATATTAATGAACCCTACAAGGGAAAACCAGCCAGTAGTGTTCATTGACATTTTGAATACTACATCTCAGAGCTCTACCATAGCATCGCTGGACATAAAAAGTATTCACAAACATACCGGTGGAGGAAACCAGCAACATAATATATTATAGGCCCTCTTCCTCTCACACAGGGGTGACCTCTTTCGACAGGTAGATGGTGTCGCCATGGGATTCCCCCTGGCATCCTATTTGCCAATATGTACATGGTAGATGTCGACGAAAGAACATTCAATTCCCATCCGAAACCAAAGATATATGTCCGATATATAGACGATATCTTCATTGCCATCAATACTGACAAAAAAGCCACCTGCCTACAGCTTGTCTTGAAGAGGAACTCTAGCCTAGACTACATTCAAATATGGTGCCGAAGTCCGACTTCCTTTCTTGGATGTAAATATGGAGAAGAAAGAAGACAGGTACAATACTACCATGCACCAAAAGGCAACTAATGTGCGTCAGTGCCTTAACGCCTCTAGGGAGTGCCCTGACACTTACAAATGCTCTGTACATAGGACGTGCAATTACGCACTGTTTATCATGGAAAGCTACTCACGCAGAGCTCGAATGTGTTAGGCAGCTCCTAACTAATAACGGAAACGACTACAACCTAATAGAGGGTTGTATATGAAAATACTTGGACGTATATGCGGCACACCTGGTACGACGCCTACACCACCGAAAAACATCATATTGTATTACAAAGTCGAATATCACAACCAGTTCAAGGAAGAGGTCAAGGCCATGAGGAGGATAATTTCCGGCGGTACGACACTTACGAATCCCGACAAGGGTTTTCCTTGTGTGTCGACTGCCTCTTAGACCTAGTCAAGTCCCTTGTAATGCAAAATAGTACAGTCCCCAGAGAGATGTGGGAGTTGGCCAACGTAGTATACAAATTTAAATGTACTGAAGGGACATGTCAGGCCCCCAGCAATTCCTACATAGGTCACACCACTACCACTCTATGCAGGCAACTGCAAGTTCACGGCAACAAAGGGGCAATATATCAACACTAAGTAGACCACCACAACCGTAAACTGACACTAGAAGAATTATTAGAAATCACAAAGATCATGCATAGAGAAACCCGGTTCCACACTTTGCAAATAGCAGAAGCTGTGAGTATAAATCAACAATGGCCTGTATTAAACATGCAGAAGAACATGGACATCATCCTCCCCCTTCAAGGAAACCACAGGATATCTGTGAGAATCTGGAGGGAGACACGAGCAACAGAACACCCTTGGGCACAACTACCGACAATGAAGCAAATCAAAACTATCGGCCAGAGACAGAAATCACGCCCTTTGCTGCAAGCTGCAGCATATGATGCATCCTAAGGAGAACCAGGAACGCCCATGCCCCACCCAGACCACCAGCGAGAGAATGAGACCTGCCGACCAAGAGAAATTCAGCACCCTGATGATGTCATGTTTAAAATTCAAAAGTGCACATACAGTAATAAAAACCTTGTGTGTCAGTATGTAATTTAGTCCTGAAGAAATGGTCTGTCGACTAGAAAAAAGTAAATGGAAAGAATCTTGAATAATTTTTCCTTATTCCTGAGAAGCTTGCCTGATTCAAAGTCTCGATATAGTATCTGCAAACAATGCCATCAACTTCATTAGGAATTGCATATATATATATATATATATATATATATATATATATATATATATATATATATATATATATATGTATGTATGTATATATGTATGTATATATATATATATATATATATATATATATATATATATATATATATATATATATATATATATATATATATATATATATATATATATATATTAACTTTATCACTTACTCAATTGTTCTGCGCTTTAATACAATTACTAACAGGACCTCATTAAAACTGGATGGTATCTAGCGGAGATAAGTATTCAGGAAAAGTAACAAGCTTTCTAAGACTAACAGTCCTCATTGTTAAGCATCCGTAGATACTTGACAATGAGGACTGTTAGTCCTAGAGGGCTTGTAACTTTTCCTGAATAAATATCTCCGCCAGATACCATCCAGTATGAACGAGGTCCTGTTAGTAATATATATATATATATATATATATATATATATATATATATATATATATATATATATATATATATATATATACACACACACAAGGTCCAAAGAAAACGAGGTCAACCCACGAGAGGCACAAAAGTTCCCACTACCTGCGCATTCCAGATCATGACATCATAAGGTACCGCCCGACCTTGTTTATCTCAGGTCAGGCTATGATATATATATTTACATATAGGCTGGTGATTAGGAAAACATTTATACTTCTTATATTTATGTCTGATTTATTAGTTTTATTTAATATTCTTATATATATATCTGACCTTCTGAGTATTATTCAGCATTTATATATATATACCATATTAACCTTATATATTACACACAGGTCCAAAGAAAACGAGGTCAACTTTTGAGTTTTAAAAACATTTATTCCTATTTTCTACCGTTCTGACATTATAAGTTTTCATTTAACATCATAAGGTACTATTGCCCGACCTTGTTTATCTCAGGTCAGGCTACCGATTTCTTCCCTATTTTCTTTTACAAAGTTTTGTAACAGGCTGGTGATTGGCAGGAAAACATTTGTACTTCTTACTATTTACCGTATTTGATTTATTAGTTTTATTTAACTATTCTTCCTATGCTCTACCGCATCTGACCTTCTGAGTATTATTCAGCATTTCTTCCTATTATCTACCATATTGAACCTTGTGAGCATTATTTAACAATACTTCCTATTATCTACCGTATTTGACTTTTGAGTTTTATTAAACATTTATTCCTATTTTCTACCGTATCTGACCTTATAAGTTTTATTTAACAACATTTCTTGATGCTTGTCATGACGGTCTCTGGAAAATTTGACATAACCAGTATGAGTTCCATCTACCATTTCTTCCTATTTTCTTCCCTTATCTGAAAGTAGTTTTGTAACAGAATATCATTTAAATTTTAGATGTAGTAGTGTACCAGCAAAGGACCTTGCGCATCGGGTCAAAATTCATCATGACAAAAGAAACTCTTTTTAACCAATTGTGGACAACACAATTTGCGAACGGAATAACATAACCAACTGCAATGCTCAGTTAATGATATATTAACAGAGCAATGTTACAAATAACTGAGGAAAAAATAAACATTTTATTTTATAAATTTTCTGAATATAGGTTCCGCATGCCACAGGAGAAAACCATGGATGATTTAACAATGATAATGACTTAAAACCATTGAAAACGACTGCAATTAAAACCATGGAAAGTATATTTTTGGGTTATTCTTAACGTGGACTTCGGGACATGCACTGGAAAGCATCTACTTAACTTCACTGTATCCCTAACTGATGTCTTCTTTGACTTATTTAATTCTCGAGTCCCTCGGATGAGAAACAGCCAAGAAATGCATATGGGTTGAACTTGCAAACACAAACTGAGTACTGGATAGCATGACTGATGCTGTATTATCCATGACGGTCTCTGGAAAAATAGACATAACCAGTTTCAGAAGGTCTTGGCCATCTCACACACATATATATATATTTGCCTAAATTTCTCGACATGGTAAAGACAAAATTTAATATTTCATATATATTAACTTTTAGGCTAAATAAGGACTGTTTCTTTGCTTGTCTACAAGGAATGGGAACAAGCTACCAGCACCCATCACTTGTGTGAGTTGAGCATCGGGTTAGATTACATCTTCTAAGGAAAAAATAACTCTTTCTTCGGATTAAATTATAATACCGAAGGCAGTTGCGAAGGGAATAACGTACCATCTGGTTTCTGTTATTTCCTAGTGGATAATAATGAATTCAGCTTATCAGCAATACTATTTTGCTTACCAAATAACTGGGATGCTGTTGGGGAAGAAAATGACAGCACATCCCCAAAGGCAGTGATATGGGAGGACCTGTAGAAGAAGGCTTAGAATACTCTGGAGGCTTTATTGTTCATAAATTTTCTGAATATGGGTTCCTTGGCACATATTCGCCAACAGGAGAAAACACATGGATAAGTGTTATAAGCAGAAAAGAGTTAAAGTTATTAAAACCATTGAAGGCACTTTCATAACAATTAAAAACCATGGAAAATATATTTAAATGTTATTCTTAACGAAAAAGGACTAAAACCCGGTAGTGGTGCTATCAAAAAGCATCTACTTGCCCAGGTAATTCCT
>NC_089776.1:21145678-21180678 GCF_040412425.1 Macrobrachium rosenbergii | reverse complement strand
TTAAATAAGTGAATTACATGCATTCAGCATTATGGACCACTCCACTCCACTTTTCTTCTCCCATTCGGAATCAATGCCAAATCTGTACCTACGCACCGTTGGCTTCAAAAATATTTTCACTGAAAGCATTCTCGCACGCCAGTGTATATGAAAGTTTAAATCCCTTTTTCGCAAAATATAAGAGAATAAGTGTCAGTCCTCAAGCGTTTTGAAGTCCAGATTCAAGCTGCTAAGAGTTACAAGAACACAGCCTAACCGATCACAGCACTGAGGGTACTTTTAAATTATGTGCCTTTTCCCTGGGGAGGAGTGGCTTCGCCACAGTCGAATAACTCCAAGCATCTAACTCGCTGTTTAGGTAATAGAGACGGAATGGATGTGTCAAGTTACGGACACAAGTCATTTCTCTACCGTATAACTGGACTCTGGATTCTTACTGTGTTTTTGTATATACGAAAATGAGTCGTAAATGGAGTCTCGAATGATTGGTGCCTATAGCAAATAGAGTACTGACTGGGGACAGTGACAGAGAACCTTCTAAAAAGAATAAAAAAAATTGCAGGTGTTTGCGGAAGAAAAAGTGGCCAGTAAATGTGAGCAAGAGTAGGATCATGAATGTTAAGGGAAACAAGGTTAATGCAGCAATGAATGTTCACATGGATCCTTCTTTCATTAACATTGACCATTCATACCTAACTTTTAACAAAGGAGAGGTGACTCAATATGCCCTTCATAACCCCCTCCCACCTCCCCACCCCCGCCTCTTTCACTTCCACAGACACTAAGTCTATCCCCAATCTTTTACAAACACCCTGTGACCCACCTTAAGTCTCATTTTGTCACCATCCTTATATTTATCCCTAAATTTCTATCCAAAAAGAGGGATGGTAACTAACAATATCAGAAGAGGAAAAAAGGCAACAATGGCCAGAGCATTTAGTACGATCATGAAGAAGAGCTATGAAATAATTTAACTGATATACGAAAAGCTAACGAAGATCTGCATGTACTGCTGAATGAACTCGCATTTTCTGAAGTAGAATTAGTAATACAGACACTTAGGTGATGGAAGCCACGGGACTATGATGAAAACATCGCAGAGATGATTTTAGATGAAAATGAAGTGACAACTCGAATATTAACTAGACTATTTGGCGGACAAATGAATGATGAAACCAAACCCGATGACTGGGAATTGGAAGCCTTAGCAGAAATAAAAGTGACCAAACTGAATGTGGCAACTAAAGACACACTGCACTTACGTCAGTTGTCAGAAAAAATATGCAGTATGCTCAGTGTCAATAGCCTAGAGAGAAAAAAAAACTACAAAATGCTTAGCGACGGATACTCTGGATTTAGAAAAGCTCACTGTGCACTGGATTTATAAATCCACTTGTGATGGCTTTTGTTGATTAAGAAAAGGCATCTGACTGAGTTCACAGACAAATATTATGGATAGTCTAACATCACTAGGTATGTTAGTTAACTGAAATTATCCACGAATGAAGCCAAGGGAAAGTTAATGTCGAAGTGCTTTTGTCAGGTGAATTTAAAGCAGATTACGTGTCACCACTACCGACTGCCCTTCTCGTGGATTTTACAAGGAAAAAATGTTAGATATGAAAATCAAGGTTTATATTGGAGTAACAGAAACTTGACAGACCAGGAATATGCACATGATACTGTCTAAATCAACAAAACGCCGCAAGATTCAATGTATCATATAAACAGAGAAATGGAGCTCAAGATAAATATAAACAGAACAGAAATAATGAGGACAAAATATGCACAAATGGATACTTGTAACACTTGATGGAAAAAGGATTAATGAGGTTTTCCAGATATTTAGGAACAACGATGTCTACTATGGGTTCTTCTCATTTGGAGGTGAGTAAAAGGTAACATTAGGCAGATCAAAAATGGGCTAGCAGAATAACATTTGGATATCGAACTGACTGACTGCAAGCGAAGGTAACAATAAATATTAGTTAATAACTTGATCAGTATTTCTCTAAGGACATAAATCATGGTGCAACAATGAAAGTACATCATAAAGGTTTTGTCGATTTGAGAATGAAGCTATGAGAGAACTATCAGCACTCAGGCGGTAGGACAGAGTGAGAAATAATCCCATACGGGAAATAACAGCAGTTCCTACATAACGGAGACAATATTAAAAGGGAGATGGAGATGACTTGGATATGTTCCTCGCAGTTTTAACTGGGTTCCAATGAGTACCAGAAGAGTTGCAAGACCCAGACTTACTTGGATGGAAACAATGAGAAAGGAGACTGAAGCTCAGTGGAGATCTGTGAAAGACAGAGCACAGGAAAGGCATGAATGGCAAAATGTCACAGAGACCCTTCGCGTCGCACGCCGTTTCAGGTGATGGCGATGATATAACACACTACTCACTTGAATCATCGTGCAGCACTTGCAACTATGTGTTAGGATTTCCATTATATATTCCTAAGTAAAACTGCGGACTCCTGTTGGGATCCTAGCCTAGCCCAGGAGACTACAGTTTGAACAAACTTTAATTTACAAACTGTAGCCCTGTTGTTCTAAAGGAGATTTTTATTAATCATTTTTCCCTAATATTCCTTTTTAAAACATTAGAATACTATTCTGTCCTTACCCTGGAACCTGGGGCCATGGTTTGAGCAAAACTGAATCTACACGACACAAGGAAGTTCCACGTAAATTATGATGTCCTTTCTGGCCAGGTCCTTCTGGGAAAAAGATTTTAAAATGGCCCAACAACGTTTTCTACAACTATCCGTTCGTTCTCTCACCTTGAAAAGGGGCGTGGGCTCCGACTTAAATAAACTTGGAATCCTTTTACCAAATGATCTCTGCCAAGTTTGGTTGAAACTGACCTAGTGGTTCTTCGAAAAGTTTAAGCATGACATACATACATACATACATACATCACGTGAGTTGATGACTTAAAGCCATCATGACAGAACTAAAGTTGATACGTAAAGTTTTCACCATTACCAGAGCTTATAAAACGTATATACATATAGAGTAAAGCATATAAAGCAAACTGCTACAATGTAAAGATCTACCCTCCGGTAAACCTCAAAGAGTTCTCTGCAAAGTACAACTAAAAGGAAAAACAGGTTCGCAAGAAAAATAAGTCTATGGAAAGGTGTTCTTGAAAAATGTATATGCTCCATACAAGGAGACGGTGAATGCATATATCTATTAATACCTTTGGAGATTGGCAGAAGCATTCATGAACAATTTGCTGTCATATTGTAGGGATAAATTTGCACGTTCATATGCATATAACCACAATACATCTCCCGTTAAAAGGCTCGCCCTGAAGTTTGTGAAGGTGCAGTATATCGTGTCATAAGTAAACGTCGACAACTTACTGCGCACACATCACGAACAGGTTGAATACACGTCCACTACTTATTGCCAAAGATCCTTTCTCGAAATACAATCGTTGGTATGTATGCGATAAATTACAGACGCGTGTTTATGACGTTTTACTGCAATGTGGGCTCACCCATACATTCTACAGTAAAACAAAATTGTCTACAGTATTTCAAACATTACAAAACCACTTTCCACGAACGAAGTACAGAGCAAAGTGGAAAGTGCGAACCTTCCATGGCGTTGGATATCACACGCAATAACATTATATTCGTGATTTTCTTAATTTACATCAGCCCCAAATGGAAAAGGCAATGACATTCCAGACTCCATGAGTTGAAAATATGTTTCCTAGAAAGCACAAGCTGTAAACATCTCTTCGCTCATCACCCACAAAAACTGAAAGTAAATGAAACACAACTAACTAACTTTACGCATATATCATAGCCCTCAAACTTTACCTTAACACGGCATTTCTACTTCAACACTGCTTGGTGCTGCAAACAAGCATTGCGGAACGAGTGCAAGCGAGGGAATGGGAAGGGGTACAGGGTACATACGTTCTCAGAAATACAGGAAAGTCATTTGCAAATGGCGCATTATGTAATTACGATGGCCGAGTGCGGGACATTGTTTCTTGGCTATCTTGGATGAGAGAATAGAAACCGTTGTCTGGATGAGGGAGGCGGTCATGAGCTTAGAAGTAGGAGATGGTAAATGTGACAATGACGTAAAGAGGAAAGGAACTGAAAAACTTGCTATTTTCTCATTTTTACAGGTCTTTAACCACACGTGGAATGTCTTTCTGCATTGCCATGTACTCTATCAAGAGCCTACCGTGAGTCAAATGAGCAGGAAAATAAGTAGTTACGGAAAAACCAAGGTCAACTGAATTGCGGTTCCTTCCCAGATCTTTCCTCGTTCCTCCTCCAGCATCGTTTACTACATTACAGGGACTGTTCAAGGCGTAAAAGAGATCTTGTGGTTTCTCCTTTGAAACTCAAATATCTCATAATTACTTTTCATATCATTATAGATAATCTGATCGAAAAAAGTTAACTTAAAAGTGTAGAATCAGAAGAATGGGTCCTATACTTAACTGCAATGTGCGATGTAACACGCAACATTATTGAAGGTTTGAGCTGAAACATTAGGCTACGTAAATTTTCAAATGAACCCATCCCAAATGCAAGATGAGCGAAAATTCGCCAGAGCCACTGTTATTTTGATCCTTTCCTATTGAACTAACAACTAAGTTGCCTGTTATGACATTCACAGTTGTAAAGCCCTAAAGCAAACCTGCCAATGTTATTCACTGGAAACACGTCATTCCCCTGAATGTAAAGAACAACTTCTACCTATTCTCTACACCTGTACGCAGCTCATATGCGCTCTTCCTAAATGCTAAGGACACTTTCGATATCTCGTGTTTGTTCTTTAGTTTCCTTAACCCTTACCTCATGCCATATCCAAGATCATCCACATTACCCTTCTAACTGGTCTACCTCTACCATTTCTTCTTACAGACGCAAGAACTGCTTCATCGTAAACTGGCAGATGTTCTCACACAACACATTCCCATCATTTCAACCCTTCAGCTCGACTTCCATTCCACAAACAACTAATATCGCCGACTTTCACTCACTGTCTTTCGCGCATATTTTGACACCCACGCTTCAGTCCCTTAAAGCCGACTTGGTTCGATAAGCCCTTCAGACAGTCCAGCTTTTGCTTTTCATCTCTGACTCTCTCTCTGTCTCGCTCGCTCCTGCATACGCCGCATAAAAACATTCACACACAAATGTGTACACATACATGCATATATATATATATATATATATATATATATATATATATATATATATATATATATATATATATATATATATATATATATATATATATATATATATGGGTGTGTGCGTGTGTATCTAATCATTAATACATATATATTAGAACTCGATATAAGAAGACGAATATTTCGGTCAATTTTTAAAGCGTATAGAGTACAATACAGACAACATACAACAAAAGGTGAGATACAGCAATTCTGAATGAGGGCAATACCTGTACATCTGTGATGAAAATAAAATAAGACAAAAAACAAAACATTGCAATTTAGCATATCAAGAAGAAGGAAAAGAAAGAATATGATAATACAGGAAAACATCTGAAAAACACACACACAAAAAAAAACTCCTGAATCGGAACAAAACCCTGCAGACCAGACAAAAAACTTGTGTTAGTTGAGAATAAAAACGAGCGCCGCGAAGGAATTTTCATTAAGAAGAACGGGAATAAAATTTCGTCTCCTTCATTGCTCACAGCGAAATGAGAGATGCTGCTGCACTCAGCACTAATAACATGCCTGATAATACTGTCGAAAGAAAATGATGTTGAGGGCTCGAAGACATATCGAATGACAGCATCCTAATTGGGAGAAATTTCAAGGAACCGGATTATATTTTCCAGATTATGAACAAAGGTGAACTCTATCATCCAGAACACGAAAACCAAATGTCTTAAATTTAATTCTTAGTTTAGTCATCACATGCAAACTTAACCCTCATTTAGGTTTTGTAAACAAAGTCACTCTAAATTTTTAATCAGTCCAGTGAGAATTAACACTAACCTAATACAATAACACGGCTTAAGGGCCGTGCTAAGTACCAACAAGGCGCTGATGCCGAGGACTTGAACACTTTGTGAGTAGGAGAATACTGCTCAACTCAGTTAGTACAAGGGACGCTGATACTACAAACACTGAACTATTAACAGTCAGCCGGGAATTAGAAGACCTATCCTGAGACCAGTTAAGTAGGTTTTAAAGAGACTTTATGTTTTGATCAGTCAGTAAGCAGAATGACAAAAACATACAGTGAAAATAGTCAATTAGCAGGGTGCTAATAAGAGTTGACCTTCGACCAATTGCAAGGTTGCTGAAAAGAGACGATGACCACTCAGTCAAGAGGATACTAAGGAGCTGATCATTCAGCAAAATACTACATGAAAGCTGATTCCATAGTCGGTAAAATGCTACAAGACCGCAATTTTGACCATTCAGTTAGCCAGCAAGTTAGCAGTATGATGATGTCACTGAATGAGTTCCCAGATATACTTATTTTCTTACATAACTTGACAATATAAGTTATAACACCCATATCTTTTCCATTCCGTCCTTAATTACCCATAAAAACGATAAAGGAGGTGGGGAAAATCGTTTTATATCCCCTTCCATCAGTGTCCCTTGTCAAAAAGATAAAACTCTGAATTGAGAGAGTGCACTGCGAAAAACCGAAACAGAGAAATAGGAACGCGAAGAAATTAATATTAAAACCATTCTAAAAAAAAAAAACAATGTAGGATAAGAATACCAGAAATAACGTAGCATACAAAATGTGTTTACAAAATATCATATGCACAAGGTCGGGACAATTTGCCTAGGCATCAAGTAAACAAAAATAAAAAAAAAAGTAGCACCATATACTTCACGCGATGTCTTTCTTTTATGCCTTTCGTACGGCATAAAATTTCGATTTAAGATATAAAGGTAATGGCGGCCGACTATAAAAATAACGGGAATAAAATTCATGTTCACCATAAAGTCAAGGTAATGGAGGAAAGGACAGCCCAGGAGAAGGACAGGGGTAAAAGCATTTATGGAGATGGAAATCAAGATGTACAACACTGCTGAATTACATTATTGTACTTCGCGACACTGGAGGTAAGAAGATTTGAATAAAAGAAATGACATCAGTTATATTTTTTTTTATTTATTCCCTTACAAACACAAACATCATGAGCTCATACCATCTTGTGTGCATGTGAGTATAAAACTTCTCCAGCAACTTTTTCCTGAAAAATGCGAATAGAAGAGGCGGGGAAAAATTAAAAACCAAAATATGTTATCTAACTTCGGGAAAAATGAAGCACATATAAAACAATAAAAGACATTATCGTCATGATTATAACTGATTATAATAAATGTAATTATATTCAAATTTCAAAAGAGCTATCTTTTTATCCAAAGAAAGTACAACGAATGGGGCGAATTTAAGAGAGAGAGAGAGAGAGAGAGAGAGAGAGAGAGAGAGAGAGAGAGAGAGAGAGAGAGAGAAAAGTTAAGTATACCTTAGTTTTACCAGACCACTGAGCTGATTAACAGCTCTCCTAGGGCTGGCCCGAAGGATTAGACTTATTTCACGTGGCTAAGAACCAGTTGGTTACTTAGCAACGGGACTACAGCTTATTGTGGAATCCGAACCACATTTTAGCGAGAAATTAATTTCTATCACCAGAAATAAATTCCTCTAACTCTTCATCAGCCGGCCGGGGAATTGAACTCCGGCCCATCGAGTGACAGTCTGCAGCTCTACCGACTCACCCAACAAAGCGCTTGAGAGAGAGAGAGAGAGAGAGAGAGAGAGAGAGGGGGGGGGGAGAACGTTAAACAGTAAGGCCTAACCCCAAAGGAAGCAACAACCCCTCTTGAGAAGTGGGAAGTTACAGGGCAATGAGCATAATTGGCATAACTTAGAAAGACAAAAGCAACGAAACGTCTGCTGTAGGAAAACAAATAATTCAGATTTTCTCGGCTTTTAGAATAACAACACCGACATATCTAATTAGTAGGGTGTTTACAAGGAAAGCTAGGATGAGTACACTCAGTCTCAGTGAGTTACAATAAAAAAAATGGCCAGTATCCATACAGTCAATAGTGATAACAAGAGATGATACTTTAAAACACACTAAATAAAAAAGACAAATAAAATATAAAAGCCAACCAATGAGTAAGCCGTCTTCATTTGCGATCTCCCATCTGCCTCAGTTTTCGATCTCCCATTTCCAGGACTCAAAATTATTTCGTAATTGTATTAATCTCATAGCAAACACAGTCTCCCCGGTCCTAATTTCAATAACAAACAGAGGGAAGAGAGCCTGCTGAAAGTTATTCATAATCATGAAATGCAAATGAATAATAAAGTGACGAATCTTTATGGAGCAAGGTAAACCTATGGGATAACGCACACTGCACAAACCGAATCTATGCAAGGGAATAAAGAATGTTTCTGAAAATAGTATCATCCCCCTTTCGCCCTCAGCAGCTGTACGACTCCCACCCCAACCCCCACCTCCAGCCAAAACCTGGCCCCATTCTGTCAGGTCCCCCTAAAGCCCCACCTCCACCCCCTGTAGCCACCACCACCACCACCACGTCCCATACCCGACCATCCCGCCCTTCCCAATACGGCCGATATCCCCGTTCACCCCTGGGCCATCCGACAAACATTTTACTTAACTAATGAAGCAGAGTTAATTGCAATTCAAATTCACTGGTCTATGAAAGATGGAACCGAGAAACCGTGAAGGAGTAGAGGGACAGACAGGAGAGACTGATAATAGACGTAATGCAACATAACACTGAACCGGGGAGAAAAGAAGAGGTAGACGTGGAAGAAGGGGGGAACGTTCTTAACTTCTTCCCCTCCACTGCAAAGCCTTGAAATATACATAAAGTCATACACAGACACACATACATGCATATATATATATATATATATATATATATATATATATATATATATATATATATATATATATATATATATATATATATCATCACATAGTGGTGCCACAGCTAGGTGGTTAGTGTATTCGGCTCATGTGGCTCACGTTCACTAGGACAGTGATCCAGTTTCCAGCTGCCGCCGAACAGTCGACCCAGCTATGATTAACTACCACCGTCAGCCGGAGTCACACAAAGAGCACAGGAAAACAACCTCATCCCTAGAAATTTGTTGAGTAGCGGAAGGCTATACTCTCATGGAACCATCTCCTACTAGGGGAAAATGTGTATATATATATATATATATATATATATATATATATATATATATATATATATATATATATATATATATATATATATATACATCTATCACGAATGAAGTAATGGGGAAATGCATCCTCATCCTTTAACAGCTTATTTTCAATCCCGACGTTTCGCGACGAATTCCAAGTCGCATTTTCAAGGCTATAAAATATCATTTACGAACATTAATAACTCAAATTAATTTATGGAGATATGCAATGGCAACAGCTCTTTATGAAGTAAAAACATTTAATACAAAATACCTCATTCCAAGACAAACCCATTATAGGTAAAAGGAGTTCACTAAAATCTTAAAACAACCTACCTATATGAAAGAAAGAGCAAGACTAACATAAATAAATAAAAACAGAGTCAGGAAAGCTAATTGCCCAAACTAGGCTATAAACAATTTTACTGAGGACGATTGAGTATTTAACGACGGTACAGTCTTTTTGATAATTATGGATTCTAGGATGGTTAAGTAGTTGCTGTTCTGCACTTGGCCTAAGATGGAAATATCCTTGCTGTCAGTATAAGTCTTACATAATTTTGAATGATTACGTATATTTGATTGCTCAGGACTAGATCGCCTGTTACCTGTTCTATGACTTATGCCCCTGTGGGAATCTATGTGGGCCTTCAACAGCCTCCTCGCGCATCCCACGTATATCCCGTGATCACATCCCGGGCAAGTGTATTTGTAAACGACGCTGGACGAAAGCAGAGGACTGAATCGGTCTTTGACTCTAAACAGAGACCCTATTGTTAAGGGATTTTTCGGGATAATTTTCAGATTCAAAGCAGGAAAACTCTTTTGAATAATGGCTGTGCACTGTCTCTTAAAAGTATCATCATGCACGAAAGGGGAACTTGCATACATCTTCAGTTTCGGCACAGCAGATACATACATACATACATACTGTACATACACACATACATATATATGTAATTTATATATATATATATATATATATATATATATATATATATATATATATATATATATATATATATATATATATATATATATTCTTTTAATTTGCTTTATATTGTAATTTTGCATTTTTAGACGACTATTCTTATTGTAATTTTATTTTATCATTGTACTTTTCAGTTTGAAATTGGGGCTGGTCTCTGAAAGGTCGCATGAATAAAACTACGCCGATATGAAACAGACGTCTGCTTTGAAACCCTTCCCAATATGTATCCCATCTGAGGCCTTCCCTTAGGTTGATGTGCTGAGCTATCCTGCTGCCTGCTCCTGCTTTGGCGCTCCCTACGACGTCAGTCTCCTTCATCATGGCCTTTCTTCACACTGTCCTGGCTGTCCTATTCTTGGTCTGAGCAAGGTCCGCTGGAACCCCCAATTTCCTGTCTCTCATTCGAACACGTGATTCTCCGCATATATATATATATATATATATATATATATATATATATATATATATATATATATATATATATATATATATATATATATATATATATATATATATATATATACATATACATATATATATATTTGCTGACCAACCCAGTGCTGCCCGGGCAGACTCTGGAGGACTCAGAAAAATTTTCCTGCACCTCCTTTTACCGACTGTCCCTTTTATCCAGAAATTACTGCACTGACTGTCTCATTTATCCAGATATTACTGTGGTGACTGACCGTTTTGTCCAGGTATGATTGTGCTGACTGTCCATTTTATCCAGGTATTACTGTGGTGACTGTCCCCTTTATCCAAAGATTAGTGTGGTGACTGTCCATCTTATCCCAGTACGACTGTGCTGACTATCCATTTTATCCAAGTATTACTCTAATGACCATCCCATTTATCCAGTTGTTACTGTGGTGACTGTCCCAGTTATCCAGGTATTACTGTGGTGACTGTCCCTTTTATCCATGTATTATGCTACTGACTTTCCAATTTATCCAAGTATTATTGTACTGACTGTCCCTTTGATCCATGTATTACTGTGCTGACTGTCCCTTTAACCCAGGTATTACTTTGCTGACTGTCCATTTTATCCAGACATTACCGTGGTGACTGTCCCTTTTATCCAGGTATTACTGTGGTGACTGTCCCATATATCGAAATATTACTGTATGGTTTGTCCCTTTTATCCAGATATTACTGTGCTGACTGTCCCTTTTGTCCAGATATTACTGTGCTGACTGTCCCTTTTATCCAGGTGTTACTGTGGTGACTGTCCATTTTATCCAGACATTACTGTGGTGACTGCCCCACTTATCCAGACATTACTGTTCTGTCTGTCCCTTTTATTCAGTTATTACTGTGTTGACTTTCCCTTTTATCCAGGTATTACTGTGGTGACTGTCCCATTTATCCAGGCATTACTGTGGTGGCTGTCTCATTCAGCCAGGTATTACTGTGCTGACTGTCCCTTTTATCCAGGTGGTATTACTGTGGTGAATGTCCCATTTATCCAGGTATTACTGTACTGTCTGTCCCTTTTATCCAAGTATTGATGTGCTGGCTGTCCCTTTTAACCAGGTATTACTATGGTGACTGTCCATTTTAGCCCGGTATTACTAAGGTGACAGTCTAAACCTTGATACAGGGTTATTAATCATAGGAAAGAAAACCAAATCTTGATACAAAATTATTAATCACAGTAAAGAAAAGCATTTTCAATAATATATTTCTATGCCATCTATGGTATTGAGTACATGAAATGAGGTGTGATAAAAAGGAAGAGTTTATTCACACATGAAATAAGGTATGATAAACCCGTAGAGTTTATTTACTACTTAAGTTACAAAGGAAAGGGAATGGGGGGAAGGGGAAGGGGAAAGGGGTACGGGTTGAAACCTACCCTATTATCTTAGTTAGGTCAAATGATGGCCACGTGCCAAATTTTGTCTAGGTCGGTCAAGCGGTTCAGATTTCTATAGTGCACAAACATACAAACAAACGTTCACTTTTACATGTAAGATAAGTTTTGATACAAGGAAATATGTCGCCTGTTGGTTGTTACAGGGTAGTGCGGAAGCGAACATTTTTGTTCCAATAAAAAGTGAGGAGGAAAGGTATACAAAGGGAAAAGGCACAAAAGCATGCCAATGTTTTTTTTTTTTTCCAGCCAGGTCCTGGAAATAGAAATGTGCAACTTTAGAAGCTGAGAGAGGATAGGAAGTAACCGGGAGCTAACACAGTGGCTTTCTCACTGGGAGAGAAAGCCGTAAATTCATCCGGAAGGAATAGAAGAGGAAAGTTGGGTTTGCAGAAGTTGCTGAAAGCTTTATTGGCTAAAGACCAGAATTCTTTTCCAGCAGGAGATAAACAGGAGATAATATCGGGATATTAGATTTCCTCCTACCAGGATCAAAGTTTACCTTTAGCAATTAAAGTATATTTAAGATCTGCAAATTTCTGAGTTATGAAAGCCCACTTTATCAATCTGCAAAATTAAATGCATATCACATCTGCAGAAGATAACACAATAAGGGAGCTTGCTGATACCTCTCAAGCATATGACAGTTTAATTCGAATTACATAGAGTTAAATACTGGTACTAGCGACGGTGATACTAGGTAAATATAAAAGAAAGTTCAAAATCATTACTGATACGTATATATATATACATACATACATACATACATATATATATGTATATATACAGTATATATATATATATATATATATATATATATATATATATATATATATATATATAGTATATTTTCCCCTGTTTGTCCTTTAAAAGGGATAACATCAGAAGGAGAAGCCTTCCTGTGTTCCAGCAAAATTTTCACAACAGATATTTTCCCCATAACATGTTGCGGACTATTTCATACATACATACATACATATATATATATATATATATATATATATATATATATATATATATATATATATATATATATATATATATATATATATATATATATATATATATATATATATATATATATATATATATATATATATATATATATATATATATATATATATATATATATATGCTACAAATGCATATTTTCTTTCTTATGAAATTCCTGTTGCAGTCAATGGTATTATTCCAGATATATAATTTTTTATTTAGACTTCGAATCAGTCTATACTTCATTTTTTTCAGGCTATCTTCTCGGTCATAAGGAAAAATTATTCACGTTCTTTTCCATTTCCTTACCATAGTCGACGGACTGTTTCCTCGCTCATCGACGACGTCTTCAGGACTAAATTAGAAATTAACATACACGGTTTTTACTACTACATATGGACTTAGCGGGTACGCCTAAAATTTTAAACATGACGCCATTGGGTTCTGAATTTCTATAGGTCGGCTGGTCTCATTGCCTCGCTGGTGGTAGTTTGGCTGGTTTCATTGCCTCGCTGGTGGTTTGTGCAGCAACAAGGGCATTCCTGGTGCTCCGTATGACACACCCAATGCCACAGCGTGCAGCAAAGGGGGTGGGCCAGGGCGTGATTCCCGTCTCTAGCCAATAGTTTTGATTTGTTTCATTGCCAGTAGTCGTGTCCAGGGTTGTTCTGTCACTCGTGTCTCCTTTCGGTTTCTCACAGATGCCCTGTGGCTTCCTTGGTGAAGGGAGGCTGAAGTCTATGTTCCTGTGGATGTTTAAAGCAGGCCATTGTTGGTTTCTAATCACAACTTCTACTATTTGCAATCTGTGGAACCAGGCTTCTCTATGCACAAATCTCTGTGCTTTCGAATAATTCTTCCGGTGACGGTTGTGGCCGTCTACTTAGCGTTGGAATAGTGCCCCTTGGTTGCAGTTGGCTTGCAATCACCTGCATAGAGTGGTAGTGGTGTGACCTATGTAGCAACTGCTGATGGCTTGACATGTACCTTAGGAACATTTTAATTTGTGTACTACGTTGGTCGACTCCCACATCTCTCTAAAGGGATTGTGCCATTTCATATTACAAGGGGGCTGACTAGGTGCAGGCGGCAGTAGACAAGTAGAGGAATACCCTCGTTAGAATTCGTAGATGTACTGCTGGCAATTATCGTTATCATGGCCTTGACTTCATCCTTGAACTGGCTGCGATATGTGTTTGTAATACAATATGATGTTTCCCGGTGAAATAAACGTCGTCACTGGTGTGCAGCCGTACACCTCCACCTGTTATCGTATGCAACTTATTAGGTTGCTGTCGTATCCGTTACTAGATAGGAGCTGCCTAATACATTCGAGCTCTCAGAGTAGCTTTCACATACGCGACTAACACAGAATGTTTGTAAGTGTCAGGGCATTCCCCAGGGGCATTAAGGCACCGACCCACATTATTCGCCTTTTGGTAAACAGTAGTACTGTACCTATTTCCTTTCTTCTCCAAGTTTACATCCAAGAAAGGAAGTAAGCCTTACTGGCCAAAGAGAGGAATCATGCCCTTGCCCACACGTTCGCTGCACGCCATGGTATAGGGCGTGGCCTACAGAGCACCAGGAATGGCTTGCTGCCGCACATACCACCAGCGAGGCAATGAAACCCGCCGACCAATAAAAATTCAACACCCAATGACGCCATGTTTAAAATTTTAGGTGTACCTGATAAGTCCGTTTATAGCAATAAAAACTATGTATGTCAATTTGTAACTTAGTTCTGGAGACGAAGCTGATGAGCGAGGAAATGGTCTGTCGACTTAATATATATACATACATATATATATATATATATATATATATATATATATATATATATATATATATATATATATATATGTATATATATATATATATATATATATATATATATATATATATATATATATTTATATATATTTTTTATGAACATATACTGTATGTGTGTGTGTGCATGCCCACGCGCGTTTATGAGTATGTAAGCACAGGTGTTTACAAAAATCGTGTAATAATTAGAAGTTATACAAAATAAAAGGGCAGGCTCAAAAGCGCTCTTACACCAAAGTACACTCTAGAAAAAATCAAGAATAACATTCTTAGTAAATGAAATACCAATCTTTATGAAAAATATATGACAATCAGATAAGATTAAATAGAGAGAGAGAGAGAGAGAGAGAGAGAGAGAGAGAGAGAGAGAGAGAGAGAGAGAGAGAGAGAGAGAGATTCAAAATAATAAAAACAATAACAGCACATTTTAAATTTGGTGGAGCCCAAAAGTAAAACGCATACTTTAACGAAGCTAGTAATATAGACTGAATATACACCACCTTAGTGCTGCTCAACGGTATTAATGCATATCATTAATCTCTTAATGCCTCGTAATATCATCCTGGGGCTAACTCAGCAACACCTGTCGGTGCTATTTCAAACCTCCCCAACTGTATTACGGTCGACAACAGCTGCAGCAGGATCCCGACTCACGACAAAATTATGTTCATACAAACTCAACATGAAATCGATAGGGCGCCGGGTAAAGAATGGGCATACATAGCACACAGGTAGAAAGAACAAGTCGTTATCTGGGCTAAAATTTCTATTCAAAGCCATGAAATTGTATTTATGTAGAGAGAGAGAGAGAGAGAGAGAGAGAGAGAGAGAGAGAGAGAGAGAGAGAGAGAGAGAACGATGAATCAAGTGGCATTCATGAGAAAAGCTGCAGAATGATGCATTTGGGTGTCATTTTATGGCGTCATATAATACACTGGACATAAAATTCCCTAAATCAAGACCCCTTTATACACACACGATCACACACACACACACACATATATATATATATATATATATATATGCGTGTGTGTGTGTGTGTGAGCGCGCGCATTATTTCATAATGCACATGTGGCTTCCAAAATCCACTGACAAAACTTCAAATATTTCCAGTGCTTTTTCAGTCTTCAGGAAGGGACAGACAATACCAAGTTTAACAATGGAATTCCATTCTAATATGTAGCAGAGCTCAGCCAAAATATTATCGAAAAACAAAATTCGAAAATGAAAAATATCAAAAAATGTGGAAAGGTTATGAAAACACGAATGGATGTGGTGAAGCTACCTTAATTACGGAATGCGGAAGACCACGGCTTCGGGGGAGTGCTACTGGATATCTTCACCCGCCCAAACCCGACTTCCACCCCTCTCCTGGGAAACATTGTTACCCCAGGGTGAACCACGTTTGCAAGTTTGACCTTGAAGAAGGACGGAAGCCTCCCAATATGGATTTACACTGGGCACTGATGGCTGCACTTATGATAGGGAGCAGTGTCGCCCTTGGGGGATTCAGGGAGTCTGCAGCCACATTCCTTGACAGATTTCAATTCGGGAGAGGTGCGGAAGCCTCTAAGTGAGCACAATGCCGGACGGAGGATATCTGGAGACTTTTGGAGCTCTCGACCGGGGATAATCATGGAGAGGGAGGCACTTGCATGAGAATTATGTTAATCGCTTTTCAA
Source organism: Macrobrachium rosenbergii (assembly GCF_040412425.1). NCBI lineage: Eukaryota > Metazoa > Arthropoda > Malacostraca > Decapoda > Palaemonidae > Macrobrachium > Macrobrachium rosenbergii. Next base: position 21,164,061 of record NC_089776.1, on the reverse strand, counting down.
AACTATGAAGTTTGCAGTAAATCTTTAAAATTATTAAAATATTTTTTATTCTTGTTTTTCTCACTTTTTGGCTGAATTTAAATAGCTCTTGGCTTAGGTATGGATAAATATAGCCGTATTGCAGCGATTTTTTCTCCTTATTGGAGACATCTGAAGTATTGGCAGTGGATTTTAAAAGAAATATGCACATGACCACTTGAGGAAATGAAGAGAAGACTGTGCCAGTATATATGTGTTCATATATATATTATATATATATATATATATATATATATATATATATATATATATATATATATATATATATATATATATATACATATGTGTGTGTGTGTGTGTTGTGTGTGTATACACTATATTTTATATGTATAAAATGCTTATTTACATGCATACAAAAATACACACGTATGCACAACACGCACACTCAACAACACATTCACATACAAAAATGTGTATGTATATATATATATATATATATATATATATATATATATATATATATATATATATATATATTATATATATGTTTATACATATAAATATATATATATATATATATATATATATATATATATATATATATATATATATATATAATATATATATTATGATAATAACCACAAAACACGAATTTTAATATTTGAATTAAAAGACTAGTGAAGAAGGGACATGCTGGGTGTAGGTCATGACCGGGTTCAACTTTATTTCAAAGCCATTGGCAAAGAGCTGACACATGGTAGAAGAAATTCACAATATATATACTCGGGGGACAGTACAAACATACATCCAAAACCGCTTGAAACTAAAAATCCACACCTCACAGGCGAGAGGGATGGGCGACAAACCTCATTTGAGTTTAGTCTAGGTACCGTGTTTACAAATATGATTAAATTTTTTTGTGCCTATCTACTATCTTCAGTAAAATTTAAACATTTTACATATTTCTTTTAAAATGATATTATCAAGTTTTTAGATTCCTTGATTGATGTTCTTATTTTTACATTAAGTTTCTCTTAAAAATAAGCTTTTTCCTAAAGTAATGTCCTTTTTGTGACCAGAGCTAAAGATGTCACTCATTTACAAATGAGTCAACTGGTGGGCTAAGATTAACATCGGGTGGGGACCTTGCTTATCCGACTCTAGCTACATACTAGTCATCAAAAGCAAACAGATTATATATATACTGTATATATGTGTATATATATACAGTACATATCAGTATATAATATATATGTATGCATATATATAAATGTACACACACACACACACACACACACACACACACATATATATATATATATATATATATATATATATATATATATATATATATATATATATATATATATATATATATATATATATATATATATATATATAAATATAAATATAAGTATATATACCATTTATGTATACATGTGTATATATAAAATTTGGTTAACTTGATCACTAATACGTAAATAGAGTCGTACAAGCAAGGTATATCTAATGCTGATCTTATATATATATATATATATATATATATATATATATATATATATATATATATATATATATATATATATATATATATATATATATATATAAAGTCTGTATATACATTATATATATATATATATATATATGTATATATATATATATATATATATATATATATATATATATATATATATATATATATATATATATATATATATCGAACGCGTACATGAATACGCGTATAACCAGTACATACATATAATCATTTATATCTACATATTTATATTTGCGTTTGAGTATACCCCTTACGTGCTTAAATATGTTTGCGCAAAGGAAAATTGATAGAAATTGCAAGTATATCTATGATGGAGTAGGAAGTTTCAAAGAAAAGGCTTATAACTATTATATATAATATATATATATATATATATATATATATATATATATATATATATATATATATATATATATATATATATATATATATATATATATATATAATGTCTTATCATATGATTTTGAAATGGAATGAAATGATTAGCATTTAATTCTTGAAGCAGATGAAAAACCTATGTGAAAAGACTGGACTGTACCAAGGCTTTGCTTTTGTGCCTTTCATCAAGAACTGAATGAATGTGCTTTACATGATGAATAGCAATGACAACTGAGAGAATTAAATTAATACCTACTCGGCCAAGATCCCAATAAAAACCTCTTACTTTATACCAGTGGTTCTTAACTTTTTTACTACCACGCCCCCTCTAAGAGTTGGTCCTTCCCTCCACGGCCCCCTTGCATCTGTGAGTAAAATTCCCTCCCTGCTTCAAAGGAAAATAAAAAAGAGAGAGGGGGGGCCGGTTTTGAGGGACAGGGAGGGAGGTAAATAATTACAAAACATGTTAAGTCCAACGAGTCTAACCAGAGTAGTAGACTATAGGAAACTAACGTTATAAGGCCCCACGTTTGCATTTTTTTTTCATAAACTTCTGAATATTAAGAGAATAACGAATATAATTAGAGAATTTTTAAATTTTCCCTAGGGCTCGCGCCTCCCCTGGAAATTGCTGACGCCCCCTTAGGGGGCGCGCCCCCCAGGTTGAGAACCACTGCTTTATACAGTAACATAAATAAGACGTTAGCATTATCATAAGCCGCAAGAACAATAGCAGCCAAATCCTCTAAGGAGTAAACCAATCGTGATCTGTTCTTTCGGTAGAATTGAATCGCCTAAACAATGATCTTTCGGAAAAAGGAAAATCAATATAGATAATTCTCAGGAGAAAATAAAAGCAATTATGCCAACTCAGATTCATAACTATAAGAATTTAATTATTTATTCCATGAATCATCAAATACATACATACATACATATACCTATATATATGTATATCTGCTTATATGTATTATATGTATATATATATATATATATATATATATATATATATATATATATATATATATATATATATATATATATATATATATATACCATGGATCTCCTTCCACACCGTAAGTCAATATAATTCATGTTTTTGTTATAAATTTTTTGCTTTAGTCACCTGCATCATGGCTTTAAAACACCTGAAAAAGTTTTATGCAGTTTCAGCATAAATAGGATACATTAGCCTCAGACATGAAGGTAAATAAAAGAGCGGTGAATTAAGTAGGGAAGCAAATAATAAATATAGGATGGAAGGGACAAGTGAATAAATGGTATTCAAGGCGAAAGAAAAGATCGTTCTAGAAGAGAGAGAGAGAGAGAGAGAGAGAGAGAGAGAGAGAGAGAGAGAGAGAGAGAGAGAGAGAGAGAGAGAGAGAGAGGCTATGTTTTCGGATCAGCATTTGTTTATTTGACTGTCAGTTACCAGAATTTCGCAAAAGTTATGCAATGATTTTCAACAAAGTATTATCAGAAGGTGGACCTCGTGGCTGGCAACAAGTGAATAGGTTAGTGAGGAAGGAACGTATCTTTAGGGATATTCTCTCTCTCTCTCTCTCTCTCTCTCTCTCTCTCTCTCTCTCTCTCTCTCTCTCTCTCTCTCTCTCTCGCCGGATATCGGAAGCAGTCCATTCCACTGTTAGCAACTTACACGTCCAGGTAACCTTGTATCTAAAATAAATTATAAAATACATCCATAAAAGTTTCAATCCTGGTACACAGTGGCCTGTCCTTTGGCATGAAAGAAAAATCGTAATGCAATCAAACAAATAATTTTCCTTCAAAATAATTTTAATTATATTTATTTTTTACAATAACTTAAAAGTATAATAATAACAATAATAATAATAATAATAATAATAATAATAATAATAATAATAATAATAATAATATATTATGAGCAACACCACTGCCAACAACGGAAGTTACTATAATGAAGCAGATAGAGTATGGGCACCAAATCAAAAGGCCACTAAACAGAATTGCAAAATGTGAATGATTCACTGAAATTCTGTGGAGTAAAATTCAAATCCATAAGTAGCAAATAACAAGAGAACAAAATATTTAAAACATCATATTTTTTAACATAAAATTAAAGATTGTATTATAACAACAGCTTAAAAACCAAACCTGTATAACTGTCCCCATTACAAGAGAGAAATCGCTGTAACGAATTCTGCACTTTTCGTTTCGTATGTGAGACCTTACAGACCTTACAGTTCGTTCGGGTTGCCCCAGGTCCCTCAGTGTGAGGCACCTCTGATGTCTACCAGAGAATTGCTAATGCATCTTCCGGTATATTTTGCATCTTCCAATCTTGGATGGTCTGGGATGCATCTTAGATATTTGTCGAACTTATTCTTAAACACATCTACGCTCACTCCTGTTATGTTCCTCAGATGAGCTGGTAGCGCATTGATTAGACGCTGCATTATCGATGCTGGTGCGTGGTGGATTAATGTCCTGCGTGCTTTCCTTAGTTTTCCTGGTATAGTTTTGGGCACTATTAATCTACCTCTGCTTGCTCTTTCTGATATTTTTAGCTCCATGATGTTTTCGGTAATTCCTTCTATCTGTTTCCATGCCTGCATTATCATGTAGCGTTCTCTTCTCCTTTCAAGACTATATAAATTTAAGAATTGTAGTCTTTCCCAGTAGTCAAGGTCCTTAACTTCTATTCTAGCTGTAAATGACCTTTGTACACACTCTATTTGTGCAATATGCTTTTGGTAGTGTGGGTACCATATTATATTGCAATATTCAAGTGGACTACGTACGTACGTTTTATAAAGCATAATCATGTTTTCGGCTTTTCTTGTTTTGAAGTGCCGGAACACCATTCCACTTTTTGCTTTGCAATTTGCCAGTAGTATTGCTATTTGATCACTGCATAACATATTCCTATTCAACATCACACCAAGGTCTTTAACTGCTTCCTTATTTGTGACTGTCTAGTTATTAGGTCCTTTATATGCATATAGCATTCTTTCTTTATCACCATAGTTTATTGATTCAAAATTATCAGGTTAAATACCATCCTATTTACCTCTGCTGAGAGAGAGAGAGAGAGAGAGAGAGAGAGAGAGAGAGAGAGAGAGAGAGAGAGAGAGAGAGAGAGAGAGAATTTCTTATTTCGTAAAGCGATAGAATGATTGTTCTAAATGACATGGAGAGTTATGGTGCTTAACTGATTAATGTGAAAGTCGTAATAATTTTGTTGGGACAGACGCAGCTGTTTCTCTTACCGCTATCTTCCTCTCTTAATCAGGATATTCCATTATGAGCCACAGTATGCGTTACAGTGAAGACCTGACATTAATGGAATCTCTCTCTCTCTCTCTCTCTCTCTCTCTCTCTCTCTCTCTCTCTCTCTCTCTCTCTCTCTCCATGAATACAGTTTTTATGCATCTAAGTCTTAAAAATTCATCCATACATGTATGCTTACATTGATGGAAACTGTTACCAAGCCTTTACAATTCATTTTAGTATGACTCATTTTGATCCCTGTCCAATTTATGTTTTGCTAAGTAACCTAGAGTGCTGCAATTAGCTTCGTTACACCAGATGGAGACTATAAAACCAACTTCTCCAAACACCGATGCACAACATGGCCCTCCAAAGCAGTGTTTGTGTTCCCTTGCTTGAAGGTGGGCTCTGACACGCTCAGTTTTGCTTCTTAATGGTTTAGCCTTTATTGACTGAATGATTTATTCATTTATTGATTCATTCATTTATTGATTAGTCCTATTATTTAGTTTTATATTTATCAAACTATAAAATATTTCTTTACTTGCGTCTTTCCTTTATTCACACATAGTCTTTCTTTAACGTGCATTTTTTTATTATATGGGGTAAGCACGATTCTTTTGAAGGACTTTGACTGTATCGAACTGCCCTTGACATTTAGACCCCGGTAGCGAATTTACGTTACCAACCCCAGCTCCCTTTCTCTAGCAGCGAGGAGAAAAAAGAGAATGTTTTTTGAAGGTGTTGGAGTGGCTTTGTTTATGTGTGTATTAATCTGTAACACCCATTTGCTTTCAGCAAACCTAATCACGTAATCACGGGGTGTCTACACGGATAGCAAAGTGTCCACCTCTCTCACCGGTCGGCTGCGGGGATTGAACCCTCGCCATAGACTTCTATGAAGTCTGAGGTTGCTGCTTCTACCAACCGAGCCATCGAGGCTCAGACATTCTACTGTATGAACGTTTTTGTTTACTCTATAAAAAACAAGTGATTATGAATATTTTATAAACATCTAAATATTGCCACAGAAACAATGACAATATTTTTATTCAAGACAACCTCGGCCCAGATGTAAGAAGCAGAATTCACGGCCACAACACAGCCTACATGGCACACTTACCATGTTCAATACATAGTTTTACTAGCCATCATTGCATAGTAAAAGATCTCGCAAATCACATTTGTTGTAATCAAAATGTACTTCCACAGTTACTTAATAAAGAGTTGCACATCGCATTGATTTATCCATTTTATTGATCGCATAAGAAAATCATAATTATAAACTAACCCTTAACGGCATTCGCCAAAAAAAAGCAACAAAGAAAACAAAAACGAAATTAACCATCTGACAGAGAAAATCTCTCTCTCTCTCTCTCTCTCTCTCTCTCTCTCTCTCTCTCTCTCTCTCTCTCTCTCTGTGAGTGGAGTTTATAAACAAGAATAGTCACCTCCCCCCAGAGACCACAACCAAGACAAAAACGTAATTGCCGACACTGACTTCTTAGAAACAGACATTGCTCGCATATTTGCAATGACTTATAATTCCAGTTATTCTCATACAAAGTGGTCACATACCACTAAATAAAAAAAAAGGCAGTTAACAGTCCCCCAGCTAGCAGTGAGACAGACAGACTGACAGAAAATGAGGCTAAATGACACTAAATTCAGAAATTGACTCTTATCAGACTTTAGATAAAAGAATGAAGTAAAACAATTTACTTGAAAATGCGATTTTGGATTATCAAGGTTGATTACGGATTGTAGTATCTGGTAAAATCAACAGAAATCAAATTATACGAGAGTACAACACAATAAATATTCAATATGGCAGCTGAACAGTAATTGTAATCTGTACATCTTAGATTCTGCTGTCGGTACAAAACGTACCCACGAAGAAGATATGTTACTGTTCTGCGAATCAGCATAATCTAGTAAAACACTGTTAAAACAATCATGGCACGAAAATGACCAGCTGGTTGCGTTGCACAGAGTTTGATGTTCCATATACTGAAAGTATTTCTAACATGGACGAATAAACTACCTGAGCATGAATGAATTCATGCGAAAATAGCCATTTAATATCTGGAACAGAAATGTATGTATACATAATACATACATGATTATATATGAATGTATGTATATAAACCTATGGAAAGCAGTAGTATCAATCAATTACAATGCAAGCTCATTCACATAGGAAAAACAAATATCTGATCGTCTACAACCAACCACAGACCGAAAAATCCAATCAAATATAGTAATAACCTACTATTTTGATACTGGTAGATATCATCTTGCATCACATTGCTCATTAAAAAACGAAACTGCCTGGTAGGCTTAGGGTATTCATGCCATATTCAGCTCATTACCCAACCCAAAATATGAACTACAATGCATTAGACATTTAAGCTTCAACAAACACCCCGCGAACAATGCATCATGAAGAATGTAACAACAAATATTGGGAAGCTGTTTGCTACCAGATATACAAAAGGGTGGCACGTACATTTGCCGAGTCTCACACATTAAAGATTAAGCCTTTATTCCCGTTGAACCTTTTAAGCAAAGAAATCATATTAAGCAAAAATACTGAAAATACTCATACCACTTTATAGAATTTTCATTATATTGAGAGGAGACATCATACAGTACATATAAAACGATTGTGTTTTGCAAAAGCAACGACATAAATGCACAAAAAAAAAAAACATTTTACTCCATTAAATAAAAATAAAAACTGTTTAGAGCTGCATATTTGCCTTAAACACCAACAAGATATTTAAGCTAAGGTGGGAGGCTGAGACAGGGTAACAAGATAACAGGAAGGGACACACGCACGCACGCGCTCTCTCTCTTTCTACCTAACAGTTCGCTGGTAGGGGCAGCTGAGGGAGAGGAGGAAGTAGCTATATATTCCTCGCCAATTTGCATCTCCGTCAATTCCCAAACTGAGGTGAAGGAAGATGAGACGGAAAGAAAGCGGGGATGAACTGAGATTAAAAGAAAACGACGAGAGAGAGAGAGAGAGAGAGAGAGAGAGAGAGAGAGAGAGAGAGAGAGAGAGAGAGAGAGAGGGAGGGGGTGGTGCGCCCACGTAAACCTCGAAATAACTTAAGAATCAATATTTCTTTCCAGTTAATGAAGCGCAAGAAAGATTAAAATATTCATCTAAAAAAAAAACTTCCTTCATGGCAATCTGCAGATATCTGGAGGTTCTAAGCAGGAATAGGAAAATAGGTCGCCTCACTGACACACACACACACGAAACGTAATTGCATCGGAAAATGGCCTCGGATATGAATGTTCTGTTTATTCTCGGTTTGACGGTAAGAAAACATATACTGTATGTATGAGCCTTTTTTCCACTGCATTCGTTCTCCGAGTGTCATCTTGCGCATGCATCTGTAAAGTTTTGTAAGCTTGCACATGGTATTTCAAAGTGCCGTCTTGCATATGAACCTGCAAAACTTCGTAATCTTGCGTAGCAGATTTTGATGGCACCTTGCATATAAGACTTCAAAGTACTGTTGCAATACATATATTCCACAAAAGCATCTTTACCTTCAATTTGAAACAGAAGCATTATTTTGTATTAAAATCCGAACCTCATTTTCAAGAAGCATGCAACACTTCAAAACATTGCGGAGCATAAAAGAATATACACACACATGTGTATATGTATGTATGTATGTATATATATATATATATATATATATATATATATATATATATATATATATATATATATATATATATATATATATATATGAATGCATAAAAATGAAAAGCATTGTTCTTACCATAAAATTTACAGAAAACATCGTGATCTTAACTACAAGACCACAGAAAATTTTCACTTGCTCTTAAAATGAGCCTTTCTTTATTGACGATCGTTGTCTTTGTTACCAATTTCCTAAATAAATAAAACTCGGTACCAAGAGCGTTTTGAGTGGAATAGTCAATTTAAATGTAAGTATAGATAGTCTCCAAAGAGACTATTCTAAATGTTCAAAACCTCTTTCTTATTTCGCGTTCAACACTAATGAACTTATGATCATGAACTTCTCTTCCGGTATGCATGTTTAACAGAAGTTTAGTCATGTTGCAATAGCATAACTGGTTAACCAACTGAGGTAGAGTCGTAATATTAACTCTTGCAGACTCTTAGGAAGCATAAGTAAATCATCGAATTTCCCAACCGTATTCCCCATCGCTTCTGCGGGAAGCTTCGAAAGAGGTTCCCTCAGTCAAACCTGGGTCTTACGTTCCCAGCTAGACCCAACAAGAGACCTTGATTCTTCTTCTTAGTTTAATCCCTAGCTGGGCTCGCAGTTTTAATAAGCGCCCTCAAACTGTTGCAATCTTAATTGGCTCATTTCATTTTGGTTTTGGCAGACGTTTTATGAAAGGATGCCCTTCCAACTCCAACACTCCCTGTTTATCAGGACATGGGACCAGCGCTGAGTTGGACTGGCTAGAGCCGGAAAGAACCTTTTCTATAAAACAGTGCCCTTCGGGTTCCACTCTGCAGCACTAGAATAAAGCCTCTCTGCCGAACTCGGAACCCTAGACTCATTTCGGTCCTCCGGAGGAGTGCTTTTAATGATAATTTAGATTTGGTTTAATACTGAAATGTGATAAAATTAATTTACGACCTTTGATCCATTCAGCTAGCCGTTCCATAGGCGGCTGAAACTGGAGACAACTCCAAGTCCCAAGAGACAAGAGGTCCAGAACGGCCCCATGACATATTGTTGAATGTATCCAACTCCTTCCAATAATCATAAAAAGTAGGAGCATGGCGTATGCCTGTTTTCAATGTTTGAGTTAATCAAATTTAATATTAGCGAAAATTCCCCGGGGATTCAGCGGGGAGCCTTAGTTTTCTGGAAATTTTTACATCACTGAAATCTGGAAGGGCTAATATGGAAAAAAGACATGTTTTGAAACTTCCCAGAACTATGATTTACGTTCTTCGATTGTGACACGTTCCTCTCATCAATACTATCGCAGAACATTTACTTCAGTTTCTAAGCTGCCCTTGTATTTCTAAGCTGCCCTTGTATCAAGGTATCCCATTCATTTTCAGTTGTTACTTACTACATATCAATGAAAATATGTACATAGTCTTAAAATCACCGTAATAACTAAATAATACCTTGAATTTTCAACATTTCCAGCTTTTATGAATCGCACATGACGACTCTCCGGAAGTTAAAATCTAAGTAGGCCTACTTATAATGAAATTACAAAATATGGAAACTATATTAAATCCAACTCTCAGTATCAAAACTAAATTAGTGTCAATATATAGAGAATCCCTTAATCACCGACTTATTTCCTGTACTTATACGGACATACTCCCATTTTCCAGTTCGTTTAAAATAAGAACCTTTATTTTAGCGAATGGAGTATGAACATTTAATTCGAAAAATTAAGCACAAATCTACACGTTCCCAAACAGCAAGATAGCAGGACAAATGGAAGAAGAGAAATTTCCAAAATATCTATGAAAATTAGCCAAAATGCCATAATGCAAGTTTTTCCAGACTGAAACAGAGAACCAGACTAAATTTAAGACAGGGTAAAATATAAAAAATGTTCTTTTCAAACAACACATTAGAGAGCGTGGAAATAAGTTACCATGGGGCATAATCTAGCCACCAGTAGATTATTAATCAAAACGTTCCTAGGAAGTAAGATACTTCTGATCGTAAAAGTAAAAGTAGACAACAAGAAATCTTAAGAAATGATTTACAATGTGTGGAAAAGACTATGGATTCCGATGAAATTAGCTTGAATATCAAAATGTACTCACCGAAAACCATACTCAACAGCGTGATGCAAACAACAGACACTTCGTCCGAGAAATATTTCCATCAAGTAGGAAACAACAGAATGTTAAATAAACTACGCTTAATCATAAATCAGAATATCAAAATGCCCCAGTAAGACAAGGAAATAGTGAAGGGTGCGTGTGAAACAGGGAAATTAGCTAGTTTCAATACGTTCACATGAAATGATACAGAATAGACTGCATAGAACTGGTGTAAAATAGACAACATCTAATTATATTGCTGAGAGTATCAAAACTCACTCTGATAAAACGAAGTATATGTGAAAAATAGACTACGCTTAATCAGATTACATTAGTTTGAATGTAAAAATGTTCCCACTTAGGTAAAACAGAGTGCACTTAATCCGAAAAATCTGCCCAGCTTAACAAAACTTTCCCCTAATACTATGATACAGAATATACACGAAAACAGAATAGACCGAATTCTAAAAAATTAACTGCATCATCAGAACGTTCCCACAGAATAATAACATGCAACATATATGACAGGAGACAACGCCTAATCAAAGTTAATCAACTAAAATATTAAAACATTCCCACTAAGCACGATAAAAAAAAAAGAAAAAAAAAACGACTTCATCCCAGTCGGATTAAAAATACCAGAGTCTCTCTCGCGGTAGCAGAGAGCACGAGATAAAACTCGCTCATTCAATGTACGAATATTGGCTAGAATATCGAAACACTTCCAAAACAATGATGCCTGACATAGAACGCACATTACATTCGATAAAAGTAGCAAAGTGTGATAAGAGAGTAAAGTAAACTGTGCCTAATGCAAAACAATTAGATAGAACAGAATATCAAAACAATCCCATCAAACATCATATCGACGGAGCAGCATGATGAGACTAAGACCTCCACAAATCAAGGCTCCGCGCACAGCGCAAATTAGATTTGTTTTTTCCGATTCATTAACCTCAAACCGCAACCCCAACCATTAACCTTTTAGAGCAAAAAGTATACCCTTAAAATCCCCGCATCCATTTAATGAAAGGGAAGATAAGACCCATCTGAACTTTTTTCTTTATTACTTTTCTGGGAGAAATAGTGGAAGGCACGTATAATGAGAGGAGCATTTATGAAAGGTGATAATTATATTGATGATGATCAGAGAGAGAGAGAGAGAGAGAGAGAGAGAGAGAGAGAGAGAGAGAGAGAGAGAGAGAGCACTAAGAACTGAAGATCTAATCAAACAATGTAGACAAAGACCGACAAACACGTAGCAAGTGAATTCACGAATAAATTTGTTAAACATTTACAATATCATGAGAGGAACTGTTTGGCCACTACTGTTGCAACCACAGAGTTCTCGAGGTTGTTGCGATACCGTACAGAGATGTCTCTCTCTCTCTCTCTCTCTCTCTCTCTCTCTCTCTCTCTCTCTGGTAATAAACGCAATTTACCTACGAAATTCAATGGTGCTACTGTAAACAATGAAAAAACCTTTAAATATCACAAGCTTAAAACAAAAAACTTTAAGAATCATATCTGTCACCTTAACTAGAAATATTTCCAGTCACAACAAATGTTTACTTTACTTTGCAAATATGTTAGATTTTTACCTCATAAAGCGCCTTACAAATAAATGTTCAAACCAGGAGTTAGCCTTCTTCTTTCTCAGTGTATAAGCAAGCGATGGAAAAGAGAGAGAGAGAGAGAGAGAGAGAGAGAGAGAGAGAGAGAGAGAGAGAGAGAGAGAGAGCATTGTCCTATAAAACAAGGTGAATTCGGCAGGTCAACCCTACGGGAGAAGGATTTAAGGTTGCCAGAGGCAAGATATGAATGCTTGTATACCGTGGTTTTCTAGATTTAATTCCGATTCATAATTGTCACCGATACCAATATACCTGTACATCACATTAAATTTTCACTCCGATTTAATTTTTCAGCGACACGCCATTAACCTTGGAAGCGTAGGAATGCATAAGAGTGGGTTGCACTTTCATTTCTAATAATACCATTTGAATCAAGAATGATTAACCCCTGACCGTTATTATGCTGCTGCCCGGTCTATTGCCACCACAAATAAATGATTTAACTCGGCTTATTCGAAGACAATCAGTGACTACTTGTGAAAACTACTTCTGTTGTCACTAAAACGTTCTACTAATCAAAATATGGCACTTGCAAAAAAAAAAAAAAAAAAAAAACGCGAAGTATCTGTCAATTAGCATTAACATATTCAACATGTTATGAATTTTGATTAAATTATCTTCTTCCACTCACTTTCAGGACACCATAAAAATCCTGCCATAACTTAGTTTTGATTTATTAATCCAAATCAAAAAGAAATATTCTTTACTTTTACCGAGGGTGTTTACCAGCATAAAATATGATTCCAAATGGAGATTATTCTTTCTCCATGAACCAGTGGGTAATAGCGGAAAGTTGTTTTAATTGATATAAATTTAATTCTAATCGCAACAGTCTTTCTAAGGTAATTTCGATCTGAACATTTAAATAAAAAAACAAATCTATGGACACTTTCGAAGTAGGACAACATTCAGTTACTTTACTATGACGCTCCAAGAAGTTTCGCGTTGAATTCAATAACGTCGTTTTTATGTAGTACGCCCATACGGTAAAAAATGTGGCAATGGATGAGAAGGTCGAGACGGCACTCTAGACCCGAGGGACGTTACGTGGCGTCCCACAGCTCAGACAAAGGAGACTTCATTCTGCATACTAGTGAGAACATTGAACCCGGGCTGGACGACGAGGAGTCTAAAAGTAGAATTTATTACCCATAGGCTAACGTAACAACGTACTGGAAAATAATTATAGATAGAAATTTCTTATTCTACCATTATACACTGGTTAAGAAAGCACAACTACCAACATTAACAACAATTAATGGACGAGAGAGAGAGAGAGAGAGAGAGAGAGAGAGAGAGAGAGAGAGAGAGAGAGAGAGAGAGAGAGAGGTTGTTCACTTACCTGTCTTGTCAACCGATGAGATATTGTGTTTGCATGAAATATCCTACTTTGCAATCTACATGTAAAAATGAAAACTCACAAAGCAGGTCTGATCAAGGTACCAGCTGCGCATTGAAATATTACCACTCGGCAGATTAAAGTCTCTTGTAAGGCTGGCTAGTACAGTCTGTTGCTGGGTCCCTCTCTGGTCAAAACTTTTTCTACGCCTACACCAATTCATTATATATCTTAACTCTTGACACACTTGACAACAATACCCACCCTGCACTCCTTGCATATCTTCTACGGAAGGCAACTCCGAAATAAGCCACTGTTCTTCAGTCTTGGTCGTACCATAGCCTTTGTACCGGGGACTTCCACTGTCTTGGATTGGAGTTCCCTTGCAGGGGGTACACTCATGCACACTTCTCTGTCAGTTCCCTCTTCCTCTTGTTTTTCAAACGGTGTGCAGGGCAGGCTTATTAGCAGGGCCGAGGATACCTGGTCGTTCAGCAGGAGGTTGACATACCCTTATCATTTTCTTTTCCTTTATCTTTACCCATAAATTCATATTCAAACTCACCACTACTGTCCGTCCGTCAGTGTCTGGAATCTATTTGTGATTGCTGGGTGTGCCAGCTCCTCCCAGCTGACCAGTTTCATTCTGGCAATATTTTTGCCTTTTTATGGGTATGCACTTTTCAATATTGATTTTATATGTATATATTGTTCCTGTTACTGTTCTTGTCAAGTTTGCAAATATTCTTTTGTTTGTTTAACCTGTTGCTTCTTATGGTGGTACTGAACTGAATCCTTGTCCACAGAAGCGATCACAAATGTCGTATTTTATATATCAATATCCAGGGTTATATAAGAATAAAAAGGACTTGGATGCTGCTGATGTTAATTTGATATCTTTTATTCTGAAACTCCTGAGTCTGATTTGCTGCATATTTCAAAAGTGTTGATTCAAAGGTTTAAGAAACCAATTTTATCCATGTGTAATGCCTTTCCAAGGGCCAGTGGAATGGCTTTGTATATTAGAGAGGATGTCAAACACAAGTGGTCAGTCTGTGGACGACTGATAAATCTTTTTTTGCTAGCTATAGGAACCCAGATTTGGGTTACTCTGTTTATGGCTGTTTGACTACAAAAATGGCAGCAGTTTATGAAGCTGACTCCAAGGTTTGTTCCATTTTCGTTGGTGATTGCAGTGCTCATCACGCTGAATGGCTGAGCCCAGTTACTGCCACAGATAATCATGGTGGTGCTCCTCTCCAGATTTCTTTACTATTTCTGGTTGTAAGCAGTTAATAAATGAACCCATACACCAGTCTGGCAACTGACTTGACCTTGTGTTTACAGACGTTACAGGGATTGCATTTTGTGGAGTAGGTTTGCTGGTAGGTTCATCTTATCATTGACTGACTAGGGTTAAAGTGGAGAGTGATCAGGTTGCTCCTGATTTTAGCTTTTCAAGAAAGGTATACCTGAAATCCTAAGACAGTTGGAATGGTATTCACTGTGATCTCAGGTGGTGTGATATTTACAGAAATCTGAATATTATAGTATTTAAATGATTATCTTAAGACTATTATTGAGAAAATTTCGCCTAAAATAGTTTCGTCCTAAATATAAGCCGTGGTTGAATTCTGCATGTATATTCAGCTTAGAAGTCAAGCTCAGGTTGTCTATGAGAGAGCCAAGAGGGTGTATAATGAGGGTGTAAAGGAGATATTGTTCTCCAGTGGTGTTGGCTATAAGTGGTGGTGGTCTGCCTTCAAGTCATCATTCTTTGGAATTGATTCAAGCATGCCTCCCCTTGTAGGAAATGATGGAACTGCTGTGTTATTACCCTAATCTTCACAGTCAAAAATTTGCTTCTGGGACTTGACAGATATGATGGCATAGACCCTAACGGGATCTTTTCCATCTTTTTTAAAAAGACTGCTGACTTCATTGTTCCTAAGATTACTACTATTTTCAGAAGATAAGTTGGACTTCCAAGTTTTCCTTCTGTTTGGAGGAAGGTCAACATAACTGCATTACCTAAGAGAGTAAGTACATTCTCATCCCCCTCTGAATATAGGCTGATTTAAATTACCCCTGTTTTATTTAAAATTTTAGAGAAGCTGCTCTCTAAGCGTCGTTGTAGGTTTGTTGAAGATATTAACCTACTAACTCCATTACAGTTTGCGTTTTGTAAAGGCCTTAGTATTTGTGATGCACTCTTATCAATATCCAGCGCCTTGCAGAGTTGTCTTGATGAGGGTGGAGAGGCACACATGGTCGGACTAGATTACAGAGCAGCCTTTGATTATGTGAATCAAGATGTACTTATCTACAACCTAAGATTATTGGGAATTGGTGGGTTTTTTATTAATATTCCAAATAAATTTTTAATGGGCAGAACCCAAAGGGTCTGTGTTGATAGCCAGTATAGTAGCTTTAGTAATGTTATTTCAGGTGTTCCTTAAGGTAGTGTTCTTAAACCTTTACTATATATTATCTATACTAGTGACATGTTGCAAGGTTATGAAAGATCCAATTAGTGTGATCTGTTATGCATTCTGAGTTGGAGTAAGCTTTGGTGCACAAAGCTTAACACTTCTAAAACTCAAATTATGATAGTTAATCGATCCAGAACACTTTTGCCTTATCATCCTGATTTACATTTAAAAGGCACAGTTTTAAATGTCACAAGTCCTTCAAGATTTTAGGTGTAACTTTTGATAAGAAAATTACTTTTGAGAAGCATATAAGTAATATTAATTCCTCTATTTCCCAAAAAGTTCATATTTTGAAGAAATGTTTTAGAATGCTTCAAGATGAAGCTATTATTAATATCTAAGTGTTTCAACTCTTCTTTCTTCCTTGTATGGAGTACTGTTCTCAAGTGTGGTCTCCCGGTGATGACTCTCAGCTCAAACTCTTGGACAGAGTTATGGAAAGGAATGGAAAAAAATTCAGGCCATAAGCCAAGAGCTGGGACTATGAGGACATTCAGCGCTGAAAGAGGCATAGGGAGTAAAAAGGTTTGAAAGGCGTAACAGGAGGAAAACCTTGAAGTTGCACTATGAAACAACTGTTTGGAGAGGGTAGAAAGTAAGATGGAAGAGAGGTATGAATGGAGGTACAGTAAAAGGAATGAAAGGGGTTGCAGCTAGGGACCGAAGGGACGCCGCAAAGAACCTGAAGTAATGCCCACAGAGCAATGCGTGAGGTGCACTGATGGTGACAGTTGTGTCATCAGTCAAGTTTATTTTACCAACTCATAATTTCGACTAGTGTCACAGACATAAAGTGGGTTCACTATGTTTGTTGCATAAAAAGTACTACAACGACAAATATCTTTTTGCCCAACCAAGCTGGTTTTGCTCGCAAAATTGGGCAAGCTGCTGCTGCAAACAGCGTGTTATTTTCTAGAATTGTGTTTAATACTAATCAGTGTACTAGTTTTATCTTGGCTAAAACTGAAATGTGGAATAGTTAGCCTAGTGCAGTTGTAGAATCTCCTGATTTCTAAATGTTTAAGTGAGGAGCAAATTCCTTCCTGCTCCCTGCTGACGTCTCCTGTATATCAGGTGAATCTGTTTTATTTTCTATTTCCTCATATTTATTTATTTATTACCTTTTCCTAGAACTTGTCTCTCTCTGCAGGCTGATTTTCCTTTGGAGCCCTTCTGGGTTTATAGTCTGTTGGTTCTATCCAAGAGGATTTTCAGATGAAGATTTACAGAAAGAAAAAAGAAAGAAAGAAATTGTTGATAAAATTAGGACACTGCCCTAAAATGGGAGACTACAGTATCTGCAAGAATCAAAACTGAAAAAAAATGGTAGGTACTGCAGTTTTCCCTTGCCTTACTACTGATTTTGCAGATACTGCAAATGGGACCTCCCAAATAAAGCACTGAAGAATCATTCTGAAACTGCAGTAACGTGTGTATTAGTGTTTCACGAGCCCAATAGGTGGCATATCTCAATTTCGAAAATTTTGCAGATACTGCAGTTTTCCATTTTAGGGCAGTATATATAGGAGAATAGGTATCAGCCCTCGGGCTGGGGAGTTAAACAGTGGGCCTAGCGACACACTGGCCACGTGTCATAGGCATTGGGACCTGTAAACCCCACTGGCAGTCAGCCCAAGAAACAGGAGATCGGCGCCTATCCTATGAGCCCACAGAGGCTCAGGAGGACTATAAACTAGATTAACTAACTAACTATATATATATATATATATATATATATATATATATATATATATATATATATATATATATATATATATTTTATATATATATATGTTTATACAGTATATGTATACATTATATATATATATATATATATATATATATATATATATATATATATATATATATATATATATATATATTAGTATAGTCAGAAATTTATATATATAAAAAAACAGAAAGAGATAGGGGC
>NC_089776.1:21110678-21143178 GCF_040412425.1 Macrobrachium rosenbergii | reverse complement strand
ATATGTGTGTGTGTGTGTGTGTGTGTGTGTGTGTGTGTGTGTGTGTGTGTGTGTGTGTATACAGGGGGTAAAACGAATTTACGCGAATATTTTGGGTAATGAAAGAAAAAAGCCATTCAGAGCAGAAAATGTTCTATAAACATATGCATTTTATGGCTTCGTTTGTTGGCGAGGGGAATTTTAAAATAACCGTTATCATTAGCCCTGCTTTCATGCGATGCAGGTTGGTACAGGGAGGTCGGAGCAGCCTGGGATGTCGGGTGGGAGGGTGGGGATAGAGGAGGATGGAGCGATTAGGCCGATATGAATAATGTACCTCCCAATCAAATGTATTATTTAGATTTTGAAGAAAAAATGCATGCATTATCTAATCCCTTTCCCTCTCTATCATTGGTATTCACTGGACACCGATAAAAAAAAAAAAGGAAGCCTAACTGAATCTCCTCTCCATCAAATGCAGACTTATTCATTAGGCACCTATCAAAGATTTCAAATGTATTTTAAAAATCTCTCTCCTCATCTCAAGTATATATCAGACACCAGACATAGGTGTAGACCTAGTCATGATTCCTGGTTCAACAATTCTGTGACGAGGCGGCAGGACAGATCGCGCTAGGATTCAATGATCACAAATGAATGTTGCTTAGCAACATTTACACTACTTATTTGATACGTAAAGCCTTATGTTACCGCTGTTAGCTAATCATTGAAATTAGATTATTTGAAAGAAAAAGTTTCATAATTAAAAGACTGTCAATCCACTTGCCTTATTCACTTCATCCCCCGCCCCACATCCCAGGCTACTCCGACCACCTCCCGTTACCCACCTCTATCGCATGAAAGCAGCGCTAATGATAACGGTTATTTTACAATTCCCCCTCACCGACAAACGAAGCCTTAAAATGCATGTTTGTAGAACATTTTCTGCTCAGAATGACTTTTTCTTTCATTTCCCAAAATATTTGCAAAATTAGCGTTACACCCTGTATATATAAATATACACACATACATACATATATAATATATATCTATATCTATATCTATATATATATATATATATATATATATATATATATATATATATATATATATATAAATATATATATATTGTAGCAAACTATGTGCTAGCCTGTGAAAGGTATATCCAGTGCAGGTGACGTTTATGCTGACGGAGGTTTCCACAATTAGATACAGCGGGTATCTGACGCGTTGATTTGTGCCTTCTGATCATGGCCGAAGTGCATATAGACAGCGTGACAGATTGATGGAATCGTTGTGATCCTTCAAACATTGAAATGGTGTCGTCGCACTTCCGGGGAGGGGTTATTAATGAGTGACTGCATGTGTGCACTTTCTAATGGTATATTATGAGAGGAACATACAATGGGTATTGACTTCGATTTGCGGCTGGGTGTGATTCACTCTTTGTGCAGTGTTAGTGGATAAGAACAGCCACTGTGAGATCGGTTATTTGCAGCCATAGATTGTGAGTACCGGACATTATGTGGAATAACCCGGTTTGTGTCACAGTGAAACTCCTCTGTTTCTCCATTATGCATTTTTCCGTCCTGTTCTCCATTATGCATTATGTTTCTTTTAACAGGAATTCTGGGTTCGCCCTGTGAGGACGAATATTTTGGAAGTGGTGTTCTTTTAATATACTCTTATCACATTTATTTTGGTCTAGAATAATTGTGACCTTTTTATTTTGTTTGGTGACCAGGGTGTTAGTCACTAGTATTGGTTGGTCAAGAATCATTAATTCGATGGATTGTGAGGCTGAATTTCCTCTAGTTATGACTTCCATTTATATGAGATGTGAGTCACTCCACTTCATGACCGTAGTTTTTGCTGAAATACTTTCGTTAAATCTGAAAATAAAGTCTAGTTTTGTATCTCTGCATTTTATTCCAGTAGGCATTTGTTTGAGGATAGATTCAATGAGAAGAGTCAACCAGAGAGAAAGAATGGGCTGACCCAGTGCTGGCCGTTGCTACCAGGGATGTAAGATGATATGACGCTGTTCTTAAATCAGATGTAGTAAGAGATTATGACCCTAACTGACCTTGTCGAAGGGCATTACTTAATACATATTATATATATATATATATATATATATATATATATATATATATATATATATATATATATATGTGTGTGTTGTGCTGAGTGTGTGTGTGTAGCTAAATCAGGAAAATATGGAAAGTGATAAATATATAAATAAAGGCAATTCCTTTTACGAAGGAAAGAGAAACAAATGAGTACTGCAAGGCTTTTTTGACTTATAGTCCTTTATATTTATATATATATATATATATATATATTTTATATATATATATATATATATATATATATATATATATATATATATATATATATATATATATATATGTATATATATATATATATATATATATATATATATATATATATATATATATATATATATATATATATATATAGTCCATTATATATATATATATTTTCCGTTCAGCCTGTTAGCTAGAGAATCAAAGTTAATGGTGGCTGGAGGAGACGCCATTAAGGGGGGGTGAACTTATGTGGGCCTACCCCCCATATCACCTGATTTGAGGGAAAACGTACTGACCTCTCAGTCCCCGCATCGTACGATGTTTGAGATGTTAGATAGCCGTTAGGGACAAAAGGACCAATCAGTGGGCTACTATACTGACCCTTAAAGACTTAGCTATAAGACCTATTTTCCCTACGACCTTTGGCTGGGTGCGTAACTGCTTTGAGATCAACGATGTCCTGTGCCCAACCCAAAAAAAACTGAATGCGATGCCCCGCGACCTGGCCGCAGGAGCACTCTGTCCCCGAACACCACAGAATCAAGTTGGTGCAGGCCTTCTTCTCTTTGAGTTGGCACAGATCGCGAGACTCCTGCGGCTGAAATTTGTCTTTTGCAACGAGCTCAGTGCACAGAAGGAATAAGGTACGCCTGGAAGCACTCAGTCCCATGCCAGCATCTGTCTCTTCTCGTGGATTTCTCTCCATTTTCAGTAGTTCCAACTTTTCATTCTCTTAAACAAAGCTCCCTTTGTTCACTCAGAACTAGCAAGCCCAGTTGCCCCTCATGACTTGTCCCAAGCTCAAATTAAATTAGTTCAGTGATCATAATTAGATCATTCCCACAATAGTGTTACCATGTGCTAATTAAATCTAATTGATCAATTCCTCCATCGTGCATAAGTAATTTCATGTGGGAGAAAATCATTGGACTTGAATGCTAACCTGGAATTCTCTTCCAGAATCCTGTTATCTGGCTCTTCGAGGTGTCTGCCCCTGCCTTGTGAACCAAAAATAGCTTAGACGTTTAACTGCCATCCTGCCACGTACAAGAGTCCTCTGATTACACAGTCCCGGGGCACTAGACAGTTCCCCCTTAGTGAACAAGTTGCGTTAACAACCAAAAATCTTTTAACCAATCCGCAGTAAAGTCAACATGTGTCGGACTATTTCAGGGTGGTAGCCTTTTCAGATTCAGCAATTTGCTACGCAGTGTCTAGCTTTTCCTGCACCTTGTATGTGCTTACTTGCTACTAAGTCAGCCATTAAATAACAATTTCTTGATTGCTTCATTTGTAAATCAATTCAGTTTAAGCATTTCCTGTTTATAATTTACCAAGGCGACCTCCAATTCTCTGTTTACTTAGATGTGATATCAAGATAAATCAGTTTATTCATTACATTTATCGCTTACATTCTGAGTGCTTTGTGTTGGCTTTCAAGGTAGTTAATTAATAAAACGATGTTCATTCTTCCAACTGGCCTTAGAAAGTAGCAATATATATATATATATATATATATATATATATATATATATATATATATATATATATATATATATATATATATATATATATATATATATATATATACTATATATATATATTTATATATTTGTTTACATAGTAGATTTGGTATATTTTTGGAAGAAAGAGGATTCCTTTGGATCGGTAAACCGTTTAAAAGTGAAAATTCAAACGCCATTCGCTTCCAGCATTCGTAGAACAACTGATATGAGTCCAGAATGACAGTGTTTGTGCTCTACATTACTGATGAAAACCAGCACATGCAAGGTCATACAAAATATGCAAAAGAATTAAACAGTAATCAAAGTCTTAAGAATTGAAATATGACCAAGTAATATTCATTATACACTGACCAAGTGATACAATGTGGGATGAACTGGAAAAGTAGACATTAAGGACCAGAAAGCAACATTTCCGTGATGATAAAAGTTTTGGAGTTTTGTACAAATGGCCTTCAATTTTAGTAAAATAGTACTTATAAATACTATAGCGTAGCCTTCTATCAAGACATACGATTAATGAATTGGAACGCATGTTACAAGAAGCCAAAGTTTCGATTAAATAACGAACGAATACAACAACTGCTATTTATCATTTAACAGTGAGAATATGGCACTGACATCATATTCATGTTTACCTTGATGCTATAAAACAACTCTAATCATTAAAATATAAAAGGATTTTTTTCACAAATCTCTACTTTCCAATATGTCTATTTTTGTCTATAACAAGATAATCCAGTTTTTTTTTTTTTTTGAGGAACAACTATAAAGTCTCACTTCAAGAATAAAAAAAATGAGAATTTATTACTCACAAATGTAGACACTCATTCCACAGCTTACCTGCAAAAAGAAAGTAAAATGAGTGAAGCTGAAACAACACTTTGTTTAAGGAAAAAGAACTTCCTGAAAACATAAAAAAACCACAAAGTTACTAACTTATGAAACATGATGCTGTCCGAAACAAACTCGAAATAAAAATAAAAACAGCAGAATATTTTAAAACAAAGAACAGTTGTTGAAAGAAACGAAGGTACGTACCATCTTTTCAAAACGGCTAACAACAGACAGACTGGTAAAAATTAATTGGAGGTTACTATCACACAGTCGAAAAGAAAGAAATAATCTTCCCCAGGCAGACAGAGCACGACGACTGCTAGTATTGTCAAAAGTAATGTGAGGATCACGCTTCAGAAGGCTACAATTGCTACTCATGTTTCCCAAACTCTCTTTAGTATATCAGCAAAAGGTGATACGGCGCAAAACTGTATTGAGGATCTTTAGCAAAGCGTTGCTCAACTGCCTTGCACATTCCTTGGCGCAATAAGTCGGAATCTTTCTTTTACCGCTTCGAAAAACTTTGCCCTGGTATCGTATAGAACTTGTTTCCAGTACTTAGAAAAGCCTTCCATTAAAATCTTTCTCTACGTTTTTGTCTCCCTCTAGACCTTCTACCCAAACACTAATACTTCATAAATCCCTTGATATGACAATATCCTCAACGTTTTACCGAAGTACATCCAATGCCTTTATCACCAAGCCTTACGATTTGCAAATGCGTAATTTTGTACTTTGCAAAGAGTTGACCTGGTGCTGCGTTAAAAGCTGTGACCTAGTATTCATCTGACACAAACATCAGTAAACCATAGTGCTACCAAGAATTCATCATATGAAAGATTCATTACCTTTTGTCTGGCATCAAAACTAACAATCTTTAAACTCAATGACATTAATGCAGTAATTCAAGAGGATACCAACATTTGACAAATGGATGAAAAGTTCTTACATTTGACGTTTTCAGATGACATCAACTAATACCAGTCTCCCGAAGACTCAGAATAAAAAAAATCATAAGAGCTATTTTAATACATACCTTAAACAAAACAAAAAAAAAATTCAAAAGAAATACTTTAAAAAGAACTCTCACGAAATACTAAAAAATAGCAGGTATAGAAGATTCGCTAGATTCCATTAAATGGAGAAGCCAGAAAAAAATTCTGAAAAGGTACCAACCACCGGAAATATTAAACTAAATTCCTAACAGGAGGTGAAAACAGTGAGTTCTAAACAGTCTTCCCAGTATAGGACTAAGACAATAACTAAAAGAAAAGTTTCAATGAAGGAATCAATACGATACAGTGAGAAGGTTCTGCAGATCTCGCAGATAGTCAAGTGTGTAAAGGTATGGGCATGCGGTAAGGGTGAGCGAGGAGGAAGGAGTGGAGAGGGGAGGGAGCCTGTTAGAGGTACTGTAGAAGGTCGAGTGGGAGGTAAAGGATTAGATGGCATGATAATGTGAAGGACGATTTGGAGAAGAAGGGTTTAGCGGAGGATGATGCTTTTGATAGTAATAGTTGGAGAAGACACATCAAGGCAACCGGCATCTTAGCTTAAGGATAGCGGTGGGGATGAAGAGTGGAGATTCTACAGATATCATATAAAGGAAAGGAAGTTTTTTCTCTCTCTTTCGATCCATTTATCTCAGCATCGGCTGTAACTGTATTACAGTAACTGCACAGTAATTGCATGAATGACAAACCTCAAAATCCTGTCTGATTAAATCAACGAAACTTAGTGCCACCAAGAATATCTTCCATTTTCCCACCCCATGAAAATTAATTCAAAGATTTCTACATACTTATCAAACTTCAACATACAAAATGATAAAGTACACACATATACAAACATCAACATGAAATTTTTCCAAAAAAATAAAATTCTAATCGTGCAATGAGTGAAACAATCCTATAAATCAGTTGATTCTAAGAATAAATAGAATTACTCAAAGGTTAAAGATATTAAGTAAAAAAATATCGACAAAACTTAAAGAAAGTAAAATTCCAATGGCAAAAACTTTTATAAAGGATATCAGGAAAAAACTATCAAAAATGTGACCTCCTGTCACCTTGGCCAACAAGCGTGATAACAGATGCAGGGAACTTTAATCGATTCTTTTCTTCCCAGTGTATTTTTTGCACATCCTAGATCAATGACGACGCTGGAATAAAATTCAGTTGCTGTTAAAAACATTTGACTCTTGACAGAATTGTTCATCATAAGGACAGCTGAGGGAGAAAATTTGTTTTCGATAATTCATCATCACTGGTTTCCCTTTTATGTCGTTATCATCCGATTGAGCTTTCACCCTTTCAGTCCTGGGCCTTTTATGTGGTTTAAATCCCATCCTGTTTCCTATTGCATGAATAGCAACCCACCCACCACCCAACTTTTTTTTGCAAATGGAACACAATCTTTTTTTTCTATATTCTTGACTTTCCGTTACTTTGAACACTGTCCAATTTAATATTGACTCCCGTCCCACTTTACTTTCCCTTTTAAAACTCTAAGTCCCGGAATTCTGCCCCATTTCCTGTTGCACACATCATATCTCATTTCATATTTGATTCCTGTACCGTTTTGCGTCACACTTTAATTTTCAGTTTCATGCTGGTTGAATTATTCTAATTCTGTTGAATGAAGTGTGAGAGTTGCTAGAATTATGGAAGTAACTGAGAATTTTGATAATGACTGTACCACCACTAATACAGATTTTACGTTATTGAAGTTCTAATGAAGATTCTGTTGATAATGAGTTAAAACTGCCAGGCTTCAAATTAATTGACGTTGGAATCATCGATTACATTCTGCTTGCAGGCAAATATATGATTAAACATGGGCACAAATACCAGTACGTAGAATTCATAGATTTTAATGTCATTACGCAAAAATTTGCAATTCAAATTCAAATACGCATAAACAGTGGTTCAAATTTAAACTGTTTAATCGCTAATATATCAAAACCATTTTTCATTTGCCTTTGACCAACGAAACACTCGTCTGAAGGGTAAATGTCAACTTCATCAAAACATAATATAAAGAAATTATAACAAGAGTTATCGGTACTCAAATGTTTTCAAGTTACATTCAAAATCTTATGGATACGAAAGTATTACATCTAAAGAGATACGCTACGATTCAAAGGTTAGCCCATGTACAAAGATGGATTTGACCTGAATATTTTGGGTGGTCTGCTTTGGGAAAGGAGGAGTCAAGGACGTTGAAAACTCACAATATCCAAAATTCCTCTCCAAATCAGAAAACTGCTTTGCTTAAGACCTGATTTTTTTTATTTATTATAAATGATAAATTATATCTTCTTTCGGTTTCGCAATGTATTCTTTTCAGCAGATTTGCAGTGATTAAATGAATTTAAGATATAATTTATATAAGTTCTATGATTTACGTTCTCGGCGGTAATCTGGTTGCCTCAAATGATTTCAGACTCCTTCAATTCCCTTATGCAAATTCTCGCCTTCAATTAAACTTTCTAATTCAGTACCACTGTGGTTTCTTCAATCCAAATTTACATTGCCCTAATTATTTCAAACACATAAATTACATTCTCAGACTGCTTACGGTGAGTGTACGAAGTTTTCAACCCATCTCAATAAAAAAGTGTTCTGAGAAAGGATGTTGGGTAAAATATACGAGAAATAATTAGAGTTATAAATATATTTTTAAACGACATTCAATAGAGCAACATGAAAAACTTGGGAAATTTTTATTTCATTGATATGAAATGTCGATGAAACAGGTAATGAGATATCTGGAAGATGACACTAAGACAACAATAGCCAAGAAAAATACATAGGTAACAAATTTCCACTCACAGACAGACATTAAGCAGTGAAGAGTGAAAAATCGTATAGTAATTGCTCATCTTGGTAATGGATGTTACAATCATAATATTTTTCTGAACTTGCCTCTAACTTTAACTCTTGCTGTATTACCCTAAGCCCAAACACACATCAACACAGAAAAACACGACCACCATATAAATTTGAAATTATAAATAAAGACAATTAAGAGTAAATCAATAAGGCATATTAGGAACCGACCTGGAAGGTTAAGCTATGCCCATCTAAAAGGCGAATGCCTAAAATAATAATAAGGTATAAATTATGACAAAAAGTTGCCCCGTTCACCAGCCTTCATTTAAAGTTAACACGGCCAGCAATGGAGATTTTTAAAGGCCTCATTACTGTATGAAAGTCGAAGGGTCCATAAACTTTTATAAACTTCAGTCAAAACTTGTCGGGTAACAGGTTTTGCTTCTGAACTGTAAGGAAAGCATCATTACAATTAATAGCTAGAAAGTGAGTGGCCTTATAAAAGATATATAATTTAGGGACAGTATTACTGCTCATCATTGGTCTTCAATGAAGATTTTCTAAAAAAAATTCAAAAGGTTCATTATCACTAAAACTAATATTTCCTGGAATCGGCAGTCACAAGAATCCCACATACTAACAACTCGCCAAAGGGAAAAAGTATTGATCGGGTGTTACTATTAAATAAAATTTATCTTTTTTAAGAACAATTACTTCATGTTGTTGCATGCTGCAGAAGAGAATTCCCTCAAATAAAAGCCTAAAATACTCTAACGACAAGTTAGAAAGAACTCAATTTTAGCAAAACTTAACATTGCCCAGAGTGTCCAAAAGAAAACAAAAATTAACCTTAGTTTGTTGGAGCAAAATACCGGAAGGATTAGACTTATTTTACGTGGCTATGAACCAAGTGTCCAAAAGATTAAAGAAATTAATTTTACTATATTTGGCCGGCCGGGAATCCATAGGAGAAGGAGTTATATCGACCCAAAGGAAGAACTATTTAAGGGTTTTTGTCATTCATTTAAATTATTTTATTTTTTGAAACTTGTAAACGAAATCATAAAAATTATGAGAGGTAAATCTAATGTTCTTAATTTATACCCACCAATATTCTTGTCGTTTATATTTTGACTCCAGTCCTTACCCAGATAAATAAAGATAAATTATCACTGACTGATTTACCTTACTTGCAGAAGAACAATGGAAGGCCGTATAAAAATTTAGAGCAATCTTGCTCGATATGTGTATTGTTATCAACGAATGGTCAACTGAGTTCAGAGGAGAGTGGATGATTAAGCAAAATGTACTCGCCAAAGGGTGAGTTGTTAAGGTGTTTTGAAATGATGTGACGAGCAGGAGAACTAGACAGAACTTTTTCCGGTGGGTAGAAGAGGAAGAGTCCTTTACAGAGGATGTGTCGGTTAGGTGGAAGGCGGATAAAAGTAAGTAACACGAGCTGATGGAGCAGAAAATATGGATGGTTTGAGGAAGGGAACAGAGGCACAGTATGGCTAGCTCAAGCAAATAGGAAGGAGGCAAAATGGGGGACGCAGAGAATATCCACTTACCAATTAATCAATTCTGACATCTTAACGAGAATTCCCTTGACATAATCCGAGGGTTAGTGGCAAGACATGATGTGGCATGTAACTAATAACATTCTGAATGCAGTTTAAATGATTTGTTCTCGAAAATATTAGCTACTGTACTGCTAGGTATCATCGTGGCTGCCGACGACTTATCTAGTAAAACCTTTCGGTGAAAAAGATTTCCATTCTGAAACAATCTCCAAGAAAACTGCGCATGTACAAATACAATGATATCCTAACGTTGATGAATTCCTCTTAAATTTCTGTTGAAAGATAAAATTTTAAAAAATACTAGTTTCTAAATGGAATAAAATGGGACAGAGAGAGGATGTATTCAAGGTACGCAATGAAAAAATGAGTGAAAAATTCAGTTGAAGAGGAAAGAGGCATGCAAAAATAACACCAAAATGAAAAATATGACTCACAACAGAAAAAAAATATTAAATGGAACACAGATCAGTTTGAGATAACCAAAACACAAAGGATTGAAATAAGGGCGAATAGACAGTACAAATTATTTGAATTAAATCATACCACTATAATAATAATAATAATAATAATAATAATAATATATATATATATATATATATATATATATATATATAATTATCATTATTATTATTATCAAGGATAATATATGACCTTTTTCCCGTGTGTTAAGTCTTGGTACAGTTTCAGTCCCTTTGACGATGAGGGCGAAAGTCCTTGTAAAGCTCGAATTATCAATATAGAAGCATTTAACACAAGAAAAGGGTTCAATTTTATTCTCATCTATAAAGGAAGTGGCTTTTCTTCCCAGTCTTAATCATTATCGTTAGTAGTAATAGTAGTATTAGTAGTAGTAGCAATCAATAAAAGAAAATTACATGAGGAATGAACCCAAAAAAATTGTTTTATTATCAACAAATGATATAAATAAGCGGTAAACACGAATACAAAATCTGAAGGACCTAAAACACAACCTTTCAAATACCAAACTGACATGGCAGCTTCTCTGGGGTACTCCTCCGCCCCCTCCCCATAACTCACGATCCCTCCCATACCCCAACAGGACTCTAACAAAAGACCTTCTCATCGGAAGCCATATCGCATCGGGTCACTCCTAATGGTAATTGAAAACTAGGACATTTTTCAAAGAAAACGGAACAAGAGACCGGGAATTTTCCTCATCTTTCACTGCTTGTGAATTCTGGGCCTTGAAAAATTTTGACTCTAAAACTGTCTGCGTCCAAGGGGTGTATAGGTCATCCCACTTCACAAAAATGGTCATATTCTTCAAGAATTTATATAAGAATGTGCATCCACGCATGGATACGTATGTTTGTATGACGCATACTTACGACTACTGCTATGAAATCGAAGAAGCACTTCCTACAAATAATCATAAATACAAGTATAGCTGTTTTAAAAGAGGTGTAAATATCAACGATGCAGTTTCTTAAGGGTTTAAATGTTTGCTTACAACGGCTAAATATTATGTTTGACATGATGAAACCAAGTAAACTAAAACTTAGTGAGATAAGGTCACAGTCTTTCCAGTCAATTTTCCTTCGTTCACATAATCATCCGTTTTTGAAATAGTTCTATAATTCCTTCAGTTTGATTTCCGTTTCCGTCCGTTCTCCTTTTCAGTGTCGTCAACAGTAAAGGGGAAAAACTTGAAAATCGAAAGAAACCCAACTTTCTTGTTGTATTTTTCATAATTCGATGATTATACTTGTCTGGCGGGACCAAGTCTATAAATCTAAAAAAAAAAAAAAAAAAAAAAAAAAATTATTTTCATTAACACGCCAATTCTCTAACTGACCTTACCAGTCTAGGAGTTCAAAATAATACAGCCGGCCAAAACGAAAAAAGTGAGAAAGGGGTTTAGGAATTCAAGGAGCAGTAACAGGTACTTACACAACAAAGGCTGAGAACTCAAGATTCAGTCATTTTTCTGACCAGTCTGTGCAGCGTGTAGCATCCACTCGCTCTCTTTCCATAAGAACAATGGAAAGACAATTAGCATGGGTACAAAAGGAGCATCCCAATTACTGGTCTGAGCATCCCGGCAACCAACCGTGGAATAAATTGAAGCCTTTTCAGGCTTTCGCAGATAACTAACTAACCAACCAACCCTCTTGCCCACCTTCGCCTTCCCCTTCCCAACTACCCTCACTTTCTCCCCTCCCCGCCGCTTCCTTCCTTCTTTCCTTCCTTCCTTCCTTCTAGCCAATTAAATCCAGAACATGCAAAAGGCAACCAGGAAGCGCACTGCGCATTCCCATCACATTCAGCGGCAGGCGCGGACGGCCAAATGAGACTTCGCTTCCCTTGCGCCAGTTATACGCCGAACAAATGAGTGCTATTTAGCGTTATTCGCAAAATACATCGCAGTCATATTTTAGACTTCAAAAAGTCACAACGGAACAGAGAGAGAGAGAGAGAGAGAGAGAGAGAGAGAGAGAGAGAGAGAAAGTCCACCTACAGTGGTAATTCTCTCGACTTTCTCTACTACCCTCCACCTGTATTCTTGTTGATTCACCTCTCTCAATCCCTCCCTTCTCTCCATGTTCCTCAGCCCTGCCGGTCCTAAACCCCCACTAAAATCCATTCATAAATTAATTAAAACTTTGAATGTATGACGTCATTTCAGTGCGCTCTCCCCAACAGAACGATATTTCTACAATTTTTAGGATGTGCGCTACAGTCAAATTTTACTTTTGTATAACATTTTATTAATAGACAAATACACAATAATTTGCCGCTCCATCGTGGACAAAAAGTAAGGGTTAGAGCTTTCTCAAGCAAGAAAAAAATATTCTATATATAAAATATAAGGGTGTAAGAGTATTGGTCATTTTCATTTTCCTTCACTTATAGAGCAAAAAGACAAAACTTGGCCCCGGGCATGGGGAAATGACCAATTAGAAAAAGTAACCCAGGAAAAAGATGACGAAATTATAACTGCATGATGAAAGCAGTAAAATACTTAAACTTCGTTGACGAAAATAATGAGCTAAAGACTAAAGCGCCATCGTGATTCTAAACATAAAAGAAACCGAAATTTTTCAAGCAAATTATTGCCAGTCTTAACCATAATTTCATGAAGCTCGTTTTGATGACCTGAGAGCACAGAAACTCCCCTTTCTTGGGAAAAAATGAATTCAGGATTTAAACCCCATCGCACACAAGGCTCCGTCTGTCATCGGTCTTAGGTGTCCTGGTCATCCCCTGGCCCCATTATGACTATGCCAAAAATAAAATAAAAAAAAACGAACCCTTTGTCGCCTTGGCCCTGTTTCAAGAAAAGGTTTGTTTGATGACCGCAGTTAAAGTCGTTGAGGCTACTATTAGAGAAAGGACGACTCTTAATCCATGTAAGAGGCAGGAATAGGGGAAAATTATATATATATATATATATATATATATATATATATATATATATATATATATATAATAAATCTAAATTTTATATATATATAATAAATATATAAATATTTATATATATATATATACAATCACAAATTTTCTACAAAA
The DNA here is from genome assembly GCF_040412425.1 of Macrobrachium rosenbergii. NCBI lineage: Eukaryota > Metazoa > Arthropoda > Malacostraca > Decapoda > Palaemonidae > Macrobrachium > Macrobrachium rosenbergii. Next base: position 21,129,559 of record NC_089776.1, on the reverse strand, counting down.
AAAGCACATTAATGTATTTAGATAATCGCACAAATTAGTATAAATGCTAAATTCCTGTGAGAGCAATTCAGCACTGACTTACTACTTTATACGTTCTTCCGGTCATCAACCGAAATTGAACGATCAATTAAATGATGTTACAAACGCCTCCCTTCACTATAACTATAGAAAATTCATACGAAATAACTGAACCTGGATGTGATAACAATCCCAGCTAGATATATATATATATATATATATATATGTATATATATATATATTTATATACAGTATATGCATATATATATTTATATATATAATTTACTACTTTTCGAAAGGTTATTAATCATGAGAGCATAGCTCTAATTCTAATAAAGTGAAATTTGAATGAACAAAAATTTCCTTTCGGGCCCAAATAATGAAACACGGGTAGAAAGATCCGTAGAGTAATAAAATCCGGAATTGAAGTTGGGGTTCCTTCCCGAGAATACAAATAATTTCTTTGGAGCAATCGAGTTTTCTGTAGAGCGTATAATGCTGTAAGAAGCTTTCAGCCATGGCCCATGAAACTTTTATCCGAGGCCCATGAAACTTTCGGCCACGGCCTGGTGGTGGCCTCTGATGTTGGTACCTATTTCGATGCCAGACGGACGATTATGGCTAACTTTAACCTTTAATAAAATAAAACTACTGAGGCTAGATGGCTGCAATTTGGTGTGTTTGACGATTGTAGGGTGCATGATCAACCCTCTAGCCTCAGTAGTTGTTAAGATCTGAGGGCGGACAGAAAAAGTGCGGACAGACAGACAGCGCCATCTCAACGGTTTTCTTTCACAGAAAACTGAAAGCGCATGAACGTTTCCAGGAGAAAATAATTAACAAAAAGGCGTCACATACGGAAGTTAGTATCATCCATACCTAACGTTTCCATGATCTTTCAGTGAATCCTGTCTGAATGGATTTGTACTTAAAATACTGAAAAATGCTCATAATAACTTAAAATATCGACAATAACGCCGAATCCGGGTAGAAGGAAAAAAAAAAAAACAGTGACAGAGGCTATAGCTAAGTATATGTGTATTATTTATTGGATGTTGGTATAAATGACGATACGGTTCTATTTTAGAATGTTTTTAACTACATCATTCCCTTATGTTCAGGTAAGCATAAGAAAATTGCATGATTAAAAATCACTGTAAATGACTTTGTAGTATACCATGCCTGTAGGATTTGCCAATAAAAACACAGTTCGTTGCAAACATTTGTTTATCGAATGTCACCTTTCGTTTTTTTACCTTAAGTATATGAATTAAACTTAACCATTTCATCCACTAGGTAGTTGGACTCTTGTAAGCATGGTAAATAATTTTTGACACAAGGAAAAAGAAACATGGAGAGAGAGAGAGAGAGAGAGAGAGAGAGAGAGAGAGAGAGAGAGAGAGAGAGAGAGAGAGAGACTTGACAAGGTAGAGTGACAATGAGAGGTGGAGAGGAGGTGGCGGGATAACTGCTTGCAGGTGGGGGTAGTGGCCAACGGAAAGAGAGAGAGAGAGAGAGAGAGAGAGAGAGAGAGAGAGAGAGAGAGAGAGAGAGAGAGAGAGAGGATGAGGAATGAGAGAAGGCGGGCGGGTTCCCATCTGAACATCGTCTCCGTCAGCAGAAAAGAGGACGATGCTGACTGATAGAACACACACTACCCCCTTTTGGGTTGCTTTATTATTCTCTGGCAGCGTCGCTTGAAAATCGTCCTTGCGCGGCCACTTCCCTTGGGCGAATGTCTCAAACTTCCGATGGCAGTCTGGTCAAGATATTGTTCTCGCGTCGTCGCGCAGTACTTTGGCCCTTAAACCACGGGGCCACAAAGGCAGTTAGGGTCCTTCTCTAAAAGCGTCACGAGAGATACGATTGTTCAAGATGGTCGAATTAATTTATACCTTTTTTAAAAGACGTAACAGAGGAGTTAATCTTCCAGCATTCCAAAGAGGCACTTGTTCTTGACATGGTTTCCAAGATGGGCGTCTTGAATTGAATAAAAAATGCACCTGCATTATAATAACCTCCCAGTCATCGTGAACTATTTAGTACTCATCAAAGAGCACATTAAAGATCTTATTCATCACACAAAAATAATCATCAAATATATTGTTTTTCACCAACATGAATGCATCATTATGTCGATAAAAACGACCATTTTTGATAAACCTTATGAACGACATATCATGGTGATTTCATAATCAGGTCCATTTCAAATACTGAAATTAAACGTGTAATATCACACCTAAGAATGGCAAGACATGAAGCTTATATTCAATACGCTGCAATAATTAGCGTGACAGTTTTACTTTCTAAAAAATATTCTTGTATCAGTTAGAATAAATATTCCTTTTCTTTTTTATTTTTCTTATTTCTTATGCCAGCAGCGAGGCCATAAAGAGAGTGGCGTTGAAGGGATAGCAGCATATCAATAAAAATCGTTGACACTAGAATCACTTCTATTAAATTTCTTCTTTAAAAACGCAACCACGGCGATAGAGTTAGGTAAACCTTATTAAAATCCCCATTATTTCTTATATTCTATCTCTCAGTGAGTTAAAAATGTTATTGTTATAACTATATCGAATTAACCCATCAATCAAATTCATCTCGTAGGTGTGTTTTACTGTTGACCGCACAAAGGATTTACCTTTCGGATTCAACATTTACCAGAGTGAGCGTTATTAAAAGTGTGAGTTTTAAGACGTAAAGATGTCTTTGCTGGCTTAATCATAAAATTGTTTAATAGTAAAACATTACTTCTAATACAATACTTTTAACGTTATTATAAAACGCGCATGCACTTTCAAGGAACATTTAGAAGACTGAACTTGTCTACCAAGTTTCAGCAAAACACAACGCCGCTAATGAAAAAAAAGAAAGATAAAAGATGTGCGTGAAGAAACTAAACGCAATCAACAGAAAAGCAAATACCTAAATGAACCAGTGAAGTATAATACATAATCAAAGGAAAATAAAGTGGACCGGGGCTGAAATTAAAGTAAAATAGTCTCTAATTTAAGCTTGTGGAAGAGCACGACATAGAGTTTTCGTACAGCCTAAGATCTTTGGAAAATGAATTCTATGGTAACCACTAGGCACAAGGATTCAGAGACCACGTACAACCCATAATTTACGGAACAGACACTAAACAAACACCAGTTGGGTCTTCCAAGTTTCTTATTTTCATTTGGTCTCTTATACTTATAACTCTCTTTTAATCATCCCTTCCTCATACTGAGCTGGTAGTTTGTTAGATCCTCCCCAATATAAGCTAAAGGGCCAAGGACAATTACAAACACAGCCAAAATATGGCAGTCACACAGGTAAAACATATATCTCGTCATTACACATATCTTAAAATATCCGAACAAGAAACCATAACGGTAAATAAGATTCACAACAACGTAATGCCTTGCAGTGAACGGCAACGTAAGATAAAATGTAAATAAACGAGAGAGGGAGAGAGAGATTCATACAAAATTTTAGCAGAAACAACAACATGGTATACCCAAATAAGTGTGCAATGCCGAAAGCCATTCTTTAACATGAGAAAGGTTTTGACCGAAAGAAACAAACGCAAATGTAAATCTTGAAATAAGATGTATGTGACTCAGTCAAAGAAAACCATCTATTTCCAATTAACTCAAAGATACGGCAACGAACGCGAAGTTAATATTTCTTTCATCTCCTTTTACGTCGAAATGGGAAAGATAATAACCTTCTCTATGAGTAAAAAGTCTATTACTTCTTTATGATGCCATTATCTAATTCCATTCGAGATTTTACTTCACTATATCTATAAAAATAGAGAGTTAAACTGCAATATTTTCATTAATTTATAATGTGAAGAACCATTGGACCCTATTAACCAAGACTTGCAGAAAAAAGTACACTTGTTTGTTATTAATCTTAGTAATCATGCAATGACTCATGTAGTCATAAATTTTTATAGACCATACTTACAAAATGCATCTACAAAATAGAAAAAAATTCACACTTCTTAAATATTCCATTACTAATAAATAGGTGAATCATATCTTAAAGAAGAACAGTTTACTCTAGAAAGTTAATAATCACTGAGTTCTTGAAAACAACTTCATCTCCCAAGTATCATTAAAAGAGTATAAATATTTCATCCTGGTATTCAGGGGAAAGAGGTCGATTAACAATTGCTCTACTGTCAAGGGCACCTGGCAAAATAATACAAAATGGCTGGGGTTGCCCAGCCATTATGAATCTGTGAGTTATACAGTACACGTGTGGTCAATCGAGATAGCACAAACAGTCTCCTAACTTCTTGGAATCATACTATACCTCCATGGCATGGGAGAGCTGATTTGGTCATTCCAAGCATCTATTTACTCTAATGTGAGTTGCCATGTCTCCCTTACTTTAATCCTTACAGCGGGATTGAAGTCCCTCTACAGCAGAGTAATTTGCCTTTGAGTTCTCTTTAATGCCCCATTTTTTGAGAGACTGTCGGATCTTACGTTGACCCCGGCACTCACATGAACTGGTACCCAACAAAAAGTAACTGCCTTAACCTTTACGTTCTAAATACAAACAGCCATTCTAAAATATTTAACATGAACAATTGCTCAAAATTAAAGCCGTGCAGAGACTGTAGTGCACTCTTCAAATCACTCAAAATCACACAATTTCTTTCCCAGCTAGTTGGAATGTTATTGAAGATCATCAGATATGCAAAACGTTCTACAGTAAATGGGTAAACAGTTCAATAAGTAAACATCCACTGCGCTCTGCACCTGGAGGACATTACCAAACCCAATGCCAGCGTCATATTCGGAGCCCTCTGTGTTTATTGATCCAGGTCTTTCATACTCTGAAACATGCTCATGGACACAGTCACGGTATTATGGAAATACAATCATATAAACTGTATGCATCAATAACTGTAATGCCCGATAATTTAATAAATAACCTCTATTTCAGAACAGGATCACCTTAGCCAAACCTTTCTTAAAATACTTGAAATACATACAGTATTTTCCATCTGGCAACTTCCTGGAGGAATTGCTGCGAGCACTTATGACATAACATTAAAAGCAACATGTACGTGTACATTTAAATTAGTAGCAATAGTTTTTAACCTGAAGAAAAAATTGTGACATCCTTGGATGATCCCTATAATATGATAAACAGGATTCATTTCAAACTGAAAGGCAGGCAAAGGAAATCTGGTAGTGTCGGAAACCTTATCAGACTCCGAACCACCAAAGATGGGAACTCAGTTCTGTCAAGCAACAGACCCAGTTGGAGATGAACTAAAAGCTCCTGGGACAATCGTGATTCCAGCTATATGGATTTGTGGGCAGTAGGGCAATGGGGTCGTCTACTTCTATGCAATATAGTCACACTTCCTTCTTCTCTATATTAGGCTGTTCTGTTTATGCCAAGCTGCCTAGCAATGTCGCTTGTCCAAGCATTACCCTTATGCAAGTTAATGATCAAAGATCTTAGATATGAGGTGCAGTAAGCTCGAATGTTTTACATCTGATCCAAGGGAGACAGTCGACTTTTCCTTGGATAACCATTATGTAAGATTTTATTCTTTTTTCGTAAAATTTTGTCAACAATTAACATACATTATGGGTTACTTTTCATGCTTAAATTTTCCCTCTTCCAAGTTATCTAAATTGAATTTTCCAAAATGTTTCGTACGCATATCTTAATAAAAATTGTTTCTTGTTCCTCTTTTATAGAATGCTATCTGCAGGATTAATGATAATAACACGATAAGAGAAAAAAGCATTTCCTTGCTGATATCAAAAGAATAAACGTCAGTTGGTGAACGACATCTACTGAAAGAGTCATGGAGAATTATTTTCAGTGACTGTACCAGGAAAACCAAGTCCTTCAGGTCATTTGGAACAACATTTTCTTTTCATAAGCAAGAGGAGACTTGCCACGGGATCCACAAATGAAGTGCAATTGCGAAAATTAACTTTTTATTGCGTACAGCTAAATGCAATTGAAAGCTCTAAAGTGAAGCATAGGATTTGCACAAAGGTTTCAAAGGACAAGACCAATTCTCTTTAGTCTATTATGCTAAAAGCCATAATCTCTCCTCTCACATTTGCCATTCATTTGGCTTTCGTAATACACACACACACACACACATACACACACACATATATATATATATGTGTGTGTGTATGTGTGTACATGAAACATATATATATATATATATATATATATATATATATATATATATATATATATATATATATATATATATAAATTATATATATATATATATATATATATATATATATATATATATATAAGTACACAATAATCAATTAATATCGAATTTGCTATGACTTCGGAATAAACTATACTCAACGCGTACTATAATTGATAAATGATTCTGCACAGTGCTGTAACAAACACACCATGTATATATATATATACATACCACACATATATATGTATGTATGTATATATGTATATATATATACAGTACATATATATGTATGTACCGGTATGTATGTATATAATATATATACATATATATGTGTATATTTATATATGTGTGTTTGTTTGTGTGTATATATATATATATATATATATATATATATATATATATATATGTATATATGTATATATATGTATATATATATATATATATATATATATATATATATATATATATATATATATATATATATCCTAGAATGCGGATATGAAAACCTACATTTTTTCTAAAAGAAAGTTCTACAAGTATACAAAGAAAAACATATGAGAGCGAGCAAGAGAGGCTATCAAAGTTGAACGATGCATTTCCAGTAAAATGGAATCCTTTGCCAGTTCGAAGCAACGGAAATGGAGCACTGAAACAACAGCAGCGTGAAAGCCTCCCCGCCCCCATCCCACCCCGCCCCCAACAAAACAGACGCTGGCAGTCAAACGGTACCATAATAAAACACACGTAGGTAACATTAACAATGTAACAATAGAATGAATGAAGAAAGACAAAAACAGGAGATAAAAGTGATACTGATTAATGAAGTATGAGCGACTGTTCTGTGTATGTATGACAAACGCTGTTTCCCAGAAGGGAAATGAATGAGAAACACGACGAGAGCAACTGTAGGAAAAATCCGCTCGACGAACCCGTATGTCCGAAAAAAAAACCCACTCACACGCAGCGAGGTTATTTCCGGGGCCTGAAAATGAAGGAATAGGGAATGTCTTCAGAATATTCCGGAAGGTGATAAGCAGAAATATTTTTCCTATTTGCAAATTTCATTGTGTAAATAATGGAAAATAATTACTTCGAGTGACATCTCAATAATTTAATGCAAAAACAACATTCGCATAGCATAATGTTGCAGTTAAAGTATGTGTGTGTGTATATATGTATGTATGTATGTATGTATGTATGTATGTATATATATATATATATATATATATATATATATATATATATATATATATATATATATATATATATATATATATAGAGAGAGAGAGAGAGAGAGAGAGAGAGAGAGAGAGAGAGAGAGAGAGAGAGAGAGAGAGAGAGAATACCATTACCAAGTGTTTTTCTAAAAGTGTTAAACAGATGTGCATGTGCATCCCAAGAAACGGAGCTACGAGTATTTTGTTCAATAAACTTCATTTCACTCTTGTTTAGATCATGAAGACGAAGTAAAAGGCTGAAAAGTGGGCGCAGCCGCAGAGACTGCAACCACTCATAGCAATGCCCAAAGTACACCACACTGTCTATGGCCCACGAACGTCTCTATCCCCCTACGGGGACATCTTTCAGGAGCCGTTTCTCTCTCTCTCCTCTTTCCTGGAATTTAGTGCTTTTTCTTTTCTTTCCCCAGCCCTTACGCTTCCAGGAGGTCATCAGGTCACCATGTCATCGGTCTTCCCCTTATAAAAACTGTATACCGCTTTTTATTCCTAAAAGCATGTTACTGCCTTTCTAATAGCACTGGTTAGCAGAGAGTATTCTTCCGACAACTTTCTTTCTCAAAACCAGCAACATAAGAGATACCGAGGCAGCTGAACAGCTTGCAGGCTCAGATGCTACGTAATTATCGATAAAATGAGGCTCTCAGCGGAAGAACCGAAGCCAGTGTGCGTTTTCTATTTAACAAAAGATTTAAGATAACGAACAAAAATCCTTTTGTTTTTATCCCTTAAAGTAAATTGTGCGTTCGACAAAAGAATCAAATTCAGGTACGAGCCAAAAGACAAAGAGATACGCAGGTGCTCCGGCGTTCTATCGATGTATTTGGAATCTCGGTGTTTAAGTGAACGTTCTCTTTACAAGAACGTAACAAGACATAAGTACGAATTATTTGTGTGTATGTGAGAGAGAGAGAGAGAGAGAGAGAGAGAGAGAGAGAGAGAGAGAGAGAGAGAGAGAGAGAGAGAGAACTCTGATGCCAGTATTCTGAAAACAATAATTAGTTATATCATTAACATTAAATGTACTTTATATTATATAATATTAAATATATATATATATATATATATATATATATATATATATATATATATATATATATATATATATATATATATATATATATATATACGTATGCATATATAATTTTGAATAACACACTTGATACTTCGAAAGATTTCACACAGACTCCCAAACACAAAGTGAAAAGTGGGGTGGAAATCAAGCATTGCCATATCAGAATAAGCGAAGCCAGTAACCATCAACATGATCTGAACACACGCCTCCCCCTCCCACCCCCAGCCCCGCTCTGCTCTCCCGTGTGAGTGCGTGCGTTCATGCGTGAATGAACATATCTGAGCGGCATAACGATGAAGACCGTATGTCGATGGAACCCACCCAATGACGTATCAGCCCTAAATATGAGGAATGTGTTGATTTTGGCAACCGTACCCAGACCACGGGGGAGCACAACGACCAGAGATACCCGCATGCCAAAGGGGTAAAGCAGGTTACAGCAGCAGAACTAGGAGGATGTGGGGTGGGGGTTGATGGAGACGAGGTAAGGGAGAGACATCATAGATGAAGAATTTGAGATATTTGCGAGAGGGAGAAAACCAACGGAGAGGAGAGATTGATGAGCGAACGACGGGACAACAAGAAGGGAATGAATCGCCAGATAAATCAAGTAAAAAAAATTTTTTAAAATAATGATGACCTAATATTTGCCCACCGCATATCATTCACACGTAAATAATGATTGAGTGGAACAGTGGCGAACAAGTCATGAACTGATGATTAAAATTAATCAAATTAAAAATAATTTGAAACAGCATATGTAAATAAATTAAAGGCAAGCTGTTTCCCTTTCATATCAAAGGAAGTGGCAAGTATACGTAACGACCACATAGAATAGAGTAAGCGAGGTCACGTCAATAAGCGCCTAAAAATAAATGCTCTGTTGGTGAAGCAAAGATATGAGAACAATCAGGGAAGTTGACAAGTCCGCTGACTTTACTAAATCTTATTCTTAATTCTAAAATTGCATATATATATGCTGTATATATATATATATATATATATATATATATATATATATATATATATATATATATATATATATATATATATATATATATATATATATATATATATATATATATATATATACACACATACATATATGCACAGACACACATACACGCACACACACATATATATATACACACATATATATGGTAAAACTAAAGATATATATATAACATAAAGATATACATTAACATAAAGGCAGAGAGAGAGAAAGACGAATGGAAAACAAGCGCACACACTCAAGAAATAAGTACAACAAAATGACAAGAAAACAACAGCCATGCTCGTTAATGATTAATATTCATACTAATTACAAACATGTCAACAAATCAATTAACAAAAGCAGGAAATGACATTAGCTCTGAACCCAATTAAAGCAAAAAATATGACATCAGTCAGATTGCTTTGCCTGGGGCTAAATGGTCTGTTCTCCCGCTCTCCGACGCAAAATAAATTGCCACATGATTGCCTTCATTTCGATTTTCAAATCATAAAAACAATTACTTGCCTTGTCAGTAACTACAAAAATCACACGTGCATTTACTGAATTCACTTACTATATGATTCTATTGTTATTGTTATGATAATAATAATAATAATAATAATAATAATAATAATAATAATAATAATAATAATTATTATTATTATTATTATTATTATTATTATTATTATTATTATTATTATTATACAGCAACAGTAGTAGTAGTAGTAGTAGTAGTAACGTGATTACCAAATTAATATTTCATTTTCAATTATATACTTTTACTGATGTCCATTTGATAGGGACCTTACTGTAGTTTACGTATGACTACCACTTTGCGCATGACAAGCTATGCACTCTTACTTTGAAATAAAAGTCTCAGTTACATACAATCGCTTTTACATTTGCACGAAGCAAAAATTTAAAAACAAACAAACAGAAAAAAAATGCGTCCTCATAAATTACATTCTTGAAACATTAGAATCTTAAAAAGTAAACCAGTTTCTGCACAAAATCAAACAACAAATATATCTTACACAACAACCTAGATCTCCAACAACTGAGAATTCGTCATAACGTAATAACTGGACATAGAAAAAAAGTCACAACAGGAAAGTGGTTATCTTATTCAAAAATTAAAATGTATACACAGATGATACATCATAATCATAGCGAATGTAATGAGAGAGAGAGAGAGAGAGAGAGAGAGAGAGAGAGAGAGAGAGAGAGTTATAAATACGTGCCATGAGAGAACTGCTATCCAACGGACTAAATGCAACGAGGAAGGTAAACCCTCTCCGGCCTGATCTTGGCTCTAATACATTACGGAAGCGGCCCATTACAGTACTATAAATACTTCCTGACACACCTCGACGAGATGAGGGAGGAAGTGCAACGTACCCTTAACCGTGTCGCTATTCCGAAACGGTGGAAACATGATATGCAAAACAGGAATGAGAGAGCAGGGGCGCGAGAGAAAAGAGAGGATACAAATGAGAGAAAAGAGAAGAGAGCAGACCCACTTTGTAAATAATATTATGTAAGACTAGATTTACTTATGCTGCGATTTACAGAGAACTAATGTAGAGTGTTACACACCATTAAAATTCATAAACAATGGCATTTTTTGTCAAAGATATCCTTAATATTATGGCTGAGTTTTCACCGGGTACCGCAGTCCTTACCAGACAAAACAGGAAAGATTTCCTTGAGGGAAAGTAAGTTTTATAAAATTACAACAATACTGATAATTATTTCATTTTACTTGATAAACTGCGCCACTTAAAGGGTACATCTAAACCTATAACAGGGGAAATATATCTGACTCAATCTAAGAAGCAATTCAAACCTTTGGTAAATACAAAGGGTTACGTCCGTCTGGTATGAAGGCATTAAGCACACCTACTAACTTAACATTTAACAATGAAACTATACCTATATACTGATCCGTAAAATTCAAATTTTGCGGCACGTTTCCAGACTGTAATCTTATTCCCCTCTGAAAGGCAGCAAACCCATTTATATCCAGTCTTCCACGCTAGCAAGCAAGCATAAAGAGGACAGGTGCTACATCCCATTTAACAACAAAAATATCATTCCGTAAATTGCTAACGCAGCTAATTTCAAATTCCACCCGTCCCTAAATTTTTCTTTATTGCACTTGTGCCTGACTTTCCCAAAATGAATGACTCTACCAGAGCACAGGCAGGGGCCAGCCTGAAGCCTCTTAAGGAGCGTATGTCTGCGATCGACTAACAATAAAACCGAACCATAAAAAAAATATCCAAACAGTTAAAAGCCAATGACAAAACATGACGAAATTCGGAAGGGTGTCGTCTGTTTTTTTTCTGAAAACCTCCATTATAAAATATTAAAATTTATTGCAAAATATTCGTTCTCATCATACTTTCCGAATCATTCCTGTTTGCATGTAAGTACAATATAAAAATAGCTCAAATTCTCAACTTGGGATGGCTATGCGTGATTCAAAACACCCGGCATTATTTGATATGTTCAAAATATAACATCGAAAGTATCGCTTCCAGCTGAGGCTGTCGAGTGCACAGGGTATTCACGCTGAGGTGGAAACGGACTTTCATCCAGTAGCTAAATGTAACACTTAAGCTACCAAAAATTCTCTCCTATGCCGTAACTCCCACAAAAAATCTTTTTATTCGAATCACGGAAAGTCAACGATTGCCAGCATGCACAAGTGCTTTTTTCCTCGTGCGTGCACGCATACATACACGCACACACTATTCATACATTATATATATGTATATATATATATAAAGAGAGAGAGAGAGAGAGAGAGAGAGAGAGAGAGAGAGAGAGAGAGAGAGAGAGAGTTCCCAGTAGGTGAAACATATCCCCCCCCCTCGGAAAGAAAAAGTATAAGGCGTGTGTATGTGTCTCAGGATGAGAAGAGGGGGCCGAGTGTTACAAAATATGGGAGTCTATTAACTTTTGGTTGGCCCAGATGTAGCGGAAAGGATGTTTCATTTTTTGACGCCCCTCTGTGGCACTGGGTCAGTAAAGCAACGTGTGTTATCAGTTTTGGCACAGACACAAACTCATCCGCCTCACCCGACGGATGCTACCTCTCGCCACCCTAGTCTTCCCTGCCTCGGGCTCATCTAATCCCTTCCCACCTACAAGCTCGCTCTCTCTCTCTCTCTCTCTCTCTCTCTCTCTCTCTCTCTCTCTCTCTCTCTCTCTCTCTCTCAATAAAAATTCAGGGAGCCATGATGCAAGCCTCAGTACTGGAACAGCTTATTCAAAATTGTTGAATCAATCACCTCCTTGAAATGAACCTTCTTTAATGTCTGATGCCTAATTTTGTGTAAATACTCACTCCCTTAACATCAGTGCAATGTATCAAGCGTTTGTCTGATTTTGCTCTAAGTAATTATTTCTTCAGATATTTCGCTTTCCATCATCACTTCGTCCTTTCGTCACTGGCGACGTGTATTTTTCTTTAAAATCTTTACTATCTCTACCCAATCTTATGTAAATCAGTCATACTCAATTTAACACCATCTGCAAGCCCGACGACCCCCTCTCTCTCTCTCTCTTCTCTCATTGAGAATTTCCAGTATTCAAACCTAGCTAAAACATAATTTTTTAAAAGTATACACAAGGAAGTTAACTGCATAAGCGATGCAAGACTGAAAACCAATCACAATACAAATATTACTAGAAAGCGCCGGAATAAAGCCAATAAATTCATCACAAACAAGTAAAAGCAAGGCTAAAATCTGAGAGAAGAGCAATGAAATCATCGAAAATCACAAGCGCAACATCAATCACAGCACCTGTTATCGTCATCCTAACCCTCAAAAATAAACAAAACACCAACAATAATAACACATATCAGAGAAAGAATATTCATTATGTAAAAGGGAGAGTAAGGTATCTGATTCAAGAATTAAGGAAATGTTGGGCAAGGACGGAATAAATCATAAATGGAAACATGAAAAACAAGAAAATCAAAGAAACCCGCGCCTGCAAAAAATACAAAGTGGCAACGGGTCCTGAGGTATGAAGAAAGGGGGAGAGTTAAAAGATCGGGAAAGTAAGAAGGCAATTGATAAAGGTGCCTAGCTGGAAAGCCCAAGGACCGGCGTGCAGGATACCGGCTGAATTGAATTGAATATAGAATTTAGGCTAAAGGCCAAGCACTGGGACCTATGAGGTCATTCAGCGCTGTAAAGCAAATTGACAGCAAAAGGTTTGAAAGGTGTAACAGGACGGAAAACCTCGCAGTTACACTATAAATCAACTGTTAGGAGTGGGTGAAAAGTAAGATGGAAGAAAGAGAATATGAAAGGAGGTACAGGAAAAGGAATCAAAGGGGTTGGGGCTAGGGGCCGAAGGCACGCTGCTAAGAACGTTAAGTAATGCCTACAGTGCACCGCAGTTCCTCGTTTGATGAGTCGGTAGAGTTCTCGGTTAGCACTCTGCTAGGCCCGAGTTCGAGTCTCCGGCCGGCCAATGAAGAATTAGAGGAATTTATTTCTGGTGATAGAAATTCATTTCTCGGTATAACGTGGTTCGGATTCCACAATAAGTTGTAGGCCCCGTTGTTAGGTAACCAGTTGGTTCTTAGCCACGTAAAATAAGTCTAATCCTTCGGGCCAGCCCTCTCTAGGGGAGCTGTTAATCAGCTCAGTGGTCTGGTTAAACTAAGGTATACTTAACTTTTAGGTACATGCATAAAAAAAAATTGACCAATAAATACAGGAATGTATCGCACAGGGAGACAACGGGCAGAACAGTGCCTATCATTCATGTGGAAATTACTCACAGAAATCATAAGTTAGGAGGTATGCCCCTACTGGGAGGAGACAAACACAACAACTAAGGAACCGAGAGGAAGCCACAGGATACGTAGGGATCAAAAACCACCTCCTATTGGAATAGATGGGGGTTAGGAAGTAAAAAATAAAAAATAAAAAAAGGACAATAAAAGTAAGTATGGTGTGAAAGGCCTTCGACATGGTCCCTCACATGAGGCTGACTGAGCACTTAAAAATATATGGTGCTGCAGACAACTTTGTAACCATACTGTCTAACACGATGCAGCACTGGAATACAACCTTAATAACATCACGAACCACACTGCCACACGTAAACATCACAGGAGGAATTTTCCTAAGAAATTCATTATCATTACTGTTCATAGTCTCCATGGTTGCTAATGAAAATGGCCCTCAGGAAAACAATGAATAACTACGCCTAGGGTGACAATATCACACACTATGAAATAAAAATGAACATCAAAAGGAATACTTCTCCACGATTAGGGCTGTACTACAGTCCAAGCCCAACGGTGGAAACATTGTGAAGGCATTCAATACATGGGCTGTGCCAATAATAAGAAACATTGGAGTAATAGTAGACTGCACAAATGAAGACCTGGAAACATCGACATCAAAAACGAGAAAACTGATGACATTAATAAGGCTTTACATCCAAGAGTGAGTGGGGTAAGGCCCTACCCGCCAAGATGAAAATGAGAAAGTAATGCAGGTGTGGAGGGCTGTATCACCATCCAGAAAATTCTGCCATGAACGATACAACACTGATGAGCGGGTCGGGAGGGGTGGGGGCAGTAATGCCGGCCCCCCTACCCACACACCTACTCTCCACCAAGGTCAAGGCACGGCACCCTAGGCTAAAGTTAGGTTAAAGGAAGGTTAGGTTAGGGTTGCATCCCTGGTGAAGTGTCTTTGATCTGCTCAAGAAAGAGACTGAACGCATGATGACAGCAGCACTAGATACAGAAGTGCAAAATGAAAGATTCCCTAATATCAGCATCATCTATGTGCTGCAAATGTGAACAGAATATGGAGACTATCAACCACACCATAAGTGAATGCCAAGAATTACCTCAAAATGAATAAAAGAGACGGAATGACACAGTCACCAAGTTCTTACACTGGAAGGTCTGCACAGAAAACATCCTACCATGAACGCAAGCGGAACAACCATATACTCAAAAAAGTACTCGAAACAAGAAATTAATATGCTCTTGCACTATGCTGTTAGGACAGGCTCCAAGACAAGACCTAATCCCGGTAAATAACGAAACTCATACTGGGACGAGGCAGAACCTGAAGAGGACGGAATGCACAAACCTCGAAGCGGGTTTACTCCAGAAAAGTGCACTGCTGGCCACAGCAGGGACAATTAGGACCGTTGAAGTCCTAAGAAAACAGGGCAGCAGAGATCAAATCCTCGTGAGAGAAGTTGCAACCCGGATCAAGACAAAACGAGTAAAAAATGCGCCAAAGAAAAATCGAGTTTTCTGTGCAGCGTATAATCAAGGCCACCGAAAATAGATCTATCTTTCCGCTGTCACAGTATAATGCTTTATGAGCCGCCGCCCATGAAACTCTCAGCCGGCCGTGGTGGCCTGTCCTATATCGTTGCCAGAATCACGATTATGGCTAAACTTTAACCTTATATAAAATAAAAACTACTCAAGCTAGAGGGCTGCAATTTGGTATGTTTGATGACTGGAGGGTAGATGATCAACATCCCAATTTGCAGCTCTCTAGCCCCAGAGGGCGGACAAAAAAAGTGCGGACGGACAGACAAAGCAGGCACAATCGTTTTCTTTTCCGAAAACTAAAAATACCAACAAAGCTGAGTAATAATAATAATAATAATAATAATAATAATAATAATAATAGTAATAATAATAATAATAATAATAATAATAATCGAGAGCACCATTCTAATAGTAGTAATAATTTCAGAAAGCACCGTGCTGGCCTACCAAAAATCGCAAAGAATATTTTCATCGGTTGCGTCTCTCTGGCCTCGCCAACCTTCCTCGCTTAAATTAGAAGATTCTTGGGAATTTAATTTTGACGGTTAAGTACAAAACGTTGGGTCGAGCTTCCTTACTAGTATACGGTAGATATATTACCACGATATCAACAGAAATAATGTGGAAAAAACTGCCTAAATTCTAAGTATTGTACTCTACTTAACCGGCATGAAACAGAATACAGGAAAATTTGATCTTACGTGAATATTGGTGAAATCAATGGAATCATTCTCAAGCTTTCGTACAAATATGAATAATTCGCATTACAAATTATATAAAGAGAATGGGCCGGAAAAAATAACACCTTTCCCTTAACAGATCTTCAAAATCATGTAAGATAGATCACAATAATATCTTGCTTTACTCTTCTAAGATTCCATGGTGTTCGATTATACTCCAGGCAAAGCCTCGCGCATCATCGGGATTTACAAAACGAAATTTGTGGTTCTGAATAAACATGCCTTAGGCTACAAGAACATGGCGGTCCAAGTGATAAACTGATGGGTTTGAGCGGGAGGAGGAAATTCCGAAGGGTAAGGTTTGTTAACGCCCCTGCCGACAAATATGACGATTAGATATGCCGAAGTTTATTGGCATCCTAAGGCCGTGAGGCATCAGGCTTATGAAGACCTGTTTTAGTTAGTTTAGATCAGTATCAAAAGGTTACGTAAAACTGAAAATATCCTGAAAGCATGTAACATACGAAAACATGAACGCTTTTGGATTAGAAATTCCTTCCAGAGTACTTTATTAGACAGACTTGACATTATATCCAAAATATGTCGCCTAAATAAAGACCCTGCCTGGGGCACCTTCTACTTTAGGAAGCAACTATATTTCCTAGTGGTGGAAACTTATTATTGGTCGTAAAACTTGATTTATCAGCAGAAATTATGGTGTTAACGTCACGTTTCACATTATTCGTTCTGCCCTGTCAACATCACCTGTAGACCTTTATCTGTGTGATACAACTCTTCGAAAAGGTCGTGCTCTCCTTCTTACTTTGATAAATATGATTCTGATAATGGTTATAAGTTCTTGTCTGGACATCTTTTATAAACATTTACTTTCTTAGGAACTATAAATGTCCTCGAAATTACCTATGCATCTTTGGTAACATGGCCTGTAAAACATTTAGCTGCCGTACACTTGATTGTGACAACATTTAGTCACTATTCTCAATCCTTGAGCTACCCTATAGCCTACATTTTAAAGTGTAATGGCTGGCTTAATTAGAATGGAATTATTGACATATCCTTCAAAATGCAATACATTCCAGCTTTTCACGATGGAAAAACTATACGTCTTTAATTACAGTATTTTTGGAAAATGTTTTTATTGTGGAGTACTCAACTATCTGCTTTCACCTAACTTCATCTCATTATTTTGACTTTCCTTTTATTTTACTTTTCTAAACTTAGAGCAGTTATTTACAATTACCTAGCTTTTAATGACATCACAGTTGGTAACCTGTATGAAAACTAACTTTACAAAAAGCGAGAAAAAGAGCCAGTAATGTTCTCGTAAAAAGAGAGGTATATATAATTCGTTTAATGCGTTTGTGCGCACACTTTCTTGGGAATAAAATAAACCAAAATAAATTCCCATAAGCCCGAAAAAAAATTAAAAACAACAGATCAGTAATATCCATTTATACTAAAATTCATTAAAATTAACAAAAAAGAAGGTGCAATAAAAAGAAGTCAAATAAACCACGGCATAGGAGGAGGGCTCTCGGCAGGATGCGACATTTTGAACTGCGAAGGAGTGTTATGAAAATTCTCTGGACTTAAGCAGTGATGCTGCCCATAGATGAATATTGGTTTCATCTTTCCACGTGAACGGTAGGCTACCCTCTCCACCCCGCTTTACAGATGTGCTGTTCCCTGCATCTAGTAGTGTGACTTCTACATCTTCATAGTCTGGTTATGATATATATATATATATATATATATATATATATATATATATATATATATATATATATATATATATATATATATATATATTATATAATATATATATATATATATATATATATATATATATATATATATATATATATATATATATATATATATATATATATATATATATATATATATATATATATATATATACACATATACATACTAGCTGACCAACCGGCGCTGCCCAGAAGAAGACCCTGAAGGACTCAGAAAAATGTTCTTGTATCTCCTTTGCATTGTTTTGTCGTGTGAAGTATATATATATATATATATATATATATATATATATATATATATATATATATATATATATATATATATATATATATACTTTATTTCATTTGACCAAACCTGATACTGTAAAGTATTCAGGGGTAAACAGCATTAACACTTAATTTACTTAGTTTACCTGACCCACCGATAGTCCTTTAAAATCGACGAAAGGTAACCATCACTGTCTGAAGCTACAGGAAAAAAAAATCTTAGAACTCATTCGGAGCTCCGATTATCTTGTCTACTTATCTTTCTCTCTGTTTCTCTCTCTCC
>NC_089776.1:21103178-21105678 GCF_040412425.1 Macrobrachium rosenbergii | reverse complement strand
TAAGTTTGAGTGTATGTGTGCGTCCAAATGGTCTGCGCTGACTAACGGCTGGAGGTTCGTATTGGGCGGGGCCTTAGCGACTTGAGCAAGCCTGTTACTCGGCCTCCGCTGGGCCCACTCGTGTCCTCCATCAGGCGCGATGTACCTGGTGGTTTGGGGCGTGCTGTCTGGTCCCTGTAGGCTCGTGTCTTTCTTCTCCTGCTGGAGGGGAGTATATGGTCCGACTCTTGTTGGATAGGGTAGGTTTCTGGATAGCGATGCTTACCGCTTCGGATATTAAAAGGCGACCATATTTATCATCTTTGAGCACGACCGGGGTGCTTTCTATCAGCTCTTGTAGAGATGGCTTCCTGTCATGAACATCTATATAATGTTGAATGGCCCCTTGATATCTATGAGCCAGTAGACGTCTCCGAAGGGTCGTTGTAGTGTGCCCGATGTAGTTTTGGCTGTGAGATTTACACAGTTCCTCTGGACAAATGAATTTGTAAACTAAGTTCGTGCACATCTCCTTCGGTCCCCCCGGAGCGGTGCTGTTCTTCATTATTAGGGCTGCTACAAGGTTAGGCTTACTGTACATTCTGAGGCTTATTTTGTGGTAAGGGGCTTTTTGGGTTACGCCTCTGTTTAATATCCCACGTAGTGTGTAGCAATCCTCCTTGTATGCAGACCCATAATGTGGACGATGGTAAATAATCAGGCTCTCCTTTTTCGTCGTCGTGTTGGACTGATAAAATTCGTCCATTTTCTTTTTTATTGCAGTTTCAATAATTTGATCTGCATAGCCGTTGTTTGTCAGCAATTGGCGAAATCGGTCAAGTTCGTTAGGCTATGTATCTCTCCACGATGTGCTGGGTGTGTACCTGCAAGACACTCATTGATGCCACTAAAGCAATTGCTTTGAACGAAAATTGTATGAGAGAAAACTATGCCCTAAAAGTATAGTATATATATATATATATATATATATATATATATATATATATATATATATATATATATATATATATATATATATATATATATATATATATATATATATATATATATATATATGTATATATATATATCACACATTACCACAGGTGAAAAATAATAGACGGTGTAGGTCCTGACCGGTTTCGACTTTATTTCCAAGCAATTGACGAAGGACTGATACACAGTATTGGAAGTCACAAATATTTATACTCCAGGAACAGTACTAACGAACATACACAACCGTTAGAGACTACATATCCACCCACAGGCCGGTGTCAAGGTAGGAGTGGCCTTCAAAACTCATTTGGCTAAAAATCACGATATACTCTCGGGAGACAATACTGATAAACATACCAACCATAGCCGACATCAGATCCACACCTGACAGGTGTCAGGGAGGCGGGGTTTGGAAAACTCATTAGCACTGGTGCCCCCATACTGTGTTTACAAATATGATAATCTTATTTCCATACATCTCTACTGCCTACCTTAAAATTTAAACAATTTACAAATTTCTCTTGATATTAAATGATCAAGTTTATACATCCCTTGACTGATATTCATATTATGGCTGTAACTTTCCTTTATAAAGCTAGATTCAATGATATTCCTTTCCAGTGTGTTATTAGAATATACAATCCTTTTTACCCCTTCCCAGTTGACAGCATGATTGCTCTCACTAACATGTTCAAAAATACCACTGTTCCCTTGTGCCTATCTCACACATTTTTTATGCTGTTCTATTCTCGTTTCCAGTACTTTACTCGTTTGGCCAATATAAAATTTGTCTCAAGATTACACGGAATTTCATTTACGCACCCTTTAGTATTGTCGGGGGAGTTCTTGGTAAGTACATGTTTCATTGTTTTATTGTTCTTAAATGCGACATTAACCCCAAAATTCTTAAGAAGATGGGGATATCTTTCATATTATTATTATAAGGCAGTACAAGCAAATTTTTTGTGTCGTAAGGTTCTTTTTGTTTTGGTACATAGTCTTTTATGCCGCTTCAAATGCACTGTTTAATACACTATCAAGATATTTCAATTTCCTGCCTGTATTCCTAATCTTATCTATTTCCTCATCCAAATATTCAGGGCTACATACACGTAATGCTCTTAAAAACATAGATGAAAACTCTGATTTTTTAACCTTATTGCTTTGTCCCGAATAGAAATGCACATAGGAAGAAATATTAGTGGGTTTTCTATACACACTATATTTAAACCCATTACTATTTCTTCGTATGAGGACATCCAAAATGGGTAAGAACCCATCATTTTCCACTTCCATAGTGAACTTAATTGATGGAACTAACTGAAATATCCTGACAGTGTATTAAACAATGCATTTGAAGCGGCATAAAAGACTATGTATCAAAACCAAAAAGAACCTTACAACACAAAAAATTTGCTTGTACTGCCTTATAATAATAATATAAAAGATATCTCCATCTTCTTCAGAATTTTGGTGTTAATGTCGCATTTAAGAACAATAAAACAATGAAACATGTACTTATCAA
>NC_089776.1:21078178-21098178 GCF_040412425.1 Macrobrachium rosenbergii | reverse complement strand
GTGAATAAAGGTTGGGGGGGGGGGGTTAGGAAAAGGTGTAAATGTAAACGAAGGAAAATGCTGAAAAATGGCAAAAGGAAGGGAGGGGAACCAATGTGAAAAGACATAAACAGAATCAATTTTGAAAGGAGTAATGCAAAACAGGAACAAAAAAGGGGAAAAGTAAGGTTCAAAATAAAGAAAGAGAAACAAATGAGACAACAAAGAAGAGAACATAAATTGAGAAGGGAAAGAAAAGGAAGTACATGACGAAACGAATAAGGGGAACACAAATGGTTAAAAAAAAGAGAAATAACTGCGGAAAGAGAACAGTGTAAAGGAAAGACGGGAAAACAACTGACAAAGAGAAAGGAATCGGTGCTGTGAAATAATTTCCCAGAAGCAGATGTTCCATTTATAATTCTTGAGAATCAACCTGGTAATGATTCTAATGTATCTGGAAAATCTCGCCTTTTAATTAAAAAAAAAAAAAAGCAGTTGAAATTTTATTCGTTTATCTAACACTCTGTGAATGATACCCCAATAAAAAGTAAGGAAATAGACACACGAAAGAGGGAATAAAAGAAAGAGACAAGTCGGATTATTATATTATATTTAATATTACTTTTACGTACCTGACCAGCTCACAAGACTCGACCGTATCTACCGATACCACCGATTCTAACCGCAGTGTCTACCACTAACATCCAAACCTTTACGCCACTTTCATAAGTCCCGAAAAAGAAAATCCAAAAGAATTAACATCGCCCTTGTGTCTCCCAAGCATCAGTCTTCGATCCCACTGGATAGTAGCAGCAGCTCAGGGCTACTATAACTTGTTCCCAAACTCGCAATCGCAGTCCGACTTGGACTAGACTTCCATTTGCAACCACCTAACCATCCTGGGGATTCTAACTTCCTCTCAAGTTTATAATGGTGGTATCTCAGGTCAGCCCTACAGCAACCCTCCTGTCATACTCGATTTTGGTTCTTCTCCTGAGAATGCAGAACACATTACAGTGGCTTTTCTCCCAACAACCTCCTTTTTTTTTTTTTTTTTTTTTTTTTTTTGAAGATCCAACTGTGAAAGTTGCCGTATTTTTTTCTTGTAATTAAGATTTGCAAAATTATTAGATTTACATGTGAAAAGATGTTTCCTTTGGAAATGTTTTCAGCGCCGTATGTATGTAAAGTATACCTCCATCTATCAATTAGTTTTGTCCCATTTTCCACATAAAATCACCACCATCCTTCAGAAAAGGCTTGGTCATTAAGAAAAACAAATCCTCCTTTATATATTGTATCATCTGGAAATAAAGTTGACAACGTAAAAGAGTTCCTCTGCAAACCAAATGAACGGGAGGCCACTGTTCACTTCCTTCTGACCTTATACTTACTGATCAGCTAAGATTACAAAAAAAAAAAAAAATTGATACGTACTCTATACAGTTTGCAATCCTCTTTAATTTCTCCCTCAAAAATTACAATCAGTCTACTTCGCCGGAAATCTGTGTAAAAATAGGACCAAAATTTCTTTCCCTCCAGAGTGTTTGGCGTTTCAAATATTATTCTATTTAATTTTCACCCAGTTAAATTATCTTGAAAAGTTCTTGACACTTTTTTGTGTCTTCCCAAATCCTTATCTCCCCTTCAGTCACTAAATTACCTTCCAAAAAAATGTATAAGATTTCCATCTATTCATGAGTTACTTTAGTAACGAAAGCCTCTCTTATCACGGAAAATGTATTCATAAGCCAACCTTATAATGTTACTTCATTTTTATATTCTTTGAGCAATATCGGCATCACAACTATAACCGACCAACACTGAGCGTTTCGCAAACAACCGTTTTAGATCAGTTACTACAAATTATACACAGTAAATATGACAATGCCTGTTAGGCTTAAGATTTTTAATCTGAAGAATCATTTTGTAAAAATGGCGGAAGCTCATAATATATACTGTATATATATACATATATATACAGTACATGTATAATCCATTCTGAATTTCTTTCCCTTAATAATAATAATAATAATAATACTAATAATAATAATAATAACATTACAACGCAACAAACATCAGAGTTCTTCCTAAAATTTTGGTAATAACCGTAACTACGAAAATTACAGTTGATAACTTCCTTCCCTCAGTCCCAAGACACTGGTTTACAATCTGTGTCTTCGGCGTCAATTACTTTGTTGTTAAGCAAGTTTACTGATTACGTTAACCTATTTACCAATCTCTAGTAATTTCAGTAAGACATCATTTAAGCCCAGTGCTATCAACATCTAAACCAGTTACCTATCTACGTTGCAATGTTTCGTTTCTTCTTGAAACATCTTGTTTTCTCTTAAAGAAAATCTATCATGAAAAAAGTAAAATCATTTTTAGTCATAAATGCAGCACAAAGCAGAAAGAGAGAGAGAGAGAGAGAGAGAGAGAGAGAGAGAGAGAGAGAGAGAGAGAGAGAGAGAGAGAGAGAATAATGATGCCTGATTGCGATTTCAGTCGCAAATATTTTTGGCTATGGCGACATTAATGATAGTTAGCCTAGACATGACTGGAAAGATATTAAATGCCTTGCCGCAGGGGTATAATATTCATATCGAGTATATGAATGACGTAAAAAAAAAAAAAACAACAAACAGAGCTCAAACGCGATAATAATCACCTCTTGAGACTATAAGTGATTAAATTTCACTCACATTCAGTTCTAATATAGTTAATAGGCATTTGCATTCTTTCTAGCTATTAATAGAATTAATGCATTTTCTGACACGAAAGCTCTGTATGAAGCTTAACTTGTTAATCCTCATTTCTCGTTACCTGAGTCATGCTGATTAGCGTGCAAAGTAGTTTATCCTCCCGTATGAAGTCGAAGGGATTAAGGAAGCGATTTGCAGTGAGCTTGAACACGCACCGACAACACATTCGCTCTCGTACAACAAATATTTTTGGTGTTTTATTGTTCGCCGTACCCGTGTTTCGAGATTCTGTTTAAAATCTCCCTCTCTAATCACTTGAACAAATCAGAGTTCACGACTGCCATCTCTTTCTTCAACTTTCCCCAAGAGATTACCATTCCATCCTTTACGCTTCATGACTTCCTTTCCACAGCCTTCCATTCCAGCAAACCAAGTTTCACCACTTTATGATCTTCTGGGCAGATCCCAGCCATCACCATTCTCGCAGCTCATGATGTCTTTAAGGAAAAGCTCGCGTTTCGCTCTCACCGCTTCTATTTCTGATCTGTTTCCGATTTTTTTTACCTTTCTCTAAATCCTTACTGTTCAATTCATCAAAATTCATTCCATTGTCGGAATTTTTCTCCTTAAGGACATCCTTCAAAAGCATCCATTATGGTTCTGAGGTATCTTGTTGATAAGAGTCCTTCAGCCTATTTTTCAGTTTTAAACATTTTGAAAATATATCAAAGATATTCATAAATCAAGATCTTCCCGATTTTGATCCTTTATTAGAGTAGCCTTTCCCCTTGGATCGCTGCTCGAGTTCTTATTTTTTGCAACAGATCTTTTTAAAACGGCATTTGTAATAATTTTATTTTCGAAAGCATCTTATCCTCACCCTTATCCACCCATTCACCATCTAACCTTTCTCTAACACATCCAGTGCTCTTCTACTTGTAAGATGAACACAAATTACCATTCTACCTTCTTTCAGCTAACAATCATTTACATAAAATAATTGCTTTATTCAAACCTAAGTTCCTAATCGTTCATGAAAGGTTTCATTTTAATGGTTTTCTTCCAGTTCTCAGTTTTTCGTAGGACTTCTCAGTCAGAGACCTAAATGTCCTAGATTCTGATGTCGAACAAGAGAAACAATTTAAGTTAAATACAACAGAAGTCAATTACCCCGACAAATAACTTGCAATCCCTCAGTCACCTCAACATCATTCTTCAGGGTTAAAATCAGCTTTTTTCATTGCGACATCTTTTTCTTGAGTCATCCTAGCTCCTTGGCTAGACAAAGTTTTTGGTAACCTTTTATTTCATGCATTGACTTAATGATTACCAAAAATTCCAATGCAGCTGTTGGCAATCTTATAAATACTTCCATTTTTAAAAACATTGAGTACAGAATCCTCCATTCCTTCGCGATAATTTCAGCTATCGACCGTAAGTGTAACATTTACCTTCATCCGACCAATATCACTTTTTAAATTAAAATGTTTATACTATAGAACATTTATTCACCCAAAGTCCTTCCGGTAATTTTCTTACGTAAAAGTTGACATTCCGTCGCAGCACATACAGCTGTATATTCCATGAAAGAGTTTTCACTGCATGTCGTGATTTTACGCAGAAACTTTCCTCTCCTTCGGGGAGTTCACATTCACGAAGTTACTCAAAAGCTTTCATTGCATGCAAATTTCTTCCAGTCCAGGATTTCACACAAAGGTCCATATTCCATCCGAACGCTTCCAAATAACGACCCTTCACGACGCTTCGATTTCGTTGAATTCCTTTCTATCAGTTCATGATCTTTTGAAAGCTTCGGTTCCACTTCCAAAGCTTTGAGGTCGATCTTAGAAACCGGCATATTACAATGGCTGCTCCAAGACAGACCGCATATCTGTTCAATGTTGATCATCCTGTTGGTATATTCAGGTGAACATGGTTGTGAAATATTCATTCAGTGCATGATGCACAGTGCCAAAAAGGACTTGAGAGGCCAAGGTAAACCTAGTTAAGGACAACGTACAAAGAGGTAAATTATGACAAATGGCTTCATCTGATAAAAAGAATAATGGCATGAGTTCACCGAGGACCTCGGCATCCCCTTGCAGGTAGAAGATGACCACCGACCTACATTCAGAACCCAGCTACTTCATTACCCATTGAAAAAAACATTTATCCCAAAAATTTAAAAAAAAAAAAAAAAATTGCATTTTTTAAAGGTAGCGTTCCCTCTTTCATTCTAAAGTTTTTCGATGAAAAGCTTCAGTTTTACTTTCAGAAGTAACAGGCCGGAAATCTACCCTCCAAAACCAAAATCGAATTCCTAGCGATGGTTAACGATTTTCGCCTTCGATAACTTTCGAAATTAATAGACTTGTAAAATAGAAAAGAAAAATTGTTGCCATAAAAACTATAAATTCGTGAAATTTTGAATGCAAGCGAACACTTTTTTTTTTTTTATTAGAAACATCAGCTTTTTGGTTTAAAGGAGAAAAACAAATCTCTCTGTTAGAACGTCTCCCAATTCAAACTTATTGAAAAACGAATATCTTGTGGAATTTTGTTCAAAATTCCCATTCCCAAGTCCTCCAGAAGGTTATACTTGCTTTTCAACACCACCCATGCCATCGTGCCGTCCCTACCAGCCGACCAACGAGCATTTCACGCGCCATCCATAAATCAGTCACTTAATTGATTTATCAGACAACGGACAAGAATAGTAATTGACTGCACAATGAACCGTCAATTAGCATAAACCTCACTGCCGCGATTCAAACGTTTTTACGTAAAGGAAATGAAATAACAAGTGGCCGTCATCAAAGCCAGTTCCATCCTGCTAATCATTGCGTTTCGTCTAAAATTCCCGTCACAACAATTTTATTGTTAATACTTCATGACATGGCGAGTATATAAACTCAAAAAATTAGAAGACTGGGTTCATAAAACAAATCCAATTAATTCACATAAGTTACATTAGTGACACGGTTCTATTTACTTTAAAAGCTTTATTTAGTGACATAGTTCTAATACTGATTCTGCAACACAGCGACGATATATAGTAAACCCGAAATCATTAACATAATCCAGTCCAATAAACTAACTCAAGTTCCAACTTTCAAGATTAAAAATCACGGCACTTTACAAGTAGAGATGAGCCTCACCCGCCGTCGGCTTGTCGAATAATTTTCGAGGCATTAACCAACAGGAAAGGAAACCCCATCCTTATCGAAACCCCATCTTCAAGTGAAAGCAAAAGCGAATGAGAAAGTAATAGAGATCTGACATAAACATCCCACTAACTCACAAAACCAGATTCAGAGGAGAGAGAGAGAGAGAGAGAGAGAGAGAGAGAGAGAGAGAGAGAGAGAGAGAGAGAGAGAGAGAGAGAGAGAGAGAGAGAGAATTTCTAACGAAAATATAAACGTAACAGAAATTACTGAAGGCTATATAAAAATTTCTTCCAAATTTGATACACCCAAAGTATCTTCAATGAAGAAAATTACGGGAATAAAAACCATTCAGCACTGAAATGCGGTACATTTCAACCTAAAGATAATGCAAACATATCGATATATATATATATATATATATATATATATATATATATATATATATATATATATATATATATATATATATATATATATATATATATATATATATATGAATGTAGCTTATGTGTGTGTGTGTGTGTGTGTGTGTGTATGAAGGCCCTGTAGTATGGTCAGAGCCCAGGGAGCATATCCAGGTTCGACTCCTGCGGGAGGAAGAGCGGATGAGCACATTCCGTTAAAAACTATCGTACTTCTTTTGATGTAAGAAATGAATTACGTACCTGGTAGTTAAACGATTGTGGTCTCCTCACCAGGGTGAAAAAGGGCATGAAGCTAGCACACTCATATCAAAAGTCTTGCCGAAAACCGGTAATTTATAGAACTAACTAACGGGAATAAGTATATATGTGTACAAACACGGGGGGAGGAGAGAGAGAGAGAGAGAGAGAGAGAGAGAGAGAGAGAGAGAGAGAGAGATTAGATTGGTTGACTAACCCTGCGCAATGAGTTCCCTGAGAAACTACCCTGGATGTCCAACGATGGCATCCAGAACTAATCCCAGGCAAGACTTGAAAGCCGATAACCTCGACGCTTGGATAACGAAATCAGCTTAGGGCACTGAGTACAGACAGACGCAGGGATTTCTCTCCTTTACTTCTGATTAGCTAACTCGTAGGGCAAAGGTCACTGCAACGGTAATGTTAAACTCGGACACTTGCCGGCACCTTGACTCCGTGAGACAAAGAACTAATAAGAGTCTAGTAAATGTTTCAGTGGTACATGTCTTAACCATTACAAAAATACAGAGGATTCAACTGTCAAATCTGATGATAATTCAACGCATGAAAATATCATGAAGATATGTGAAGCCAAATCATGGAAAATGAGAATAATCTCAGCAATATATGATGATGATGACGATAAATGAAGAAAGCAGCTGAATAGAAGAGAAGAAAAAACAACAAAAACTACTAATGTAGATGATGAACAAGACCAATTTGATAAGTCAATGGATGAAAAAATCCACTGTGATGATAATTAAAAATTAGACGGTGATGATAATAATACTGAGAAAAAGGATCACAGATGTAAAAGGATGTTCATAACAATGAAGGAAACCGGTATGAAATATCAGTTTTAAGAATAATACATCGCACACAATATGATGAAGAAGCAAAATACCAACAGCGTAGAAGATGATGGAGGATAACCACCAACACATGACGATGATTGCAATGAAAAGAAATGCGAGAAATGGAAATGACGACAAAGAAAAACACCGGCAACAATAAAGGAGGATAACGATGATGGTGGTGAAGACAAAGACGTATGGGGTAGCAAGATTCCAAAGCGATGGCTGGTCGCACCGATGCACGGGGTCCACCTTTTCATACAGGGGAGCCCGCCCACATATTCGGGATATATAGACCGATCCCACATCGATATGCCAATTTCTTCGGAAAAGAAAAGGTAGAATCAAAAGAAAGAGGAGAGTCCAAAATTGTGTGTGCATGTGCACACATACTTATATACATACGCAGTATTCAGCTAGATGTAAAAAATATAGACGTGTGTGTGTGTGTGTGTGTGTGTGTGTGTGTGTGTGTGTGTGTGTGTGTGTGTGCGCGCGCGCGTGTGTATGTATATGTATATGTATATATATATATATATGAATATAAATATATGAATATATGAATTATATTCATATTACACTGTGGTATTACAGGAAAAGACATTCATATATATATATATATATATATATATATATATATATATATATATATATATATATATATATATATATATATATATATATATATATATATATATATAATCCAAAGGCAGCGGAATGATTAGATTAAGTTAAAGCCCTTGGTAAGGAAAATGTTCTGAAGGCCAACAGCAACACCTACATACACCAGGTCAGTCTATTCACAGATGGTTACTGAAGCGTTATTAGTTAGAGATTAGAGATACAACCCGGCCACTGCTATCAAAGGATGCGCCAGTGGCTTGGATACAGAATTAGTGTACCTCATGGCAGAGAAGCGGTTTAGGAGCTACAGCGCATGGAGTTTGCAGCCCCATACACTGTGCCGATAATGCAAGATGAAAAGAATAAAAAATAAATGACAAGCCCTTGGAGTTTTGAACTGCCGTAGATGTGGTTGGGATTAATTCTTATAGTTTGTTTCACGAGAGAAAGCTGGCTGTCTTAGGACTCAGTGAGTCAAAGGTGAAAATCCAGCATGTGTAATTATGGGAAGAACAAAGATGGCTGCAACTGGGGCAGTTGAAGGCACAGAGCTAGGGAACAGGTAGCTCACATAGTTTAAGAAGACTAATATACGTATGTTAGATCGGGGACTGTAAACACTGAGTGCGGAAGGAGAAAAAGTTTTTATTGAGTGTATATGGTCCAGGAATGAAAAAAGAATAGGAGAGAAAGAATGTTTTAGAGTGTCTAAAATTTCACTTGGCTGGGTTTAGGGAGTATAAAAGGTGACTGTTAAGTGACTTAAATACAACAACAGGAAGATAATTACTGAGTTGTTGATAAGCACTAAGTTCCTTGAGTAAATGAGAACGGAGAGATTTTGGTGAGCATGTGCTTGGAAATTAGCTTCAATATCTTCCATAAGAATAATATTCAAGAGTGTATTTGTGAAAGAAAAAAAGGCGATGTATAGTTTGTTGGATCATATATTACTACACAGTATATGAAAGAAAAAGAGGAGGGACTCGAAGAATACCTGTTTATGATTTGGTTAAAGCAAAGTTGAAGACAGAAAGAAGTTTAAACTAGTTGTAAATGTTATTATGACTAATTGGTTTGATAAGAAGTATGTGAGAAGAGGATTTCGCCTGATCTTTCAGTGTAAAATTCTTTCTGTCTTAAATTTTTCCTCAACCAAATTACGAACAGATATACTTCAAGCCACTCTTTCCCACCATCATAATATCCATCCTCTTGTCCTGTCCTTCTATTTACCCTGTACCAACAAATAATCTAACGAATTCTTTGCCTCACCTTTTCTGTTATTCCATAATACATTCGTGAATATTTTTCTTCAAAAACAATGTACTCCCAATAATCAAGCCACTTTCCGCCACTCTCTGTTCTCATGTAATCAAAGATCTCACTACCTATCAGCAACACCATTTCTTTCTCGTTCACATATCTATGTGTTTATATCATTCAACACATCTACCTATTATACTCTTCAAACTCACCCAGTCGCATATTCAGACACTTCAAAAAACACACGGAAATTAGAGAAAAAGCTGTAAACAGCATACCTAATAAAAATTCCTGCCAGAACGATTTGGGAGCTATTTAGGGTATAGAGGGCATTTGCAATAGAAATTAACCCGGCAACCAAGAAACCTGGCTTATATATGAGCAGGAGTAACCTTATGAGAATATATGGAAACTAGGAGGATGGAACAATGAATATCAATGCGTACTGTGGAAAACTACAAGCAGCCGATCTGTAGAGGTATTTGGAATTAAATACAAAGGTGACGGTACGATGTGAGGAGAGGGGAGCCAAAGCACCGGTGGAGTAAGGAAGGTGGCGAGTGTGGAGAGGTTTGGACATCTATGGAAGGTAAGGATGGAAGGCATAGAGATTGCTGACCCAATTTTCCCTCATTGAAATTGGGTGGGGATTCTGAGTGCAACCGAACGGAAAATTGTTGGAGCTGTTGAGATGTATTATTTCAACTGTGTTAGATACAGAAATAGACATAAAACGATTATAAATGGGAGTTACACAAAAACTGTCAAAAGATAAGCAGAAGTGAAGGGATAGATACAGAAGAAGACATAAAACGATAATAAATGGGAGTTACACAATAACTGTCAAAAGATAAGCGCAAGTGAAGGGATAGATCAGTATTTTGAGAGTTTTATCAGAAAAGAACAGAGTATGGTAGGTTGGTGAAAAGAATATTTAATGCGGAAGTGTTAGGGGCCATTAGAGAAGGACTTTGGAGATTGCCGAGTTAATGTTTTACATATTCACTGGGAAGGGAGAGCATTAATACTTAATATGTGCAAGTGCAAGTTAAAAATAAAAAAAAAAATTAATGGCGCAATGTGTGCAGGGTATCGTATACCATAATAATTAGAATGAAATGTTACAGTAAATGAAATAGCAAACATGCTATGCAAACTTCGTAAAGAGCGTCAAGGAAGCATTGCAAAAAAAAAAAAACATAAACATTTCGTAAAAGAACGCCGCTCAAGCATTTTGTTTGCGATTAATATTGGAGCTTTGCGTAAAAGTACATCGCTGGAGCATTCATGAAAGAAAGTTATTGAAAATGGACGAGTAAATAAGAACCTTCCCTTGTTCACGCGGAAATAACATTAGGAATCTTATTAACAATGTTCTGGAACAAGAAAAACATTCATCTCCAATGTCTAAACTGCAGATGAATACATCATATTACTGTGATAAAGATATGCTCACCCTACTGCTCCACAAAGCAGTTGTGTTTTTTGGCTCAGTTAGTCTATCTGTTTACTAGTAAGATGTCGCAAAATGCTCTGGTGGATTTTTGTGAAAATTTTACCAAAGGAGGACCTCGTGGCTGACAACAGACGATTCCCTCACTTGGGAAAAATAGGAATGTCACTGCTGGGGAGGAGAGACCTTTTCGGAGTGACAGCTAAACTTCGGAGGAAGTTTTCGTTCTCCGCACGCTCTTCTTACAAATAAGTTATTGTGCATTACAAAGCCTGGCGTCTCAAGATTACTCTTTACACTACTGACACTGCTTTTCTTTTCGTTTCCATTTAGCCAATGGAAATTCAGCATTATGCATTACTGCCATATTTAATGGATACTGTTCTTACACGTTACAGGAGTTCAGTATTATGCGGTCTATATCAACACCATTATTCTACAAGCATGTTCAAATAATATTTCCTTTAGCTACGTTCACGTTATACCTCTGATACAACTTTCCTGTCCTAGTTCATCAACAATGCAAACTTCGTTCATGTCCTATTTCCCCTCACACTGTTGTCTACTATAAGTATGTCTAGTTATCTACTGTAGTATATTCATGATTTGTTTTCTCAAATGTACTAATGTCATGTTTTCTCTAATCATGACGAAGTCGTACTGTTTTTATAATTCGAAAGTATTGCAGCAGCAATTAAACTCTTCCGTAAGAGATATACTTTAAGAGAAAACAAGAAAAAATTAACGGCTACTTATGCCCAAACTCTGAAAAGATAGCAGATAATCCTCCTGTTATTTTGATCTCAGTTCCTACCATCATCTCTCTTGCAAGTGAGAAAATTGTATCGGTGGATAAGAGAAGACTCACCGGCATCCAGCAGCAATGCTATTCTCCAGGATCTCCAGCCCCATAAATTAGTTTTATTAGAAATTACTCCCGAAGGCAACACAAGGTCTCAAAAACCCATTTTATTACGAATGGGGTTTTACTTGAGACGTAAGAGACTCCACAATAAGCTAACAGAAACAAAGCAGCAATAACTAACTGCAGCCACATCACTCAGAGGTCAGAGGTTAAATGAGGAAGTTTATTGCCTCTCACATCTCAAAAGACAAAGCAATCGTGTAGCAATTAGAAAAGGACAAAGTAGTAGTAGTTTCTGAGCAAATAGTCATGAATTCCAGACGCAAATATAAGTTTATAATTACGTAAGTATTCGTACAATCCGTACCTATCTTTCCATCTTTGAGATGGGTCCAACCTATTTCCCAGTCTACTTATGATTCTCCCGAACACAGGGAACAGCTATAATCACAAACTCTTACAAAGGCAGGTCCTTCCGCAGCTGACATTCAGTGTCAGTCACAAAGAAACGAAAGAGAGACCATAAAGACTCAAAAGAAAAAAACAGGCCATGATAAAAAGAGGGTCGGCCTGGCCTCGTATTAAAACAAGTTGTAGCAACTTGGGGTAGGGGTGGAGGATGGGGCCTAGGGCAAGAATGAAGGTGGAAGGTGGGAGAGGAAGAATGGAAATGTAGCAGGGATACAAGGAACGTCAAAGGAAGGAGAGGGAAGACTACCCTTGAATATTACACAGAGTGTGTTTCCCCTCGTGGGAACTGCGTGCTTGCCCTGCCATTTCGAGAAAGCATGTGAATGGAGAACCTGAGCATACATGCATGGTTTGCGCGGAGTTTCCTCCTCCTCCTTCTCCTCCTCCTTCTCAGCCTCAAACACAATGGTGATTTTTCTATTCTTGGTTGGCCGAAGATGTTCCGACGAGGGTCTTAGTCTTTAAAGGCCCTGAAGTTACTTCCAGGAAATCTATACGCCGTAGGAATGAGTCACTTTCATTTTCAATGCTGATAGATCATCGAAAGTATCAAAGTAATTAAGGCATGGACGTTGAATTGTAGAGATGACGCATGAGAAACCATACGAGTACAAAGATATGGAATTAGAATAATCAATTAAATATCCCTACACACATAATATATATATATATACATACATACATACATATACACAACCAATAAACTCACTCTCTCACTCTCTCTCTCTCTCTCTCTCTCTCTCTCTCTCTCTCTCTCCTCCCTAACAACCCCTCTACTCTCTTTATCACTTCCTCCCTCTCACTGTCTCTCTCTTTCACTCTCTACCTTTCCTGTTAAGATAACTAGTTGCTTCAATTACAATGCTCAACATTTTTGAAATTTTATATTTCACCTTTCTCACTCTCATTCCTATCGTGGTTGAACTTATACTTAAAGGGCGTCGGGAGCGTCACTATTCATCTCAGCGACCTCGAAATTTTGGATCAGACACTTAATGTCTGTCATTTTTTACATTTTATTTTTCACCCATTCTCGCCCCATCCTTCCTAGGCTGAACTTGGACTTAAAGGGCATCGGGAGTGTCATTATTCATCTTAGCAACTAATAACTGTCGTTCTCGGTTATTTTTACATGTCACCCCCTTCCCACCCCAACCCCCTTTGGTGCCAGTCATGTCTTACCCCCTACAGAATTCTTTTCCACACAATAAGTCATAAGTATACCGAAATGAGGTATGATAAGCACATACAGCTTATTTAGCTACTAAGTCTACGGGGCAGAAATCAGCCCCATCCCAGGGAAGCCCTTCCCACCCCTACCACATTTGGTACCCTTTGGTGCTAGTCATGT
Organism: Macrobrachium rosenbergii; assembly: GCF_040412425.1. Lineage (NCBI taxonomy): Eukaryota > Metazoa > Arthropoda > Malacostraca > Decapoda > Palaemonidae > Macrobrachium > Macrobrachium rosenbergii. The sequence goes on along the minus strand of NC_089776.1, from coordinate 21,084,778 downwards.
CTTAACACCCACAGTATTCTTTTCTAGACAGTATTTCATTATGTATACCAAGTTTTGTTGAAACTGCGCAATGTGTTTCAGATAGATATACTAGCTGACCAACCAGGCACTTCCCAGGAAAGCTCTTATTGACAGTCTACATGTAGGGGGAAGGAATAGAGAAAGGGGAGGGGGAGGGAAGAGGGAAGGGGGAGGTGGACAGGGTAGGGGAGGGAGAAGGAAAAGGGGGAGGGGTTTATGTTGATGGTCCAACTGACAGTTCTACTTTTTTCATGTGAACATTCACTCTTCAAACAGATGTGTGTGAACTGACAGACATTACTGTGGTGACTGTCTCTTTTATCCATATATTCCTGTACTATCTGTCCCTTTTATCCAAGTACTGATATGATGACTGTCCCTTTTATCCAGAAATTACTGTGGTAACTCTGTCTCTTTTATCCAGGTATTACTGTTCTGTCTTTCCCTTTTATTCAGGTATTAATGTGGTGACTGTCCCCTTTTAACCAGGTATTACTGTGCTGTCTGTCCCTTCTATCCAGTCATTACTGTGATGACTTCCCCTTTTATCCGGAAATTACTATGGTGACTGTCCCTTTTATCCATGTTCTAGCTGACCAACCTGGTGTTGCCTAGGAAAACACTGAATGACAACTGATAAACTCTTTCTCTCTCTCTCTCTCTCTCTCTCTCTCTCTCTCTCTCTCTCTCTCTCTCTCTCTCTCTCTCTCACCCCAAGAGCCTCCCTCACTTTTTCCCTCTTTTCCTTCCCTCACGCCCCTCTCTCTCTCTCTCTCTCTCTCTCTCTCTCTCTCTCTCTGTCACTTCCTCTCCCTCTCATTCTCTCTCTCTCCTCCCTAACATCACCTCTACTCTCTCTCTCTCTCTCTCTCTTCCCTAACACCCTCTCACACTCACTCTCTCTCACCCTCTCCCTGTCCTGTTAAGATAGTTGCTTCAAAAACACTGCCCAGCATTTCAGACATTTTTATATTTCACCCCTTTTCACCCCCATTCCTATCGAGGCTGAACTTGGACTTAAAGGGCATTGAGAGTGTCACTATTCATCTAAGCGATCTTAAAAACTGTGGATCAGACACTATTATCTGTCATTTTCGGTTATTTTTATGTCGCCCCATTCCCAGCCCCACCCCTTTGGTGCCAGTGATGTCTTTGCCCACAGTATTCTTTCCAGATAGTAAGTCATATGTATACTGAAATGAAGTATAATAAATCCGTAGAGTTTATTTATTTACTAAGTCTACAGGCAGAACCAGCCCTACTTCTGGGAATCCCTTCCCACCCTAACCCCCTTTGGTGCCCTTTGGTGCTAGTCATGTCTTGCCCCCACAGTATTCTTTTCCAGACAGTGGGTCATATATATTTAGATTGCTGTTGTCTGTCCCTTTTATCTAGGTATTACTGTGGTGACTGTCCCTTTTATCCAGGTATTACTGTGGTGACTGTCCCTTTTATCCAGTTATTGCTGAGGTGACTGTCTGTTTTATCCAGATATTACTGTGGTGACTGTCCTTTTATCCAGTTATTACTGTGCTATTTGTCACCTTTAACCAGGTATTGCTATGATGTCTATCCCTTTTATCCAGGTATTACTATGGTGTCTGTCTCTTTTATCCAGGTATTACTGTGATAACTATCCCTTTTATCCAGGTATTACTGTGGTGACTGAAAAGCCTTTTCAATAATATATTTCTATGGTCTCGAGTACATGAAATGAGGTATGATAAACCCGTAGAGTTTATTTACCATTATATTACATAGGGAAGGGGGATGGGGGAAGGGAAAGGGGGGATTACGGGTTTGAAACCTACCCTATTATCTATACTGGGCCAAATAATTGCCACATGCCAAATGTTGTCTACATCGGTCAAGTGGTTCGGATTTCTATAGCGTACAAAGTTACATAAAAACATACAAACATTTAATTTTATATACAAGATATACATATACATATATATATATATTATATATATATGTGTGTGTGTGTATGTATGTATATATATATATATATATATATATATATATATATATATATATATATATATATATATATATACTGTATATATATATACATACATACACATTTACATACACACACTTCCACGGGACAAAAGGAAAGTTCGTCTTATAAGAAGTGCTTCATAAGCGCAGAAGAGAGCATCCTCATAAGAAAGATGTTTAAGGTAAATGAACTTAATGAAACCACGTAATATTCTGCGGTAATGAGAAACTTGACATCGTAAAATACTGCTCCGACCTTCACTTTCTTAATTAAGAATGAAAGTAATTTAAATGCTACGCAAATTTATGGAACGCAGATTATCCTGAATCTCCGTGAGTTCTAAAGCTGACTCAGTACTGCTGATTATTTCCTAGTAATGATGTTTCATAGGAGTCTAATTATTTTCTCTAAACGAAAACCAATAAAGAAGAGAGTGAAATTAGCGTCAACTCCATCTACGCAAGGTGTTTCAAAACTTTCCACGACAAATAACGAAGGGGAAATGATTTTAAAACAAAAGCATTGAAACACTGCCAAATATGTCTAATTAGCATGTTCATTTTGTGTAAGCTTATTGACCGAGGCACGCCATGCACGCAAGCAAAGTAAAACAGCTGACCGCTGACTTTCATTACACACAAGTTAGTGAGTGCACCCAGAGTCAATATCTATATTGTCTCTTGATGCACCTATCCCGTCAAAATGACGGAGAATGAAGGATGGGTCAAAATCCCGCCATCCCGGATCTCGATTAAGCTGCCTTCATGCTGCATACTCACTTCGGGGCCAGTGGTGAAAGAAGCTGCTGGCACTGGACTGGACGACGGTAAGTCTAAACTCTGAGTTTATTACCGATACTTTCGTTGTTAGACAACGAAAAAATATGTGGACATGCACACGAAGCCCTTCTGAAAATTCCTTGGCGTAATACATTTGCAGCAATAAGGCTAATAAAGATTTTGAGGCAAACAAGGACCACTAAGCGTGGAAAAAAGAAAAGAAGACTGAGATTTGCACTGCAGGGAATACATCAAGAGCAATTAAAATTACATACAGAAGACAGGGATATTAATAAAAAGAAAAGAAGCAATTCCCAACTTTTTAACATGAACTTTTTTCAGCATAATCGCTCCTTATAAAAGGGATTTCCTCTCAATATAAAATTTCATTCCTTTGAATATTAAGAGAACTCTTCGCATAGAACGCTTAATTCAGCTTGTAATATGCACAAACTATTAATATTCTAACCCCGGCTCCCCGTCAGCATATTACACTAAGCCTCTTATCACCACACATTCCTGCTGAATATGCCACCGGAAATGATTCCAACCGAAATGCTATACAACAACATCACTCAGACGTAACACCTACTGTACGTGCTGCATAACATCAGAACAACACTCCCGAATTATCTGAACCATCACCATCTGAGAAGATCGGAGCGGCTCACCCAGACCATAGGCCCCTTTAACTATTCCCTCTTTCCAAATACACGTAAATATTAATGATTCCTTGTTGCCTCTTTAGATGGCGACTCGAATGAACTTTGGAATTCCTACAAAGCTTGCTAAAGGTGCTTTATGTTATTTCTTAATATTACATTAAAGACTGTATTTTGTTGCTCAAATGATATCATATTCCATCATTTTAGAGAGGGTGGAGAGGAATGCTACCTCTATTCTAGAGATAAAAATGTCTGTCACTATCAACAAATCATTCAGCTGTCTTCATACTGGCATTATATTTATTTACTAATCTCCCGGATTTCTATCAAATACTTACGTTATAAGTAACTGCAAACGACAGTACAAATTTAAATGGCTCTAAATTAAATATAGACCTGCCCTACATTATGCAACTGTCTAACGATTAATTTTAATAACACTTACTTATAAACGAATCATGTCTACGTCACCTGTAAACATACTACCACAGCTGTTAGCAGTGTCGTTAATTCTAAATTGACCCAGAAACTCGCACGAACTCCTTGGTAACTTACTCTTCTGTAAGAGAAGAACCTAAACGAGAAAGGTATTGTTCATTTTGTTGTTATTTGCAAAACAAAGATTCGACAGAAACATACTTCAAAATGTCGTCCTAACCAGCGAGCATTTGAATGAGGCCTTCCTGTCACCCCTCCGGAGCAGCAAAAACATTTACATCATTTAAAGGAAACCCAAAGATGTTGATGCTTGCAAAGCGCTGTCAACCTAACTTATTTCTCACCTGTTATTTTTGTTAATAAACCTGTTCTCTGCTCTATATTCTTGCGTAACTTCTTAATCTTACTATATGAAAAATAAGCATTTTGCTTCGTGGAATCTTCTTTTTTTAACCTTTCACAAATATTTGCGCAAACCTTCAATTGTTTTTTCTCAGGAGAACCAGGCTGAAACACAACGTTATGAAAACGGGGTTCCCCTTTCTCTATACTTCAGCCAACACTAGTGCTACGGTGTCCCCTTCCTATTCCTCCCAAGTAACGGGAACGCCGTCCGCTTTCTCAGTTCCAAGGGCCTCGCCTAGTCGACGAGACTTTCCTTGGACACCGAGCAACAAACTTAAAGATGATCGAGCGTTCAGCTGGATACCTTTCAAGAACGACGGAATAAAAGAACAGAATATAACCATAGCCTAGAGGCTACATGTTTCGAAACAGCTCTAGATGAAGTAGTCATATACCTTCAAATGACTTTCTACCATAAAATTATTTACTATCATTTTAATGCTCAAGTTTGTTTGCAACTATATTATACATTTCAAATTCTTACTTCTTAAATCTGAAATAATAATAATAATAATAATAATAATAATTTATAAATTCGTATGGCACTGTTTCGTAACTCCATATGGACCGTGAACTTCCGCAATATACATTGCATGATAGGTCGTACTACTATGAAGAATTGCTTCATTTTTCGTTCATAACAAAAAACCCCTTATATATATATATATATATATATATATATATATATATATATATATATATATATATATATATATATATATATATATATATATATATATATATATATATATATATATATATATATATTTATATATATATATATATATATATATATATATATATATACATAATGAATTTCTAGCCCGCAAAAACAACCGTTTTGTTTGCACGTAGAGCTCTTGATTCAGCTGTTTTCTAGATTTTTTTATGCACGTACTCCCAAACAGTTTCGTTTGTTCACTCGTACTCCCAAACTGTTTCGTTTGTTCACTCGTACTCCCAAACTGTTTCGTTTGTTCACTCGTACTCCCAAACCGTTTCGTTTGTTCACTCGTACTCCCAAACTGTTTCGTTTGTTCACTCGTACTCCCAAACTGTTTCGTTTGTTCACACGTACTCCCAAACTGTTTCGTTTGTTCACTCGTACTCCCAAACTGTTTCGTTTGTTCACACGTACTCCCAAACTGTTTCGTTTGTTCACTCGTACTCCCAAACTGTTTCGTTTGTTCACTCGTACTCCCAAACTGTTTCGTTTGTTCATTCGTACTCCCAAACAGTTTCGTTTGTTCTCTCGTACTCCCAAGCAGTTTCGTTTGTTCACACGTACTCCCAAACTGTTTCGTTTGTCCACACGTACTCCCAAACTGTTTGGTTTGTTCACACGTACTCCCAAACTGTTTCGTTTGTTCACTCATGCCCCCAAACTGTTTCGTTTGTTCACTCGTACTCCCAAACTGTTTCGTTTGTTCATTCGTACTCACAAACAGTTTCGTTTGTTCTCTCGTACTCCCAAGCATTTCGTTTGTTCACACGTACTCCCAAACTGTTTCATTTGTTCGTTATTGGCTTGTACCCGAAAATGTGTCAGTAGTTCTGGCTAGGCACGTTTCTTAGGCATCGCTGGAACTCCTTGTCAATTAAAGTTCTCTCACTAACGAGCCAAGGCGAGAGCCATTATTACTTGCGTTAAGACTTGAATCGACTTTTCAAACTTTTTATTCGATCTGGAAAGCCAAGAACTGAGTTTTATTCTCTTCTCTTTTTCCCATTTGTTCAAAAGCAACGTGATAAATCTACTGCTCACAGTGGAAATAATGTTTAAAAAAATGATGTAACAAAGTAAAAGAGGATAAAATTCACAATCAAGAACTGAAGCGAAAACATATGGGGCGTTTTAGTGGACACTGAAGATATACATATTCAATAACTGTTATGCTGCGGAAGAACAAGTTAGTCAGCAAGCCACAAGCAGTATCTGGTAAATAAACGGAGTTCACCTGATGTACCAAATGAGAGCCGATGGGAGAGTTTGCAAAATTTGAAATATTAATTACCTTTACAGACGAAAAAAGTTCTGACGCCAGATCCTCTGTCACTAAACTGTCGGAACAACGCAACATTCTCCTAAGAGTCAACGGATATTCATGTCTGTGTGAAATCGAAATCTATATCGTTATTTCGACGACTCTGAAAGAACTTCCAGCAAATCGTTTGAAACGTGGCTTGAAATTTTATCTCCTATTAACATCTTTATGTATAAATAAAATCATTCTTTCGAGATTAATTTCAAGTAAATCCCCATAAGTAGATACTTCTACCTCGAGAATGA
>NC_089776.1:21068178-21075678 GCF_040412425.1 Macrobrachium rosenbergii | reverse complement strand
GTCCATCATCAAAAGTTATATGTGGCGTTCGGGACATGTGTAACCTTAGGGGTTTTTGGAATCGTTTTGAATAGCATATGGAGTAAATTTGAAATAGCTGCTGTGGAAAAAGAAGATGTTGTAGTAAGTGTAACGTATTGCATATAAGAAAAAACACCTAATTTGTAAGGAGTGCTCTTGTATATATATAACACTGTCAAATCAGATAAAAAGCGACAGAACAAAAATCATCTTCAGGTTTTCCTCTGGGAGAGAGCAGTGATATATTTCACAATATACAGAGATGAAAGCTTAGCCTTTATCTTCTGTTGCCTGTAATACAACAGCATAAATCTTGATTTGTACTGTACTGGTCTCTAGCTCCCTAATCCATACAGCTGCGCATATTCCCATCTCTTTTCCACCAGGTCAGAGTGATACATACGCCACTAATGTCTTGCTTCTCCATAATAAAGCAAAATGGAAACAGTAGAGAGAAAAGCATCAATTGATGACAAAAAGAAAATGTCAGGCAAAAAAAAAAAAAAGTGAAAAATGAAGCAGGTATAAAACAACTGCCGCTTACTCTACATCTCAGTTCTTGAGTGAAAAAGTGTCCAACAAGGAAAAACTTGCCTATTTTCCTAAATTTTGCTTCATATTAAAAGAAACATCAAGCTTTTAATCGTAAAATCTAAATATTTAGCATTCCATTTCTCAGTGTAGTTCATTAGTCCTAATATATCAATCGTTTGGACAACAATAAAAATATAGATATCAATTTTTTTCCTCATATTCGTTGACCATTATTTAGGTCTCATTTTGTACTTGTCTAAATAACGTGCTCTCCTAAAATGGTTGGCCAAAGAGTACCGAAAAGCGCTCACCAACCGGAAGTTTGATTAATCGACATCCTGTTCCATATGGAAGGTATATAACATTTACCTTACATCATGCAACCCGTGAAAGCGATGTTGTTAAAGTTTGGCCTTTATCAAAGATTACTGTGGCTTTCTATGGTGTAGTACTGAAGTTTCCTTTCTTGGAAGCTCAGTCTTTCATTCTTAACAAACAAAGGATTTGTTTGTTACCAATTATAAAGCTATTCATACTTTGTTTTCAGTTTACATGTGGATATTTCATTCTTTGGAAGCTTGCCATACAATTACATGGTCTTTTGACTTATACTGCGAAAGATGTTTGAATATTACGGATGATATGCAAATAACAGTGACATAAGTCTCTGCCTTCCAACAAAGTTCATTTTGATTTTTAAGCACATCCACCATTCCTTGCTGAGGCCTACTGGCTCATACAATTCCAACGAAACATGACAGCTTTCAGTTTTCCAACCTTATAAACCTGTTCTGTTAACTTTACTCAAATTAAAAAGAAAAAAATATGCCTCTAACTCTCTTTTCTAACATAGCTACTAGTTCCTCGTTGGATGAGTCGGTAGAGTTCTCGGCTAGTACTCTGCTAAGCCGGAGTTCGAGTCTCCGGCCGGACAATGAAGGATTAGAGGAATTTATTTCTGGTGAGAGAAATTCATTTCCCGGTATAATGTGGTTCGGATTCCACAATAAGCTGTAGGTCCCGTTGCTAGGTAACCAGGTGGTTCTTAGCCACGTAAAATAAGTCTAATCCTTCGGGCCAGCCCTAGGAGAGCTGTTAACCAGCTCAGTGGTCGGGTTAAAGTAAGGTATACTTAACTTTTGACATAGCTACTAGGACTAGACTGAATGATTTAATGAAAGAAAACTCTTTTGACATCACTGCGCTTGATATTCTAACAGTTAGTATTTATAAATGTTTTACTCTTTTCTTCATACTTAATCCTCTTAATTTCGTTCTGACCACCACTAACACCGACTCTCTCTTTTATATTTCTATTCTTTTTTCTTCTTTTTATAATAAAACACATGTCGCAACAGGTCTGAGAACCAGTATTCCTCGTAAGAGGTCATGCCGTAGGGGCAATTGACTTATCCTTCATAAACTCCGGACTTCTTTCCCCACTTTTGCTCGCCTGCTCTATTCGGCGAGAGTGACTCCATAAGCCTCCTTCCGGATATAACAGAAGTTGCTCTCTCACCGTAACCTGCTCTTTCAAATTTCCCTTTATATCCTCTTCCTTTTTCCTTTAGGACCTCCAATCGCTGTATGGTTCCCATGATCCATCCGAGATATAGGACACAACTGATTACCCTTGGCCCCCTTCCAGGAACTTAACTCTCATACTCTTCGGAATAAAATGTCAAATAGCCTCTGTTTTAGGCTGAATAAATAGAATTTAAGGGTATTTATTCAAACTCAAATCCGTTGCAGTTTACTCTAAAAGAAGCCAACCAATTGTCAGCCTTACTCCATGCAGCGTCTCCATGCACCTCTCTCTCCCACTTTCTCTCACTCCCTATATGACAGCTATAACAGCCAAGATACAAACTCCCCCGGCAATATTTTCACTGTAGAAGGAAAAAATTCCAGGTACCGGCACGAGGCGAGAGAAAGAGGGCGGTTGCCTCTGACCCAAACATAAATATTTATATATATACTGAGGGTTCTTTATCCACGGCACACGGCTAGCGACTGCTTGCAAGCCACGCTAGTTGCATTGCAAAACTTGGCAAGAAGGATGCTTGCAATATATTCAGAAAGTTGCCCTACTATAAATAGAAATAAAAAAAGGGTCGAGAGCTGACGTGTACCTCCTTCCGCTTCTGCTAGAGAGAACGCCAATGAACCTGCAGGCACTTTGAGAGTAAGATAAAGCCGACACGATGGCACTACCGTCATGTGGAGTTTTAAGTAGTCGAAGTTCCTGAAGGGGATCTTTTCGCCACTTAGGATCAGTTACAGTTCATGTGTTCATTCTCTTCATAACTACCGGAAAAACTCAAATTGGAAAACAATCAATATTAGTTAAGGGAATTTCCTTACCATTTTGGATCAGGCAGTTACAGTTAAATGGACCACTCTCTTATAAAATACTGCATTTTACAGTTGTTACTTAAAAGGATTGTTATATTTAGCATCAGGATTTAAAAGGATTATGTTATATTTAGCATCAGGATGGTAGAGTTAACTGGATCAGTATCAAACACAGAAGTTATGAAAACAAAAATTCATAAACTATAGAAGTTAGCCAAACTATTCAGAGTTCTCTTGGCAAGTAATAAACGAATGCTCCTCAACAATGATAAGTCGAAAGATAATAAAAAACATGATAGATAACCTTCTGTAAAGAAAAACTTCAAGACGTTTCATGCGTTAAAAATACCCGGTCATGACACCAACACCACCAGCAAGAGCAACGTCGCTTGTAACTTCAGTTGAAGAGCAAGGTATTCCTCAGCGGATCAACACGGCAAGTACTTCGAGGCTATTAAGCGCGATTGGCTCCCCTGTACCGAATGCCATTCGGTTCAGCGGGATTGCTTTGGTTTTCCTTAACGACCACAAGTCGCTCCAAAAATGACGATCTCGTGGTAAAGAAGATTTTCAAGTATATTACTCTTGACCTAATGCAATTTAGAACGCGAAAAAAGTTTTTCACTCAGTACAGAAACGTGGATGTTATGATTGTCAAATTATTTGTAAATCACTGAAATGATAAAAGAATTATATGCATACACAATAATTGTAACTGACTATAAATTTAAGTCATTAAACAAACAAACAAACAAAATAAATGTTTAGAGAACTTTCGACGGACTAATGAGCATTTTCGCAAACAAACGTACAGCTCCGATGACGTTGGGGAAAAACGTTCCCATGACCTTCCCTTTCAATGAAGACCTTCCACGTGCAATCGGCAACCAATATCAAGGGGATGGAGGAGAGGCCAGGATAGGAGAGAAGATTAGAGAAGACCGGACGAGGTGAAAGATTGGAGGAAGGGAGGGAGGGGGAAATGAGAGAAGGAAAGGTAGGAGGGACTAGGAGGAGAGGGAGAGGGAACAGCGGATTACTTTTCTGGGAAACGATCAGCGATTTCTAAGGTTCAGGGGGATCGCCACGACTATGTAGATTCCACCTACAAAAACAAAATTGTATATCAATAAATATTAACCAGTCATCCAGGCAAACACACACACACATATGTATAAATATATATATATATATATATACACTGTACATATATTTATATATTTATATTATATATATACATATACTGTATATATATGTATATATATGCATACATACAGACATATATATATATATATATATATATATATATATATATATATATATATATATATATATATATATATATATGTATATATATAATTACATATCAGTGACTTCCCCTCTACAATGATTGTTTCTAACAAGTGTCGCCCTTCCGGTTCTCAGTTTGTCTTTTAGGATTAGGTTGCTGATCCATGCACTCCTACCTTGCTGGGACCCCCTACAACAGTCGTTTACCCGCCAACTACCCCATTCACTACTACGATCGAAAGAGGGTCAGACAATTTAATGAGACTATCTTAGAAAAAACCGGCTCCTTTGGAAATCAAACCCTAGATACCAGATGAGAAATTCCGCAGTATGCAGATGAGATAATGATGAAAGGGAGATGGAGATGGCTTGGACTTGTCTTCTGCGCAACCCCTGGGAGATAAGTACGAGAGAGTATCAGCTGACGTCAAGTATAATACACATATTAGTTTATCCTTTCCCCCGTTCATATAAAAAAATTATGCATTTTGCATATCTATTTTAAAATTAATGGCTCAAGTTTATACATGCCTTCACTGTATAAGTGTATATATATATATATATATATATATATATATATATATATATATATATATATATGTGTGTGTGTGTGTGTGTATATATATATATATATATATATATATATATATAGACAGATAGATAGATAGATAGATAGATAGATATTTACACATACATATAAGTAAACACAATATATTAGTCTAATTTAAATACAGAATATAGTCTTGTGCACAATAAAAACTAATACAAATGCACACACACATTATATATATATATATATATATATATATATATATATATATATATATATATATATATGTATATGTATATATATATACACACACACAATACGTACGCTCATACGCTCATGGACAATTAAGATTGACTTTTCATGTTCATATTTATTTCCCGACATTTTCGTATATAATTACAGCCCTTGAAGATGTAATTATATACGATAATTGCGAAATACCAGGAAATAAATATGAACAAGAAAAGTCAATCTTAATTGTGCATGAGTGTACGTGTTGTATATATAGCACGACTATGGTCTCCCGCATAGTAAAAATCCTTCATTAGTTTATAAACACCTAGGAAATAAACACATAATCTACCCTAGTTTTGAATTAAAACAAAACTAATCTAAAAATCTTAAAAATACCACTCCTAGGCATTTTTTTCTCCGAACAGATGCAGAACCAAAATTACGATCACATTCCTGAGTTCACAAAGTACAATTTCCTTGTCATTATGAGGTCTGAATATGAAAGTAATAGTTCGTGGGCCATCTTTATTTACATAAAATACAAATACAGTTATTCGAGGCACAGCAAGTTAGCGAAACAATAAAGCCAAAAAAGAAAGCGATTGTTCCCCTCAATACATCTGGCAAAGTCGCTGTTATTATGTAGAGAGAGAGAGAGAGAGAGAGAGAGAGAGAGAGAGAGAGAGAGAGAGAGAGAGTGTCCATTATTAATGGAGTCATACAGAAGTTTTCAAACTAGTCTTTGTAATACATTGTTAACACTGTTGACTTTTTTTCAGCATAAATCTTCTCGGGAGCAAAACCGCTGCATCCAGCCAGTCGTATCCGGAAAAACAACTTTTCACGAGGAATATGGTGCGATGCATTACAGCTTGTAAGGTCATCAACTCCCAGACTGAAGTTTCTATTCAATGATTTTCCGACTCGGAACAGTGGATCCGTGAAATTGTTAAGGTAGTGTCAACAGACTCCATAGTCGTACAAATAAAGAGGGAAGGCATACAAGAAGATGAGCCCCATAAAGCATTTGTCATTCTTATATATATGTTTTGGTCCCGTCTCCAAATCTCTTACCGTTTTCAAAACCAGTTTTTAAAAGTGAGAAATGTAGAAAGTACTTCAGTTTTTCGTACAGACGACTCACATTAGAAGCCAGGGAGAAAAAGTCCCTGCCCACTTTCTTTACATTAAAACCCAGCATGAATTTAAATGCAGGAATATTATCTTCAAGAGTGATTTCGAAAGAAATAAAGCTCTCTTCACTTACACGTTAGCCAGTGTTCTAATTCTGTATTAATGATTTAGCTATAAGTCTTTTACACAACCAAATTTTCAAACACATTTTCCAAATTGAGAAGGTTCCGCAGCTTCGTGTATTTGATACTGAAAGCCTAAAAGACGTAGCAGAAAACACTTCTATGTCTGACACGAAAAATATAATTTCAGTATGTATATATAAAGGTTTTTGGTAAGCCTGGCATGTCTTCAAAGAGCACAATATGTCTGGGTCATCTTAGCTACTTGTCAACCTAGGCAACGCCGGGCACTCGGCTATAGTACACTGAAAAAACTGAAGAAATATATGCTTACCATTTTATCTTTTTACAACAATCACTTTAATACAGATATGTATTCTTTTAAACAGTAAGCTCTAGTTTCATATGCATTAAAACAGCGGCATTCAGTACCCACCAGTTTTTTTAACATACTTTTTTCACCCGACATCTGAGTGCAGAAAACAGTGGGAGAAAAGTAACTGCCTCCTGATGCCTCCTTAAAGAGAGCAAACCAAATAAGATGACATTTCTTACTATATTAAGAAGTCAGAGATTTGATGAACGAGCCTAAATTTTCAGTTATCTCAATAAGCTGTATCATAATTTTTACCTTCATGTGTGTGATTATTTCTTTCTTATTATTACCTGGCAACTTTCTGAAAACGAGAGAGAGAGAGAGAGAGAGAGAGAGAGAGAGAGAGAGAGAGAGAGAGAGAGAGAGAGAGAGAGAGAGAGAGAGGTTAAAGTCATAGCGCCAGCCTGAACAATATCCCACAATGAAGGACTCTGTATAATCACCTTTAATCAATGCATATTTAATCAGGAACTGATTAATGCTCCACCAATTAGTATCTTAGACGACAGCCGATTAAACTGCAAAGGACGACAGTAATTATACAAACGTGGCATCTGAGCCGTCAACCAGATCACGGATAAAATGAGAAATCAAATTAAAAATAAAAACGAAAAACTGACCATTAATCATTATTCGTTGACAAATGGCAGTATCACTCTTGATGAACACACTGGACCCCGAATTACGCTTGCATAACCGTAAACACTGAACGTAATAAAGGCAAATGCCGCACGTGTGCTTGTTAGCGATATTTACATCCGAATCCTCTCAGCTTTATCAACTCTGTCTGTCAATCCTCTCGCGAAACCGTAGGCTACTGCTGTGAGATTCTAACAAATGGCGCGGCTGGATACTACACATTCATCAATCATGTTGCATGACCC
>NC_089776.1:21048178-21063178 GCF_040412425.1 Macrobrachium rosenbergii | reverse complement strand
GTAAAGTTGGAGAGAGAGAGAGAGAGAGAGAGAGAGAGAGAGAGAGAGAGAGAGAGAGAGAGAGAGAGAGAGAGTTTATCGGAAGTCATTCAGAGCTTTCCCAGGCAGCGATGGTTGGTCATCTAATATATATATATATATATATATATATATATATATATATATATATATATATATATATATATATATATATATATATATATATGTATATATATATATATACATGTGTGTGTGTGTGTATTTATACACAGTATATATATAATACATGTATAGTTTTATTTACGTAAGTGAGGAAGCTGAGGAAGCTTTCTAAACCCAAATGAGAACAAAGGCGGGAAACCGAACAAACAGGATAATTACTATGACGTGAGGGGACTAAATGGACGAACAAAAAGAGAAGCGAGAGTATTAAGGGAATTGATTTCTGTGGGCGATGGCCCCACGTGCTCAAGTACATATTGTGAGCACTCAGCATTTTTCGAAACATCCTCTACAGCCCGAGGTGATCACCTAGAGCAGAGACAGGCAGACAGACAGACAGACAGATAGCAAGTGGAATTTATAATTTATCAATATCCCTACACATATTTCAAGCAACTAAACACTGCCGAACAGTTTTAAATCCCACAAAACAGTAGTAGTCGGATCACTTTTTAATAAAGTACAGAATTCCTAACTGTGTCTACACACACAAACACACACACACATATATATATGTGTGTGTATTCAGGTTTATACATATACATATACTTATATATGTATGTAGTTGTGATAACAATAATGCCCTCTTACATGCCGAATTCTCACATTTTTGGATATGCTCGTTACTACAAAGCCTGACCCAAATACAAGAATACAACGATACACTTGCAGGATTCGAACTCACATCCGGAGTATCGGAACGAGGTCACGTTACGTGCCTTGTCGTACTCTGGACGCGGGTTCGAATCCTGCAAAGGATGTAATAATCTCTCCATATTCTTGAATTTGGATCAGACTTTGTAGTAAGCAAACATATCCAAATTAAGATGGTGAGGAACTCAATTAATTAAGAGGATATTCTGCTTATAACAATTACATAAATAGCCGATGAAAAGTGACCAGTAGATTCTATACACACACACACATACACGCGCACACGCACACGCACACGCACACACACTTATATACACACACACACACACACACACACACACACACACACATACATATATATATATATATATATATATATATATATATATATATATATATATATATATATATATATATATATATCGTAAACGGCTATCAATTGAAAGCAATATACGCTCGTGCATGATCGTGTTCGAAGTCAAACCTAAGATGGCCTCCGATTTGTATGCATTACTGGTCAAATGAAAAACTGCACCATTTTCGAATATAAGATAATGAAATTTTTTTTCTGAGACATTTTTCAAGTGGTTTAACTGATCCAGATAGATTCTGACCGACATAACATAATCCAACCAAATCTAAGGTCAAACTGCATGCATGTGGTGTAAAATGCCATGATACCATACGGAAAACTGATGTCAAAACAACAGTAGTCACTAATTCTCGGTACTCGCAAAGATAAGTTTATCTGCTGGTGTTACAGTATTACGGAAAATAAGCAGTTTCGAGAATATTGTTAACGGAACAAATGAGGAAACTTCACGGCTGAAAAAGCAGGGCGGAAAGACACCAGCTGCTGCATCATACAAATACGAGATTGAAGACGAAGTTATTAAATTCGGACAAAAGACATCTAATCTAACTTCTTATACTTTTAATGTCCCTCTTCCCATTCACCAAAACATAACCACAAGCAAAGGGAGGATGACGAAAACCTCTCTCTAATGCTATATGTTCACTATTTCATTTCTTCTGTGTATAGACTTTATTACGTCCTATGGTAATTTCCACGAAGTATCAAAGATTCATCAACCTGCAATGACGAACGGACCAGAAATTACATATCGTAGTTTCTTTAGCGACATTTCTCTTCTATTATGTATACTATAATGCAATGTAAGCAGATATGAAATTTGTGCAAGTATTTTGCATAATTATCCCAGTGTCGTATGGCATCGGCTTTGGTGCTACTATCATTATTATCACTATAATTATCTAATCTCCTTCTTACCTCTTTTTCGCTGATTTTGATAAAATATTGTTTTGACAAGACCTTTTTCAATAACACAGGTCAATTTGAAGGTTAATAATTAACTGGTTTTATGAAGTTATTAGAATCCATGATAGTTAGAGAACTCTGGTCTCCAGAATTCGAAACTTTAAGCTGAGGATTTCGTTTTAGGCATTTTTGACCCTGATATATTATTTTTTTTATCCGACTTTGATGAAAGTGCCTTTGAGGTTGGTAATTTTAAAATACCATTGACCTTGACTTATTTTTCAGGGTCACATGTAAGTTCAAAGGCCAACATTTCATTTTCCTTTGATAATAATGACATTCAGTAAGTAACCTCCGGGGCTGCCGAATATTTTTGTCATATAATTATGTTTTGAACTATATATTTCTTCATGATCGCAGATCAATGTAAAGGTCAGCATTTTATTTTTCTTCAATTACTATGAAAGTTGATAGACAGGTACCAGGGTTTATGATCATTTGGTCACATTATTGTTTACATTACCATATTTTGCAAGGTTACAGATCAAACTCCATGACGTTTCATTTTAAAAATCTCATTCATCTCTTTTTTTTTTTTTTTAAGTTAGCGGTGGATATGGGGTTCAATAATTCATTTTTTTCTGGTTTTGATGAAATTACGTAAGTAGGTATCATAGGGACTGCTGATTATTTTCTGCACATATAGGTAACAACGTCCTCTTTTTCAAGGAAAATATATGAGTCAAATTTTATTTTTCGCTGATTCTATACAAAAGCCATCTTTTTGGCCTCAGAAACTAACATAGTTCACATATCTGTGATCTTCAGAATCTATGTCAGTATGTATAATTAACTGATGAAGGTGAAACTGCAGTTTTGTAAGTAGCAGCTTTACCCACTACAGTTTGCTATAACTCCTTTGCTCACTGGCTCTTCCGAGACCTTTTTTAATGTTACTGCATCAAACAAAATATTTATATCTATGATTTTAAAAATATTTTAATACTTTATATGCTGCAGTGACTATATTTAAGCGTAATTACATTATGCACAGTCGGAGTCAATACTGGTGACATAAAATGAAAGCGTTCAAGTGGAAGAAACCCAAAAGGGCAGTAACTTGCTATAATCACTGACAAAGAGCGAAATGCTGTACGTGGGAAAAATTACAGTCGAATGTAGATAGCAATAACAAACAGGTAAAATTAAATACATAATAAACAGTTGTACCCTAAAATCGGATACGATCACGAGACGTCAGAAAAATTAAAGCACTGCAAGTATTAGAGTGAGTATGTACACTGCTTTTGTATAAAACGCTCGGCTAATTTGCTATTCATTCGCCACCCTCATTCGGGATTTTCTGTGCGATGAATGCCAAAAGAAAAACACATAAAGTGGTTTAACAGCCTCTTAATCTCAATGAATGAGGCTAATTAGAAAGACATTCCTCAATAAACACGCCATGAACTCTCCAAGGATGTGCTACACGGTGAATGTGACGGCAGCGGATGAAGTCTCGTTTTTCTTCGTATATAGTGTGTGTGTGTGTGTGTGTGTGTGTGTGTGTGTGTATGTGTATATGTATATATTTATATATATATATTTATATATATATATTTATATATATATATTTATATATATATATTTATATATTATATATATATATATATTTATATAATTATATATATATATATATTTTATATATATATATATATATATATATATATATATATATATATATATATTACATATTTGACCTTGACAGTATTTCAAGATTACAGCTAAAGCTAAAGGTTAACATTGTTAACCTTGAGCTTAGAGTGTTTTGAGACAGTGTGATGATGTGAGGAGAATAAAGAACAGGAGGTTGGTGAAAAGACTGAATAATTTGAAAGTCTTGGGTGCAAGGAGAGGGCGACAGAGGAAACGATTGATAGTTGGGTGCAAGTGACTCTCGATCGGAAGGTTCATAACATCCAGAAAGTGAGAGTTTGTTTGCAAGGCTATGGAGATGCGGTTTTGATGAACCATCTCTTTTTAGGTTTATGAAGTGGCAGGTATGTCGTGGAAGTTGTTCTCTGGGCCTCGTCACCATAGCCTTACAAACAAACTCTAGCTTTCTGGATGTTATGAACCTTCCGATCGAGAGTCACTTGCACCCAACTATCAATCGTTTCCTATGTCGCCCTCTCCTTGCACCCAAGACTTTCAAATTATTCAGTCTTTTCACCAACCTCCTGTTCTTTATTCTCCTCACATCATCACACTGTCTCAAAGCACTCTAAGCTAAAGGTTAACAAATGTTAACCTTTAGCTTTAGCTGTGATCTTGAAATACTGTCAAGGTGAAAAATCATCACACGTCTCAAAACACTCTAGGCATACGTTTCCCCCATGGTGACACTCTAGGCCAACATTTCCCCCATGGTAACTTGAATGTGTGGCTCCAGACAAAAAAAAAACAGCACGACAGTCATGCCAAGCTTTATCTGCTGACGTGGATAAACCCCCCGGTGCATTAAACGTCAACGACATTGGTTGCTTCACACACACCTGCACAGAAGGTTGACTCGCAGCGCACCAAACGCCCTACGACGATGCGCCACTTACCCTCATTTTAGATGCAGTGGCGCGCCCTTCCTGAATGTTAAGGTACTCTCAAATACCCCTTTCCCCCATCTATCAAACCCCTCGTTGGCCGCCTCTCCCCCTTCCCCCTAACATTTCTGAATTACGCTTTGTCCATCAAGATACTGTCGTCAATCTGACCGAATTATCAGTTACATACTTTCACTTACACTAACCTTTTAAAGCTTCTTTCACGTATCTCCTCATTTCTCGCCATATCAGTTCTGCGGCCACTGCATTTGCTCAACAGATTTCACCTTTCATTTCTTGCATTTGCATGAAACAAGACCACTTCATTTTCATAAAAGAGACTTAGCTCAACGATACTTAGTAGATTTCCATTGTGTCTTCCATAAGCAATTCAAGTCTTTTACCAATATTTTGCAAACACCCTGCTATATATATATATATATATATATATATATATATATATATATATATATATATATATATATATATATATATATATATATATATATATATATATATATATCAGCTAATGGACACTTTTACCAGTAATCATGTACTTTACTAGCCATAATACCTAATATCCAGGTTACAGGCCGGGATTTAGGAGAAGTAACCGTTGACAATCTTGTGCTTAAATATACGTAGGACATGTCAGCGGTTTTCCATAATTTGGTTCCTTGAAGATGGAAGCAGACGATCCTCTGAAAGCCTGGAAATAAAGAATCTCCTCTTTTAACTTTCATTATTACTGTGTACCTCGGTCAAAGTAATACATGCAAACAACACACACACACACACACACACACACACACACACACACACATATATATATATATATATATATATATATATATATATATATATATATATATATATATATATATATACAACTGAATAAAATATGTGTGATACAATATAAATAAATAATATATAAATATATATATATATATATATATATATATATATATATATATATATATATATATATATATATATATATATATATATATATATATATATGTATGTATAACTGAATCACGAAAATATGAAATGTGATGCATATATAAATAAAGATAAAATCCACGAAGGAAAGGGAAACACTGGAGTGCTGCGAGGCCTTTCGACTCTTTCGTCCTTTACTTAGCAGAGTCGAAAGGCCTCGCAGCACTCCAGTGTTTCCCTTTCCTTCGTGGATTTTATCTTTTTATATATATATATATATATATATATATATATATATATATATATATATATATATATATATATATATATATATATATATATATATTCAGTAAATACCTCATGAAGCATACAGAAATATGTTCTCGCTTTATCCCAAAACACAACCTAAAGCCGCAGAAAACTGTATGCATGGGAATGGTTAACAAAAATGTTTCCTCATGACTGCGTTCTTGAGACCCATCCCAACAGTCCACTTTCCCCACCAGCCGGAGAGGATGCAGGCAAACATATAAAACAGGGAAGCGGACAAGAAGGCAACATGCAGGCAAACAAGAAAGGAAACCCCTGCATGTGACAGCTTACAACGAACGCCATCAACTTCCTCAGTCAATTATACATCCCATTCTTGGAACAGGTGTACGAAGGCTCCAGGGCATTTACGAGAAATTAACAAACCTCCTCTACTAAGTAAAGGCTGGTGGTTGGGAAGGGAGGGGGTTGGAATGTTGACAGCGTGAGGTAAGGGAGGACTATACACGATGATGAGATGAAAAAGGGAATGGAAGGGGTTAGAGGTGACGTACGTAAGGTATGCGAGCGTGAGAGGGAGGGGAAGGAGGAGGGTAGGGTAAGGTAAGAGAAATAGGAGGGGAGAGAGAAATCACAGAGAGCTGAGGGGCTCAGCCAATCAAATATCAATACTGCAGAGCAGGCGCACACAGAGAATAATCATTGGCCCAATAGCATGGGAGTCTAGAGAAAAGGCGCCAAGAACACTTCCTTAAAGCTGAACATTACACTCTGCTTGCACTCAAGCAAAGGCTCAAAAATAACACAAAAACAGATGAAACTGGACAGCGGGTTCTTCCGAACGAACTGACAGGTGAGCCGACGGGGTGGGCATACAGCATCGCACGCACAATCCTCTATTCCGCCTATTTCCTAAATGGGCAATCATGCTGCAAACACCTTTTCTTTTGTTCAACGGGATGTGTAAATGTCAAATAAAAGGAAGAAATATATGAACATATGTAATAACGGAGACGAATTCTTTTTTTTCCTCTTTCATGTAAACGAAGATATGCGCTGTATTTTATATTTGACACGCTCATTAACTTGGAGGGCACGTAATTATCATGAACATATTTGAAATAATCCCAATATCTTTAAATACACCTGCCGTTCCGTTATCATTTGCAGCTGATAAGGCAATTAAAACCATAACACCAAAATTTACTTGTAGAACTTCAATGCACCAGCATCAGCTTTCTGTTATTATCTACATCCGCTAGGCAATTAAATCAATAATTATCATAATTTACATCTAGAATTTCAGATTACTAACATCAACAATCACAATGTTGATGATGATGAAAAAATTTGAAATTATATCCAATAGCAAATCCTTTAATAATGAGAATCCAGGGAACTAGAAATCATTCCCTCCAGTTTCTAGTTCTTAAATCCACAGACCAGTATGTCGGCTTTGACAGTCAAATTACCCATATCAGTAATCAGGCCTCATATTACTCCCAATGTAAAAGACATAAATCTAAATTATTTTGCTAATAATAATACTTATCTGAGATCTAAATAATTACCACAGGGTGCTCGTTGTTGCTTAACATATCAAATTACATAACGTTTTTAATCTGTACTTTGGCGTAAAAAATATTCACTTGTCTACCCTCTTTTTACATTAAATATATACTAGATGAGCTCTCGTAAATTAAAAGTATCTGATCAAATGACAAATGTAAGTACCAAATTTAATTTCAAATCCATCAGTATAAATGAGAAACTTCGTGTCAGACCAACGTTGCGCACACGCTGCCTAAGAATTTTTGACATTCTAATTTGCTCAAGCTTGCTTTGGAGAGGTCACAATAATTCCCAGGAATGGTTAAGGAGGGAAGATTAGCTATTCTGTACTTAATAAATGCTTTTCTCCCGTATCCCAAATTTCACCTCTGTGTTGGTCATTCGTTTATAATGTTGTTATAATGTCCGGGATGAGTTTACGTCTGCTTACCTTCTTGGTGAACCTGAATCAAAGACAATTTGAGGACTCGTAGTTCAATTTGTACTCTGCTTCAAGGAGCTGAAACTCCCTGGTCAAGCTGCCAGCGATTCCCCTATGTACGCACCAAAGTCTACCAATATGCCAGTTCACTGACTGCTTCCATTTTTCCAATTTTCTTACGCTTCCGGTTTGCGTAAGCCCCCAAATCTGTTCTTCATTATTTCAAGAGGTACCTCTACTGACATTCTCAGGTCACATCGATACATTTTTTGCTTTACTCATCTTTTATCACTGGGCTGTTTTTCGATGTAAATTTTTCTGCTTTTATTTCTATTTTTCAGAATTACGTTTCGTATGCACCTACTTGCTCTGCCATTATGATTAAAATAACAAGAATACACAAATGAAGCTTCAAGAATAGTACTTACAACGTAACACATGCACTTGACAAGTGTAGCAACTCCAGTGATGACGAACCTTCTGTGCCAATATCGCTGGTGTCAGAGAATTGTTTGGTTGAGTACGGCGTCTGCTGACAGCACACAAAGCTGCCCAACGGTTTGCCCATTATTGGATAACGCGAGATGACCAACTATCTATCGCAAATACTTGGTCAGTGAGGCTGTATAATTCCATGAGAATCCTAAACTGACGCTCTTCCGAATAAAGAGGACGAGGAATCCTTTCCATAATGAACGTAAAGAAATGCTGTTCAAAATCTGGAAGAATAATCAACGAAATACTATGCGCCAACGAACAGAAAACTCACTCATATGAAGAAGCAGAAGTCAGGAATTAATGTGCAAATTAAGAAGGTTAATGATAATTAATTGAAGACCAAGTTACTCAAACCATGGTATGAGCCAAATCAGCTGGATCAGATACTGCATATGTAACACTCATAAAAAACGTAAAAGAGCAAAATTATTATCTCTGCAACGAGGTCAGGTTTTCAGCTCGATCTGTTTCTCTGCTTCCAGTAGGATTACGCAAAATCTTACGGATGGATGTTGACGAATATTATACCAAAGGTACGCCTCCTGACCAGCAACCAATATCGAATCAGCTTTTTGGGTTAAGGAATCTTTTTGGGGTGAAGATGGGTAAGTCTGTTGCCTCAGCCAAGGAATTTGCAATTTCTCACGTTTCAGTACTGAGAAACCGAAGCCCTATACACCGTTACCATAGATTTTGATCAAATTTAATCATTACTTTTGAATATTATGTGTGTGTACACGTTATGCGTCATCTTAACCTTAAGACTTTGTTCAGGACTCTTAACTCAAATGCTACTCATGTATCAAGCGTAGTCGTAAGGGTTAGAGAATGGATGTGGTAGGCGCTCTCCGAATGATGATGCTGAGTATTATTATTATTATTATTATTATTATTATTATTATTATTATTATTATTATTATTATTATTTCTGTTGTTCTCGATGCTAGAACAACAATCGTTACAAAAGATTCATCTTTAAGATAAACACGATAAATATAATTCTCGCATAACAACAACTATCGCTAAACAGCAAAACCGTGGTCACCAGTCACTCAAACATAATAACAGTGTTTAACATACATGTAATTGGTTCGCGTTTCCTTTACGAAACATGTTACATCAAATGTTAAATATCGAATGATATCAGAACCGTTTTCCTGAGAACATCAAGCATTTTGGAAGAATACAACGGCAACTAGTTTAAGATTGCCAATTCAGCATAACCATATCTACTTATACCATCATTTTTATTAGAATGAAAGTCTTCATAAAACTAAGAATGCAAATATGTTTATGAGAATGAAAGTATACAGACACAAACACACACACGTTTATGTATGTGTGTGTGTATATGTATATATATATATATATATATATATATATATATATATATATATATATATATATATATATACATACATACACATACATACATCATACATTATAGCCTACCCCGACAAATTTCGCCGAGAATTGGTATTCAGCAATACTGCCGGCTGATTAATATTGGTTAGTCCTGGCTAATTTTCCCTGATATTACTCCAGGTTCTGCCTGGCATTCAGTTGGAAACGTCTCAGGATACGGGTAATGACGAATAATCCTGCCAGCAACAACAACAATAACGATGACGACGCGACGGGGGCAAAGACAGCCATGATACAAGCTAAGATAATGATAATAAATATAAAATTATTATTATTATTATTATTATTATTATTATTATTATTATTATTATTATTATTATGCATCCAGTCATTACTTCCCAACAAATATACAGTAAATGAAATGAATTAGAAGTAAAAACAAAAAGATGTACATTTAAGATATGACAAATCCTCATGGAAAAAAAGACATTTGTATAAACCCATATACAGTATACTGCCACGGAAATTTTCGCTAAAAGACCGTTTGAGGGAGTCAATAAAGGTAATGAATATTTGTTAAAACAACCCGCTGACTTACAAGATTTTCATCCTTTATAAGCAGCAAAAAAAAATTGTAAGAACAAAAATCCTTGGAAGAACTCAGGAAGCAGAAATGCAATGGTCCGAACGTTATGCAACTTAGTAATTGTGGAAGCATTACGAAACATGGTTACTGGTTAATCAAAGATGATGAACACTTCAATTAAAACATAACGTTCTTACAAGTATGATACTAGATTCCTAGAAACGACTGCCTTGAAAGTTTACCACCAAAGTGGTAAGGAGTATTCATGCAAGTACTCTAATTGGAAAGGCCATTTCACGAAAGTATTCCGCGAGTAAAACACTCCACATGATAAGGTAGCTTCACGAAAGTTCTCCCAGTAGAAAAGCTGTTCCGTGAATGCACTCCAAATAGAACTGCTGTATCATTACAGTTCTCGAATACAAATGCAAGTAAGAAAATATTCCGAGTAGAATGATCATATCAAGAAATTATTGCAAGAAAAAAAAAACACGTTATGAAATTACTGTAGGTGGAAGATCATATCAAGATGGTACACCCAGTTAGAAGGTCATGGTACGAAAGAACTTCTAGTAGAGACGTTGTATAAGGATAGTTCTCCCGCTGGAAAGTCTTGAGAAGAGAAGAACGTATCAGGACAGTACTCCAAATAAAAAGGGTATCATGAATATATTCCCATGGAAAGGTTCTATTACGACAGTACTCAAAGCCGACACACCAACAGTAAAATACTCAAATGCAGAGATCGTATAAGGAAAGAGCACCCAATTTAAAGTAATCGAACTGAAAAGGTCGTAATGATATAGTACAGTAGACGGAAATATCACATCACAAAAGTACTCCAAATGGAAAGGCCTTGCTCATAACGATTCTATGTGGAAGGGCTTCATCATAAAAGTACTCCAATGGTCTTTCTAAGCAGAAAGCATGTAAGCACCCTGTTGGAGCGGCCTCCTCATGGCAGTACTAAACGTAGAAAGGCTACAACTGAAATAGTTATATCAAGATAAGGCTCCAAATAAAATTGCTGCTCCTTGGGGAGTGGTCACATTATGACAGTAATGCATATCACCACATCATTATTCCATGGGGACAAACACCTTCAATTTGCAATAAACAAGTAAAGGCCGTATCATGAAAGTAATTCATGGTGAAAAGGGCGCTGAAATGAAAGTCCTCGTGGAAAAAGCTTTTCGTGAAATTGCGCCAGGTGGAAAAGGCTTTTCATGAAATTGCTCCAATTGGAAAAGACTTTTCATGAAATTGCGCTAACTGGAAAAGGCTTTTCATGAAATTGCTCCACTTGGAAAAGGCTATTCATGAAACTGCTCCAAGTGGACAAGGCTTTTCATGAAATTGCACCAAGTGGAAAAGGCTTTTCATGAAATTGCTCCAAGCTGAAAGGGCTTTTCAGGAGGCTTCTACAACATTTGATGCTAAAATGGCATCTTAATCGATGGAGAGTCACAAGTTCACTAACTGTCTGCGAAATCATATTAGGGGATAAAAGAATAAGTGCAATGCATCAGCCTCCTCGGAATTACAACCAATAAGTTAACACACGATAAATTTAAATGAGATATACACTGTGTCTCTATTTGAGGGAAAGAGGCAAACAGACATATATATATATATATATATATATATATATATATATATATATATATATATATATATATATATATATATATATATAAGGAGAGAGATTAAGAGATAATCTGGAGGAAAAGAGATTTGACGTAGTGATAAAATAACCGCCATTTATCAATTTTTGTGTTGCTCTCACTAGCAATTATATTTGTGAATGCTTACAACGGGGTTCCCGCCCCTATAAACACATTTACCGGACGAATTATCTCTAAAACATCTAAAAGTACTATTACCAGCACCAATAGTGGGGAAACCTCTGCTCATATATACAATATATGATATATATGATATATATATATATATATATATATATATATAGATATAGATATAGATATATGCATATATAAATATTTATATCTATATTTAGATATAGTATATATATAAATATTTATGTATATATGTATGTATGTATGTATGTATGTATGTATTTATATATGGCTATAAAATATTATGTTACAATAGAATTCCATATAATAAAGGTAGCCCATACAAATAACAAAAGGGTAGATTTTACAACGTTATATTTGGAAGACAACTGCCTTCCTCAACGGACAGGTAATAGGTGAGGGAATGTTCCAGAAGTCGGCCGCTACGTCACTCCTGTTGACAGCTTCTTCTTAATTTTGTTTACCGATGGTTGGTGGAAGATTTTATCAATCAGATCTGAATCCCAGGCTCCTTTTGAGAGTTTCATTTTACTTCTTTGTTTCATCAGTGATGATTCTTTCATCTGGATTTTGCTCCGACAATTGCTGTTATAAATTATACGTGACATATTCCAAATTATTCGATGATTACGGTTTAAACAGATGAGTTCTGTTGACCAGATCTTACTGAATGCTTGTGCTGCATTATGTCTTTGGGAATGTGGTTTACCTGTAAATCCAATATAGGATTTGTCACAGTGAAGGCGAGGGATTTCGTAGACTCCTGCATCTTTGACGACTGGCTTTTGTTAGACATGTCTTTGGGGACTGGCTTTTGTTAGACGTGCCTTTGGGGACTGGTTTGTTAAACGTTTCTTTGGGGACTGGCTTTTGTTAGACGTTAATTAAGGATTTCGCTAGGGTATCTGGGTATGTAAAAACAAACGGGTCAGAATTTCCAAGTGCTTGTGTCAACGTCTTAATTCCGTTCAGGTGTGGGAGTTTGGTTTTATTGCTGGGCGTCTCCCTGGTCAGGTTTTGAGGAGGTAGGTAGAACATGATGTTGGCTTTTTTTAAAAAAAGATAGATTTCTCAGTCATATGGTCGGGGTACTTTTAGGATGACTGCTGTGTATATATATATATGTATATATATATATATATATATATATATATATATATATATGTATATATATATATATATATATATATATATATATATATATATATATATATATATATATATATATATATATATATATATATATATATATATATATATATATATAGTGGCAAAACCTATTCTCTGTTGAGTAATCTTAATTGATTAAAGCAACAGGAGGAATATTCAATGATATTAGGAAAGCAAGGAGGCATAAAATAAAAGTATTGTTAATCCATAGGAAGTTTTATATTTAATTATTCCTTTACTTTCTTTATCAGTTTATTATCTAAGAAATTCAGTAATATACATTTAAAGAAAATTTGTATGATACTTGCTTTTTTTTATTTCAAGTATTATGATGGTTCACAGCCGTAATCTTTACTATTTAAAAGCAAAATTTGTGTGTCTTATGGCAACAGAAAATAATGTTCTGCCACACAAGATAATATATATAACCGAACACACACACACACCCACACAACATTAAGCTGAAAATGGCCTTTAATGTCCAATTCACTCTCCCTCGGAAATAATACCGAAGGGGAATTATAACCGATAAGTAGTTCGTCACCTGGGCAGTCTTCGTGGTCTAAGACGTCACTGAAGTCGTTGGATCTGGCTAGTCGGTGGGTCGAGTCCGCCAGCTGACGAACCACTCATCAGTTATAATTCCCCTTCGGTATTATTTCTGAGGAAGGGCGAATTGGTTATTAAACGACATTTGTAGCTTAATGTTTGTATATATACATACATATATACATACACACACATACACACACACATATATATATACATATATATAAGTATGTATATATTATACATATACTGTATGTGCGTGTGTGTTTGTGTATATATACAGAACGCCTAAGCAATTCTTATATTATTGCTGCTTTGGATACTGAAAACTCAGCCTAATGGTTGTTGCACTGAATAAAAAAAGCCAAATTAAGGAAGAGGCATGTGAGAGGACTGCCCAACGCTGAAGATTAAATTTTCCAATTCGCTCTTTATCTCGGGCGTCATCTGCTGTGTGAACTTTGACATTTGGCAGGGCACACGCTTGCTCGCACGCACGATGCTGCATGCAAACTCCGAACCTGTTCTTTCCTGGGATATTCCTGTTGGATTTCTGTTTTGCTTTAGCCATATCTTCTTTAATTTTGTTACATCCCCATGTATAAAATGAGAAAGTAATTATCATCAATGAACACACAAAAGAGAGAGAGAAAGAAAGAAAGAGAGAGAGAGAGAGAGAGAGAGAGAGAGAGAGAGAGAGAGAGAGAGAGAGAACAAAATAAACTGTAAAAGTGCTTCAGCTTTATTCGCCAAATCACGAGTTATGGAAAAAAAATGTTAAAGGTAAGCTTCCTGAAACTTGAAAAGCTTAGGCCTAAACAAAATCCCTGTAAGTCCCCTTTCGGGGAATATTGCCCTTTTTTTTTCTCTATATTGTCAACGCAGTAATTACGCTCTAATTCAAGAGGTTAGGAGTTCTGGTGAAGTGGCTCCTTTGACCAAATAGTGTGCTAGAAGATGGTGGGTAAAATCCTTGTACATCTATTACCACATGCATCAAGTTCGATTCACAGAGACAAATTTCATTTTAGAAATTCTTGATATAATTAGCTTTTAATGTAAATGAGAGAGAGAGA
>NC_089776.1:21035678-21045678 GCF_040412425.1 Macrobrachium rosenbergii | reverse complement strand
GATGGCATTAGCATCGCCAGCATACATAAACATATAAATT
The DNA here is from genome assembly GCF_040412425.1 of Macrobrachium rosenbergii. Taxonomy (NCBI): domain Eukaryota; kingdom Metazoa; phylum Arthropoda; class Malacostraca; order Decapoda; family Palaemonidae; genus Macrobrachium; species Macrobrachium rosenbergii. The sequence continues at coordinate 21,045,638 of NC_089776.1, read as the reverse complement.
CATAATAATGAAACTGCTACAAATATACCAACAGTTTCCGAGAGATACGTTGCCGGACTAAGTGTACCGATCAGAAAGTTTTACCTATCCAAGATTGTGATATAACTACGGGAGAAACAGGAGGGAAATCCTACTGTAACTGGAAAAAGGGGAAAGTAAGGCTTGACATGTAGTCTCTTTTCCTATCACAAGTTGAATATAAGAGGTGCTCACTTCCTACAGCGATTTCTTTCTTTAAGGGAAAACGGTTTCTTGGTACCTACAACGGAGAACCGCACCTGCCCACAAATGGAAAAAACGTTTCATATTGTCTTCAGCTTTCCATATCATTATTGTACTTTGCTTCCCTCTTCCTCTATGGTATGGGCACTTCTGTTCATCCTGGTATGGCCTCCCTGGAAGTGATTCTTATTGTTGATGCAAAGACCAGTATTTCTTGAGTGAGAGGTCTTGGAATAATGTGCGGTACGGCCAGTCCGCGTTAAAGTTCCAAGAACCTCTGCGATGCAAAAACATAAGTATCTGTAGGACATTTATACTTCACCGGTATATTGATTTTTTTTTTCTATAGACTGGAGCTGTTTCAACAGCAGATACCCCGTTCATATCTCATGCAGTCTCTTCTGGGAGGTTTATGCAAGGTAAGGGAGAGTCACCAAAGGAGGAAGTACGGTAACTCTCCATCGCCTTCGTATGTTCCAAACTCAGGAAGTTGGTCTTTTGAAAACGTTACAATAACTCGGCCATTAAGAGGTCCACATAGAAAACATCAGTGATTTGGGTCCTGAGGCAGATTCTTAATCGCTCATACGTAACCCTCTTCAGTTTAAGCGGGTCTTGAATAAAGGCCATTCGTTCATGACAGAAGCGTTCATCGCCCACGCTTCGGATAAGTGTTCCTTGGTACTCTGAAATAATAATGAAAAAAAGCTAAGACTTTTCGCTCATCTTCGCCACGGGTAATCGCGTAAATATTTTTGGTGTCTAGAGAGCTTCACCATTTTCAAGACACATGAGGTCGCTTCCCGTGAGAGAACGGGTACTCGCGCCAGAGGGAAGTCGGTTAAGAGCTTTTTCTGTGGAAATGCTGAAGAGGTAACCACCAGAAATTAAATTTTGCGAACAGTGTAGCTCAACGGGGACCTTGTGGATTGTTTTCTGTTCATTCTCGTCTGTTTGCAAATGCTGAAGAGGAAGAACATTCAAGAGTAATTTTAGCATCAGTTTTAACTTTCAATATCTTAAATTCTACAACATTACATAAACGTCGGATAATCGAGTATGTCGCAAAGCTCATCAGTAAGCATAATCCTATGACCATATCCTCATATCCTATCCAGATCATTAGCCAGTTCTCTATAATCCAATCTTATCTAAAATCACTCTTAGACTAACGGCCATCTAGCTCTCATGTTCAGTTAGGAGCCATTAGGACCAATAAGATTACCTTAAATACGAAACCCTTGGATGGATGCCTCCATCATGTGGAACATCTAGTCCACCTTTGTAGTAAACATTGATTTAGTTACTCATAAAAACAGAACTGAAGATCCTACAACAGCTGCACAATGAGCACGAGCCCTAGTCGCAATAGGCCACATTAATCCAGCGACAATTATTGTCATTAACAAGAACAACACATTCCAAACATTAGCAAAAAACTCATTGTTACATAAATCTTTTACATCACCAAAAATCAACGGCACGAAATGGGAAACCACGAAGTATCACTCAAGAAAATTACGTAACGTGAAAAACCAGAGCGAGGCCTCTGCGAAACAAAATCATTCAATGAAGGAAAGCAAGACGGACCGTAAAGCCAAAGGAATGGCTTTATGAAGAGCCATTGTCTCCTCGAGTTTACGGGGATTAGGCGAAGCGACCTACAAAAAGATGTGAGGAAAGAAAAGATGACAAGAAAACTAACGAGAGAGAGAGAGAGAGAGAGAGAGAGAGAGAGAGAGAGAGAGAGAATTAATGATTATGAGTTATCAAGGTGAGTATAATCAAGACTGGGTGATGAAAACAAGAACCTTTTTTGGCATTGTTGGTGGGTACAAATGTTACAAACGCACAAGAGAGAGAGAGAGAGAGAGAGAGAGAGAGAGAGAGAGAGAGAGAGAGAGAGAGAGAGAGAGAGAGAGAGAGAATCAATGATCGTGAGTAATCATAATGAGTATAATCAAGCCCAGGCGATGAAGACAAGAAATTTTGGGGGATTGTTGGTGGGTGCAAATGCTACAAACTCACAAGAGAGAGAGAGAGAGAGAGAGAGTATAATCAAGCCTGGACGATGAAGACAAGAACCTTTTTTGGCACTGTTGGTGGGTACAAATGCTACAAAAGCACAAGAGAGAGAGAGAGAGAGAGAGAGAGAGAGAGAGAGAGAGAGAGAGAGAGAGAGAATCAATGATCGTGAGTGATTACAGTGAGTATAATCAAGCCTGGCCGATGAGGACAGGAAATTTTTTGGGCATTGTTGGAGGGTGCAAATGTTACAAACTCACGAGAGAGAGAGAGAGAGAGAGAGAGAGAGAGAGAGAGAGAGAGAGAGAGAGAGAGAGAGAGACTATAATCAAGCCTGGACGATGAAGACAAGAACCTTTTTTGGCATTGTTGGTGGTTACAAATGTTACAAATGCATGAGAGAGAGAATCAATGATCGTGAGTGAGAGAGAGAGAGAAATTTTTTGGTCAGACAGAGAGAGAGAGAGAGAGAGAGAGAGAGAGCGTATAATCAACCTGGACGGTGAAGACAAGAGCCTTTTCTGGCATTGCTGGTGAGTACAAATGTTATAACAGGCATCAGTAAGTTTCCAAATCAAAGCAAAGGAATCCATATCTATTTCTAACGTTGTGAGAGTCAGGATCATCTCTGGTCGTTCCCTGTCGGGCAATAAGCCTCCTGCAGTTTAGCGAAATTCTTCCCCTTCACTCTTTTCCTCGGCAAGAAAAGACGAGCCATCGGAAGCAACTTTTCCGAGCCAAGCTCCTAATCATCCCTAGACGAGCACACAGCCCACGCATACACTACACTATGGAGTCAGCTGACTCCTTTCGTAGATTAGCCACCCGTTTCTCCTCTTCCCCTTCTGTATTTTTCGGATAAATAGAGGGCTAATAACAAAACAATCAGGATGATGCATTGTTCTTCCTTAAACACCAGTTCACTTTTCCTCCTACTACACATTATGGAACGAGAGGCTATAAAACAACACCAGCTTTGTTAAGAAATACACTCATATTTGATAACATGCTTCCATACTCAAAAGAACTCCTGAACAAGATCAAATTCCTAATACAAGTCTTATTTTCAAAAGCAATTAAACCTATTTTAAGCTAAATGTCACGATTAGAGTTATTCCATATAAAATATATTATTCCATTCTCTGAGAAATATGTCATGACCGAACCTAATTTTAGCTCACCTTAAGAGATCCACGAAGTAGCGAGATCTATTATGCTAATTTTCTGACGAGCATCAAACTTCACAAAACATACAACTACGTCGTTGTTGTTTTTCTTGAAAATCATTTATACCAAAATATGAAAAGTATTCCCTTTTCGAAATTACCATAACACTAAGGCGTTATTTTCTTCTTGAAAGACTCATAAACACAGATATAATAACATTTATTTGTGTGTGTATATATCTATATATCTATATATATATATGTATGTATATATATACATATATATATATATATATATGTATGTATATATATATATATATATATATATATATATATATATATATATATATATATATATATATATATATGTATGTATGTATGTATGTATATCATTTGTTTTCAGTACTTCTAACACAACATCCACAAATTCGCATCTTGGCCCGTTATCAAACAGAATGTATAACAAACCTAACTTGGGATTTTTTTACTCACACAAAGTAAACGATTTCCTGTAAAACCAGGAGGAATCTTTTGTGTATTCGTAGACCTCGGTACTAATTATTTTAAAATTAACCCATAAAAACGCATAGAGGTTTTTTGAGGACTTTTCAACAGAAATTCTTATAGAGGAGCGTTTGGCATTTTATGATGGCATTTACCTGTGAAGATCTGTCCAACTTTAAGGAATATCTGGAGACCTTGACGTCACAGCTTAGGACTGAACGTTGCTATCGCGAGCACTTTATTAAATGACCTACTTCATCTTCCTTTGTTCTTTTCACATAACGATAATAATATAATAACCGTGACGGTATCACGAATCAATATGAGAGGAAGCGCAGCCCGAGAAACTTGGCCTGTGGCCAAGTTTACCTAAAGGATAAATACCAAGCAACGTGTGATGGCAGTCGAATGTCGTTTCCTGTGTAGCCTTTCTCCAGCAGGAACGGAAAATAATGTACGTAAATACAAACAACAAAATGCTAGGAGTAAAGGTAATAATAAATCTTGTGTATATATACATACTCCAAACATACAATCAATTATGCTCAAGTTAGCACACACATAAATACACTTGCACCCGCACACACACATATATATATGTGTGTGTGTGTGTGTGTGCAAGTGTATTTATGTGTGTGCTAACTTTAGCATAATTGATTGTATGTTTTGAGTATGTATATATACACAAGATTTATTATTACCTTTACTCCTATATATAAATGACCATAGACAATTATGTAGAGGACGGAAAAGCCGAATATCTCCTTTAATTCGGTTACAGCAGACAAAAAAATAACATTCCATATGAATGATCTTCCCTGCAATAATAAATTCTTCTAGCAAAAACATCGGACAAGTGACTCAACTAATTCCAGCAAATACCTTCAGAGGCCAGTTCAATCTGTCAAAATCCGAGGACAATAAAGTGTACGTTTCCAGCAGTGTAAAACTGAGCCCCCAGTACGGAAGTTTCCACGAATTTCATATATATTCAAATAGTGCGACGGTCACTGCAAAAAACCTTGCACGTATTTTGCAGTTGCAGCCTCACGATTATCCATTCCACTCGCCTTGCTTCGGAATATTCCCGGATATTACTGATGTTGCAACACAACCGAACAGCAGTTACTTTCTGCAGTATTGGTTATCATTCATCGCCCTAAACGAAAAAAAAAACGCAATTTTCAATTGATTTCGTAAACAAAGATCAGGAAGAAACATACACTACGAACAACATGTGAATATACACACACTGTGAATATATACACACATACACATATAATATATATATATATATATATATATATATATATATATATATATATATATATATATATATATATTTCTAGAAATTTGTGAGAACGAGATATATAAAGAGATGGGTGTGCGATGTCTCTATTGCTGTTTACTCTCTTCATGGATTGAACGATGCAAGAATGAAGTCAGAGAATGGACGGTGGATGTAGGTGATAAACTGTGGGGTATGATGGGTGCTGAAAGGAGTGTGAAACAGCTGATGCTCGCTGCTGATACAGTTCTGATTGGGGTTAGTGAAGAACAGCTGCAAAGATTAGTTAAAGGGTTTGAAAGAGTTTGAGAGTAGGAGGTCATGAGGGCAAATGGGTACTTGGAATATGGCTGGAGAGTGTGAGAAGTACAGTAGATTCTTAGAAGTATTAGGGAATCAATATTTCCGATAATGGCAGCATGAAAGAAGACCTGAGTTAAATAGTAGACGAAGCAATACAGGCACCAGACTGTGCATAATACTGGACGGTAACTTGCAGGGAGCGAATGTTCGCGTTACATAAAACTGAATGGTGCAATGTATGTAGGGAGTTCGACAGCTGCTGGTGAGCTTTGTATAGTTATCAGAAGAAGCCAGAATTGTGGCATTTTTATGCATTAGGGATTCATTTAAGATTCTGCAGTTTAGGTATTAATGTGGCGGTGGTTATTCTCCTTTCTTTTCTTGGGATCCTCCAGGGAAACGGTGTAATGGTGAATATTGTTATATATGCCCTATTTATTTACGGTGAATGGTGAGATAGCTATATATATATATATATATATATATATATATATATATATATATACACTGTATATATAAATATAACTATCCACCACTCACCGTAAATAAAGTGCAAGCAGCCAAAGTCGGTGACGTGGCTGAGTGGTGCAACATTCAGCTCACATCTGATAGATATGTACAGTAGATTTTTCTGGTCTACTGCCCGACGGTCCACCCAGACCTAAATGGGCATAACCGCCCGGTGAGGTCAAGATAAATATGAGAATGGCTGGGAACTTCACCCCTTAGGGCTTAATCAGAAACTGAAAGGCTGTACCATTTGGAATTCCTTGGTGTAAAATATATATATATATATATTCTTTGATATATATATATAAATATATATATATATACCTTATAAATATATATATATATTATGGTGAAAATATAAATTTATATTTCTTTGATAGCCACAAACCTACCTTCTAAATGGCCATTTAAAAGAGTCTTGACACTGAAGAAAATATGCTCCTGAACTTACAAAGCTAAGATATGTGGTATTTATCAAAACATCTGGCACACAAATTTACCAACGACGAAAAAGGGTGGGCAATTGAACTGATTTGATGTGCAAAAATTACAGTTAAGCTGTAAACCAGGACAGACCGTATGGAGTAAAACCTTCAAACTGAGTTAAGCTCAGTCAACGCGAAGTGCACGAAATGACTTCTCTGAAGACTGCCGTCAAGATTTGACTCTCCCAAAGGCACTAACTGAAACGATACCCTGAGAGGGGCACCTTCGACGGATGTATTCCATACAACAAGGAAGGCTTTAAAAAAAATATAGAATTAACATACATAGAGTAAAATTTTCCAAAGGCAAGATGTGCAATGTTTACGCAGGGGAGGGTGTAGCAAGCATGCTTCTCGATTTTCAAAAGGAGTTTCTTGAGCCCTCGGCCATTGACGGCCGTAATTTGAATTCAAAATAACTAAAAACTAGCTATACGCAAGATTCAAAGCAAGTTTTATGTTAAAAAATAAAACCAAGGCAGACAAACATCTCCATACGTGTATGTATGTATATATATATATACTTATGTGTATGCACATGTATGTATATACTGTATATATATGTACATATATATATATATATCAGAGAGACTGGAAGAAAGAGAGAAATAAAAATAACAAACTCTGATAACTACAGATACCAAAGTTCGAGTCCACGTCCATTATACAAGCAATTATTTTGAGATCCACTGCTCCGATATGATTTCCCAGGATGTTAATCGCAATACAGTATCTAATAGTAACGAGATGAAGGAAATACCAAAAATGTTCCCAGGGAATAGCTAACAGTAACGGACGAACATTCTCACTGTTGACATCTAGTATTAACAGAATTTTAGGATAATAGAAATTCTAAGATCTTGATGAAAGTCGTATTTCTATAATTTCGGAGCAATCATTAAGTAAAAACAAACGCATGCCCTAGAATAAAGTTACGACGGGGTTTTTTACAAAAAAAAAAAAAAAAAAACTGAAAGCTTGAAAAAATCCGGTTATTAATTCAGTTTCTAAAATTCACTGATATTTTCACAATTACAATTTTATTTTGCGATAACATGAACATGAGTAGCAGCATGATCATCAACATTATTTATAATAAAAATAATGAGTAAGTCTTTCCTCACACCTGGATCGCGCACAAGACCATCAATTGAAATCAAAGCCGCTACCAACTCATTCACTCACAAAAGTCACAAAATAAGGTGGCACCCACGTACTAAAACAGAACCAGTGGCTTATTTCCATTGCACCCGTGGCTGTGAGTTAATTTCCCTCAGATGCACTCAGAAGGTGGGTACGAAAGTTTGGTAAAATTCGCTGGTATGCAAAGTCTGCAAAAAGTTAAGTATAGCTCAGTTTAACCAGACCACTGAGCTGATTAACAGCTCTCCTAGGGCTGGCCCGAAGGATTAGATTTATCTTACGTGGCTAAGAACCAACTGGTTACCTAGCAACGGGACTTACAGCTTATTGTGGAATCCGAACCACATTATAACGAGAAATTAATTTCTATCACCAGAAATAAATTTCTCTAATTCTTCATTGGCCGGTCGGAGAGTCGAACGCGGGCCCAGCAGAGTGCTAGCCGAGAACGATACCAACCCGTCCAATGAGGAACTAGCAACAGCCAACCAGATAAAGCCTCAGGTGCTGTGGATGTACTTACAGTAGATTCTAACTTCTTGCATGACTTGCTCTGCGTTTGAGAATTCTGAGTCTGATTAGCAGGTGGGGAAGAAATTTATTTCTATGACTCACGTGTGTGAGTACTGATTTACATCATATTCTCTGAGAAGAGGTATTTGGAATGAAATGTTAGTATTTGAGTCACAGCTTGTAAAGGTAAATCCTCAAGTACTGTGCAAGTCCTTAGGTTCCTGCTTATATTATGACGTGTATGAGTCATTTAGTAAAGCCCTTGCCTTACAATTGAAAGTCCTGGGTTCGATCCCGATGTGGGGTGGAAATTGATTTCTTTTACATGTAATTGTTTGTTTGTTGGCTTTCACTGATATTCACTCAGTAGGGGAATTGTAACAGAATAATGTCAGTTGCGTCGCAGTGTAAAACTTGGTATATATGGCGTGCAGCCTGTCCCGGTAAATCCAAGGTTCTGCAGTGTCAGGTACTTAGGTTCCACCTTTTCTTATGACTTGTGTGAATCAGTTGGTTGTGCCCTTGTCTTTCACTTTCAATTCATAGGTGAGGAAGAAATTTACTTGTTTTAAACACGTGCTTGTGCGCTGATATTCAAGAGTAATTCAAATGGCATGCGAGAGTCACCGATGGGTCGCTTTTGCGTTCAAGGTGTGCAGCCTGGCCAGGTAAAACCTCGGATACTGCGTAAACTCTTAATTTTCAACTTTGTGGTCCAGACGGTTGTGTCCTTGAGAGTCTGGGTTCGATCCCTATCTTCTTCTTTTTTCTCTGCATCTTTTCCCACTTCTATGTGGGGTCGAAGTTTCTTACAGCTTTCCTCCATCTGGCTCGGTCAAACACATCGTCCTCTAACAATTGTTTGTCTCTCAGATCTTCTCTAACTACATCCATCCACTCTCGCTTTGGTCTTCTTCTTGCCCTCCCACCAGGCACCTCCATCTGCATCACTCTCCTCCCTACATATGTCTCATCCCTTCTCACCACATGGCCATACCACTGCAGTCTTCTTTCCTCGGTCTTCTTTGATAGTTCTACGACTTTAGTAGTTCCTCTGATCCTTTCATTTTTGATCCTGTCCATTTTTGTTACCCCACACATCCACCCAAGCATTTTCATCTCTACCGCAACCAGTTTCTTCTCTTGCACTCTCTTTACCGGCCATGTATTATACTCTCTTCCTTTAACCTTTATATTGATTCTGCAGTCGCACAAGACACCTGACATCTTTCTCCAGTTTTTCCATCCAGCCTGCACTGTGTGTGTTATCTCTACATCCAAACTTCCACCATCAGCCACTGTTGAACCAGCTACTCGGTTCAACCTTGTCCCTCCCATACTATTCTCGGAGTTCTGACCTTCATTAAAACTTAGGTATTCAGTCTTCTTCCTACTGATCTTTAAACCTCTGTCTCCCAGTACCTTCCTCCATTGCTCTAGTTTTGACTCCACTACCCCTCTGTTGGTGCTGCATAACACGATGTCATCAGCAAACAACATGCACCAGGGGGACTGATCTCTTATTCCTTGAGATAGCACATCCATTACCCTTCATACATATCTTGGACCAACCTCACATACTTCTCCGGTGTTCCCTTTATTCGCATGCACCTCCAAACCTCTTGGCGTGGTACTCTATCATATGCCTTTTCCAGATCTATGAATATTATGTACAGTCCTCTCTGCTTTTCCCGGTGTTTTTCCATCATCTGTCGGAGGGCAAACACTGCATCTGTCGTTCCTCTTCCTGGCATGAAACCAAACTGTTCTTCACCTACAGTTGTTTCTTCTCTGATTCTTT
>NC_089776.1:21008178-21030678 GCF_040412425.1 Macrobrachium rosenbergii | reverse complement strand
AGAAAGAACGCTACCTGTAGGTGCTTACTTGTGAGATCAAGAGATAAGTCATGAATGGATTATAAAATGGATTATGGTTGTGGACAATAAAGTCCTGACTGAGGATAGTGAAGAGATACAGCAGATATTTGCAAATTAGTCTGAAAATGCATGCAACAGGAAAGATGACAGTCGCCATGAACAAAATTAAGCTCAAGAGAGTAAATGGGAACAAGGAGAATGGGTAAATTAATTTTATCATGAACATTAAGAGAGTGCAAGAATTAACTCGTATTAGTATTTTGGAGTAAACATATCAGAAGCTGGTAGAATGATTGAATAGCAAAGTCACAGTGTATGTAAAGCAAGAAATGTAGCAGGAAGTGTACATATTGGGAGGGAACTTGATTGCCTATTGAGGTCAGGATTGGAGTGTATGAAGTGATTGTTGAACCAAATTTACAAGAGCAAATGAAAGAGTGAGAAATGCAGATATACAGGAATAGTAAAATGGTTAGCGCAAGTGAAAGGATGGGTCAAAATGCTCTGATATGGTTCCTTCATGTGGAAATAATGGAAAATGATAGGTTGGTGGAGAGAGTAAACAGTTCGGAGTGTTGGCAGGAAGGGCGAGAAGAAGATCTAGAAAGGAATGGATAGCTAGTTTGAAAGTAGTTTGAAGTAGACGGGCCTCAACATCTAACAAGCAAGATTATGTGCAAATAGAGGAGATGGCAGTGTGTGCGGGTGTGTGCAATGTCTAGAGTGCAAGTTATAAGACACAGGGCTCATTCACAATTCGCCACTATCAAGTGTGAGTGTGTCAGTTGTCGCTGTCCTTTCCTATTTCAATAGTCATCCCAAGCTTGGGAAACGTGTGTGTGTGTGTTTGTGTGTGTGTGTATATATATATATATATATATATATATATATATATATATATATATATATATATATATATATATATATATATATATATATATATATATATATATATATATATATATATATATATATATATATATATATATATATATATATATATATATATATATATATATATATATATATATATATATATATATATATATATATATATATATATATATATATATATATATATATATATATATATATATATATATATATATATATATATATATATATATATATATATATATATATATATATACATATATACTGTATATATATATATATATATATATATATATATATATATGTATATATATATATATACATATATACTGTATATATATATATATATATATATATATATATATATATATATATATATATATATACTGTATATATATATATATATATATATATATATATATATATATATATATACATATATACTGTATATATATATATATATATATATATATATATATATATATATATATATATATATATTATATATATATATATATCATTATATATGCATATATATATATTATATATCAATATATATATATATATATATATATATATATATATATATATATATATATATGTATATATATATATATATATATATATATATATATATATATATATATATATATATCATTATATATGCATATATTATATATTATATATCAATATTATATATATATATATATATATATATATATATATATATATATATATATATATACTGGGTGTTTCTGAAATTAGAGGCGCCCCCTCCACAGAACAAATGGAAAATTATGAAGTTTTCTGCTATAGCCTATCTCCAAGTACATTATTTTAAGTTTCTGTTAAGCTATTTTTCATTTTACATTTTTGTATTTTCAGACTGAGTGATGGAGTTATATACAGCCATGGCTAACGACTTGGAGGAAATCAGATGGATTGACCAAATCCTGGCTATAACCTTCAGAGAGGCCAGGGATGCTGGCGCATCCTTCATTTCACGTTCCTGGATAGCTAAATACATTAAAAGAGATGAATCCTTTGTTAAAAGAAACTGGAACAAAAAATGACTGTCCTGAGAATCTTGAAGGCCTGAAGTCCTTTCTCAGGAGTCAAAAGACATCATAGCTGAGGCAGTGGGTAGACCACGAAAGTCTTTATGTAAATTGGCACTTGAACTAGAAACAAACAGGGAAAGAAGAGAAGTTATAGTGCTGTATATCGTGGGTTGAAAAAATCTGGTATCAAGCCATTTCATGTTATCAGCAAGGCCAACATCACTCAGCAACAGAGAGAAGACCGTGCATGGTTTTGTGGTTCATTTCTTAAAGATTGGGATGAAGCTGACTTTCTCCATGTTGCCGCATCAGATGAATTCTTCATTTACACAGTCAGGAAGCCAAATCATAAAAATGACATCATTTGGGCTGCAAAGTTGGATGATATCAGCGATGACGTGCGCTATCGCCAAGTTGTGAAATTTCCTGAATGTTTGGGAATTTTCTCTGTTTCACAGCCAAACAGTTAATGTGGATCATCAAAGAAAAAGGACAGTCATGGAATGGCGAATACTTCAGAGAAACTGTGCTTACTGGTGGAGTATTTCATTTCCTCAAAGATCCTGAAAATGTGTTATCTGTTGAAGTCACATTTTTGCATGATAAGGCACCATGTTTCAAGGCTCTTCAGACACAGGAGCTGCTTCAAAACAGTGGTATCGATTTTTCTTGTCAAGTGAATTTCCAGGTAGCTCCCTGACCTTAATGTGTGAAAACATTGGTAGTATCTTAAAGGATCACGTTGGAGCGTGCACAGTGAACTATGATGGTACACCAAGCCTCAACGACCTAAAGAGAGGTGACTGAAGTGCTCAGGGATATGGAGTTTGAGTCTCAGCTTTTTTGCGATTTGCTGAAATCATATCGCTCAAGACACACAAAATATTAAATACTCAGAGAGAAACTTAAATAAACACCTGTACTGAATTACTTTTGTTTTTGTCCATATCAATTTTAGTTTACGCTGTAGAGGGGGCTCTAATTTTGAAACACTTTTATGTATGTATATATATATATATATATATATATATATATATATATATATATATATATATATATATATATATATATATGTATGTATCATTTATATTTATATACATATACTAGCAGACCAACCCAACGCTGCCAGGGAAAACTCTGAATGACAACTGATAAACTCTCTCTCTCTCTCTCTCTCTCTCTCTCTCTCTCTCTCTCTCTCTCTCTCTCTTCCTCTCCCTTTCCTATTAGTTGCTTGCTTCATTTACATTGCCCAGCATTTTTGACATTTTATATTTTACCCCTTCTCACCCGCATTCCTATTCATGCTGAACTTGGACTTGGGCACCGGGAGCATCACTATTCATCTCAGTGACCTTTCAGACTATGGATTAGACATTAATATCTGTCATTTTTAACATTTTATTTTTCACCCGTTCTCCCCCCTCCCCATCAGGGCTGAACTTGGACTTAAAGGGCATTGGGAGTGTCCCTATTCACCTCAACGACCTCAAAAACTATGGATTAGACACTAATATATATCTGTCATTTTTGGTTATTTTTACATGTCACCCACTTCCCACCCCTTCTCACCCCTCGTTCCTATCGGGGCTGAACTTGGACTTAAAGGGAACCTTGAGTGTCTATTCATCTCATCAACATCAAAAACTATGGATTAGACACTAATATCTGTCGTTTTGTCGTTTTCGGTTATTTGTACATGTCACCCCTACTCACCCCTTCTCACCCCATTTCCTATCACGGCTGAACTTGGACTTAAAGGGCATCGGGAGTGTCACTATTCATCTCAGCAACCTTGAAAACTATGGATTAGACACTAATATCTGTCGATTTCAGTTATTTTTACATGTCACCCCCTTCCTATCAGGGCTGAACTTGGACTTAGAGGGCAATATCTGTCATTTTCAGTTATTTTTACATCGCCCCCTTCCCACCCCTTCTCACCCCCTTCCTATCGGGGCTGAACTCGGACTTAAAGGGTACCGGGAGTATCACTATTCATCTTAGCAACCTTCAAAACTATGGATTAGACACTAATATCTGCATTTTCAGTTATTTTAACAAGACACCCCTTCCCACACTTACCCTCTTTGGTGCCAGTGATGTCTTACCCCCACAGTATTCTTTCCCAGACAGTAAGTCATATGTATACCAAGTTTGGTTGAAATTGCTCGATGCATTTCAGGATTTGCTGAACACACACACACACGTACATTATACATACATCCATTTATATATATATATATGTGTATGTATTATTTATATATATATATATATATATATATATATATATATATATATATATATATATATATATATATATATACATATATATACACACACACACATATATATGAGCTGACCAACCCGGTAAACTCTCTCTCTCTCTCTCTCTCTCTTTTTCTCCCTCTCACTCTCTCACTCTCCCCATTCCTGTTAAGATAGTTACTTCAGTTACATTGCCCAGCATTTTTGACATTTCATATTTCACCACTACTCACCCCCAATTCTTATTGGGGCTGATCTTGGATTTGAAGGGCATCAGGAGTATCTCTATTCATCCCAGCGATCTTGTAAACTATGGATTAGACTCTAATTTCTGTCATTTTTAACATTCTATTTTTCACCTTTCTCACCCACCCTCTCTTCTTATCAGGGCTGGACTTGGACTTGAAGGGCAACAGGAGTTTCACTATTCATCTCAGCGACCTCAAAAACTGTGGTTTAGACACTAATATTTGTAGTTTTCAGTTATTTTTACATGTCACCACCTTCCCACCCCACTTCTTATCGAGACTGAACTTGGACTTAAAGGGCGTCAGGAGTGTCACTATTATTCTCCGTGACCTTGAAAACTATGGATTAAACACTAATATGTCTCGTTTTTGGTTATTTTTTACATATCACCACTTTCTTCCTATCAGGGCTGAACTTGGACCTGAAGGGCATTGGGAGTGTCACTGTTCATCTCAGTGACCTCGAAAACTATGGATTAGACACTAACATTTATTTTCAATTATTTTTACATGTCACCCCCTTCCCATCCCTTCTCACCCCACTCCCTATTAGGGCTAAACTTGGACTTAAAGGGCATCGGCAGTGACACTATTCTTCTCACGGACCTCGAAAACTATGGATTAGACAGTATTAACTGTCATTTCGATTATTTTTACATGTCACCACCTTCCTACCCTCTTCTCACCAACCCTTCCTATCAGAGCTGAACTTGGACTTGAAGGGCATCAGGAGTGTCACTATTTATCTCAGTGACCTCGAAGACTATGGATTAGACACTAATATCTGTTGTTTCGGTTATTTTTTACGTGTCACCCCTTCCCATTCCCCTCGCTATTAGGGCTGAACTTGGACTTAAAGGGCACTGGGAGTGTCACTATTCATCTCAGCGACCTCAAAAACTATGGATTAGACACTGATATCTGTAGTTTTCTGTAATTTTTACATTTCACCCCTTTCCCACACTCAACGCCCCCCCTTTTGGTGCCAGTGATGTCTTACCCCAACAGTGTTCTTTCCCAGATGGGAAGTCATATGTATTGGTTGAAATTGCTCAATGAATTTCTGAGAGTATGTGGAACATATACACATACATCTATTTTTATATTTATTTATAGATATATGCTATTTAGGCATATTTGCTCTCCTATACAATTCCTATTGAAATCATTGGCATTGTTTGCAGATACTATCTTTTATAAAGACTGAATCAGTCTATGCCTCATCATTTTCTCTTCAGGAAGTTTCTCAGGAGTACGATAAATTACTCACATTACTTCCCATTTACTTATTCTAGTCGACTTACCATTTCCTTTCTCATTGGCAACGTCTTCAGCACTAAATTATAAACTGATATAGATGGGTTCTATTACTGCATGGGGACTTTGAGGCTATGCCTAAGATTTTAAACATGACGTCATTGGGGTGATGAATATTTATTGGTCGGCGGGTCTCAATGTCTCACTGGTGGTCTGCAGAGCAGGAAGGGTATGCCTGATGTTCCGTAGATACGCTACATGCAAAGGGCATGAGCAAGGGCATGATTCCTGTCTCTGGCTGATAGTCTTGATTTGTTTGGTTGTCACTAGTCTTGTTCAGAGGTGTTCCATCACTTGTGTTTCCTTTTGGATTCTCTGAATGTCCTGTGGTTTCCTTGAAGAAGGGAGGATGAAGTCATGGCCCTCTGTATGTTTAATGTGGAGCTGGGCTTCTCTATGCATGATCTCCTTGCTTTCTAATAATCGTTCCATTGTCGGTTTACGGTTGAGCTCACCTATGTAGTCTTGGAATATTGTCCCGTGGTTACAGTGGGCTTGCAATTGCCTGCACAGAGTGGTAGTGGTGCGGCCTATGTAGCAATTTATGAGGGCTTGACATGTCCCTTTGGCACATATACATTTTTATATTACAGTGGTCTACTCCCACATTTCTCTACAAGGGGCCGTTCTATTTCATATAACAAGGTTGCTTACTAAGTTCTGTATAGGTAAGCATTGTACTACTGGTAATTATCCTTTGCATGACCTTGACTTCATCCTTGAACTGGCTGTGATATATGGCTTGGTAATACAATAATATGCTTCCTAGTAAAGTAGGCACTGTCACTGGTGTACAGCATACACATCAGCTGTTTTGCATACCTTTGACACCATATTCAATAGTGTAGTTTAGGCTAGAGTTCCTCTTCAAGGCATAATGTAGGTCGGGTGGCTTCTTCATTAGTATCAATGGCAATGAAGATATCTCTATTTTGGGGATATATCTTCGGTTCTGGATGGTAATGAAAGATTCTTTCCTCGACATTTGCCATGTACATACTGGCAAATAAGACGCCAAGGGGGATTCCATGACGACACTATACACCTGATGAAAGAGTTCACCCATATTCAAGAGTAGGGGGGGGGGCTCCTTGGTGCAAATTTGAAGACTTTGTAGGTTATCTTCTGGTATGTTGAGGGGCATGGCATCCAAATGATAGACTCTCTTGAAAATAATATCGATAGTTTTGTCCACTAGCACCTTCATGAGTCTTAGTATACCTTTATACGTTGGAGAGTTGACTTAGACAATTACAAGGCACAACAGGTTGCCAGCCTTGTGGGTCATGATGGTGCCGTAACTATACCCTGGCCCACAGTCTCAAATGATCATAGGCAGTTTCATGGATCTACTGTCAGAATTTATTTTCCTAATTATAGCATTCAGGTTTCTCTTTAGGGTCCTTGCTCAGAGGCTGGAATTTTGCAGGGTTACTTAGGATGCCATTCATTTTAATGTCATACTCTTCAAGTTTCATGATGACATAGACGGCAGTCTTGATACCTTTTCTGATGATGTCTGGATGATCTCAGAGCTTCCTCGACGAGTTCCTCCTGGTTGCTATCAGAAAGGGTTGCATTTCCTTGGGCCTGGAGAGAGAGCAAGTCATTTATAAGGGTTTCAATTTTGATGCACTTCACTTCCTCATGGGGCCTTTTAGCGAAATGACAATTAAGGCCAAGGTTGAGAGAAGCTGTTTTTGTCCATCAGTGAGGCCCATACCAGCCAGGTTAATGTATCTGTTGGAAGGCTTTTATTTCTGATGAGGCCTTTATTCAATCACATTAATTTCTTCTGAATGATATTGGTAGTGACTCACTGATGTTGTTGTTTTGAATCCTGCAGGAATTTAGAAGCATTCTCAATTGTTGCACCACATAAATCCCCCTTAAATTCCTCCCACTTGGATTCCTTGTTGATGGTGGCTGTCTGTAGCCACCAGCAGCTTCCTGGAGTCATTCTTGAAGAGTCTTATTGACGGCATTCCATGGGAGATATGCCCAGTCATGGCGATGTATGCTATTTGGTCATATTTTCTCTCTTCTGGAATTTCTATTGAAGTCAATGGCATTGTTCACAGATACTATCTTTTTATCAAAACTTTGAATCATTCTATACTTCTTTAACTCTGCAGGCAAACTTTTCAGGAATAAGGAAACATTATTCACGTTGCGTTCTTGGCGACGTCTCTAGGATTAAATTACAAATTGATATGCAAGGTTTTCATTACTGTATGTGGACTTTGCAGCCATGCCTAAGATTTTAAACATGACGTCATTGGGGTGCTGAATTTCTATTGGTTGGCAGGTCTCATTGCCTTGCTGATGGTCTGCGGGGCAGCAAGGATTTAAATTTTGAAATGTTTCACTTCCTTGTAGGGCCCTTTAGTGAAATGACAATTACAGCCAAGGTTAAGAAGCTGTTTTTGTCCACCACTGAGGTCCATACCAGCCAGGTTAACATATCCTTCAGAAGGCTTCTCATTTCTGATGGGGCCTTTATTCAACCATATTAATTTCATCTGGATAATATTTGTAGTGTGTCACTGCCGTCATTGTTTCGACTCCTGCAGAGATGGGAATCACGCCCGTCCTATGAAACACTAAAAGGCCCCACAAGGAAGTGAAGCATTTCAAAATTTAAATCCTCATAAATAACTTACTCTCCCTCCATGCCAAAGGAAAGGTAACCCTCTCTAATATCATCCAGGAGGAACTCATCAGGAAAGCTGAATGCCAATGGGGTAATTATAGAAGTAAGATCAATGCCCCTCACCTGAAGGAAGCCACCGGCTGAGCTTTGAAAACATCCACACATTATCATAAAAAAAGGTGATAAGACTGCCATCTATGTCATCATGAAACGTGAAGAATATGATGCTAAAATCAACGGCATCTTTAGTAATCCTGCAAAATTCCAAAGCCTAAATGCTATAATTAGGAAAATATATCCTGACAGTAGATCTATACAACTGCCTATAATCACTGGAGACTATGGGCCAGGGTATTGTTATGGCACTGTCGAGACCCATAAGAGTTCATCGATATTTTGAATACTACATCTCTGAGTTCCACCATCTCATCTCTGGACGTAAAATGTTTATTCACGAACGTACCGGTGGACAAAACCATCGATATTATTTTAAGGATAGTCTATTACTTGGATGCCACGTCCCTTGACATACCAAAAGATAATTATACTTAGACATCTCAAAATCTGCACACGGATGCCCTTTCCTCTCACACAGGGGTGATCTCTTTTGAAAGGTAGATTGTGTCGCCATGGGATCCCCCTTGATGTCCTATTTGGCAACTTGTACATGGCAGATGTCGAAGAATGAACCTTTAATTACCACCCAAACCCCAAGATATATGCCCGATATATAGATGACATCTTCATGCCTTCAATACTGATACAGAAGACACCCACCTACAGTACCCCTTGAAGAGGAACTCTAGCCTACACTACACTATTGAAAATGGTGTCGAAGACTGACTTCCCTTCCTGGATGTTAATGTAGAGAAGAAAGGAAACAGGTGCATACTAACATGTACCAAAAGGCAACTAATACTGGTCAGTGCTTTAATGCCCGTGGGGAGTGCCCTAACGGTTATAAACACTCTGTATGTGAGACATGCAATTACACTGTTCCTCACGGAGAGCTACTCATGCAGAGCTCGAAAGTGTTAGGCAGCTCCTAACTAATAACGGATACAACAGCAACCTAATAGAAGGGAGCATACGAAAACAGTCGGATGTGTATGCCAGCACACCAGTGACACAGCCTACCTCACCAGGAAACATCATATTGTATTACAAAGCCACATATCACAGCCACATCAAGGATGAGGTCAAGGTCATGAAAAGGATAACTGCCAGTGGTACAACACTTACCGATACTAACAAAATTATTTCCTTATGTACCTACTGCTGCCTGAACATAGTCAGTAACCTAGTAATGTGAAATAGAGCAGGCCCTATAGAGAGATGTTGGAGTGGACCAATGTAGTATACAAGTTTAAATGTGCCAATGAACATGTCAAGCCCTCAGCAATTGCTACAGGTTCACTTTTACGCAGGTGACTGGAAGCGCACATAAACCAAGGGGAAACATTCCAACATTACGTAGGGGCATGATTGACTCAGCATCTGTCTGCCAAAAGAAGATCACCAACTTTCAATTAAAACACAAGCCCAAGATGATCGGCTGAAGCTATATTTTTCATGTATTTTCAGAATTAATAGTAGATCATGAGTAAAACCAAATCCATTTATAAATGTAAAACTCTTCATGCTGTCGAACCATCTGTCATGGGGAACTTTCGTTATTTTGTACAAAGAATTATTAACTGTTTTCCAGGTGTGAGAAAACACACTTGATTGGAAATTTATGTCTTTCTTGCTCTAAAGTTAGGTACTACTTTTCTGCTCACGGAAGTTTATGTCTTGTCAGAAATTTGTGAAAATGAATTAGTAAATACCGAGATGCTGCCTTTACTCACCCCATACCTACCAACCTAGACCACAACGACCGTAAACCGCCATTAGAAAAATTATTAGAAAACACAGAAATCATGCATAGAGAAGCCTGGTTACCCAGATCGCAAATAGCAGAAGGTGTGAGTATAAATCAACATAGTCCTACATTAAACGTAAAGAGGAACACTGATTTCATCCTCCCTTCTTCAAGGAAAACACAAGCGACAAAACACCCCTGGACACAGCTACCGACAATGAAGTAAATCGAGATTATCGGCCAGAGACGGGAATCATGCCCTTGTCCACGCCCTTTGCTGCAAGCCGCAGCAAAGAGCATGTCCTACGGAGCACCAGGAATGCCGTTGTTGCCCGGCAGACCGCCAGTGAGACAATGAGACCCATCGACCAGTAGAAACTCAGCACCCCAATGAAGTCCTGTTTAAAATCTTAGGTGTAATCGCTAAGTTTGCAGGCAGTAATAAAAACCTTGTATGTCGATATGTAATTTTGTCCTGAAGACATCGCCGATGAGAGAGGAAATGGTCCGTCGACTAGAAAAAGTAAACAAAGAAACGTGAATAATTTTTCATTATTCCTTAGAAGCCTGCCTGACTGAAACGGAAGCATGGACTGATCCAAAATCTTGATAAAAAGATAGTATCTGCGAACAATGACATTGACTTCAATAGGAATGAATTTATATATGATATAAAAATAATATATATATATATATATATATATATATATATATATATATATATATATATATATATATATATATATATATAATCAGAAAGCTACAAACGTCCTTTAATATCCAATTCACTCTACCTCGGAAATAATATATTTTCATATATGTTACCGAAGGGGAATTTTAGTTGATAATAAGTCCACCGTCCGTGTGGGTCGAACCAGCGACGGACGAGGAATCAGGACTACAGTGACGCACTAACGAAATCATATATATATATATATATATATATATATATATATATATATATATATATATATATATATATATATATATATTTCTATCGAAAAAGTGAAGATCTGAATGTACCTATGGATGAATTAAAAGTTTTTGAAGTGGAATCAATCAAAAGATGGAAAGCACCAGGTGATGCTCGAACAAACAGCGAGATGATTTTAGCTGAAAATGAAATGACACCTTGTACACTAACTAGATGGTTTTGCGGAATGTGGAATGAAAAAACAAAGCCTAATGATTGGAAATTAGAAATCATACCTAAGGTACCAAGATAGGTGACCTAGCTGAACGTCATAACTACAGAGAAAATGTACTTGAAATATCTGTAACTGAAATAAGATTGAAAAAGAAACTGATAAAATGCTAAGAGATGAAAAAGCTGATTTTAGCAAAGGCAGAAATTGAACTAATAAAACATCTGTCGTAAGACATTGTACAGAAGTGTTTAGAGTTAAAAAAAAAAAAATCCCCTCTTCTGATGGCTGTAGTTGACTGCAAAGAAGACTTATGACAATGTCCACAAACCTATATTATGGAAGATCTTGCGTCATTGTGGCATTCCCGTTAAGTAAAGCTAACAGAAATTATCCATGAAAGAACCAGGTGCAAAGCTAATTTTTTATAGTCTTGTCACACGAATTTGCCTGAAAGTGTGAGGTTCTACAGGGAAATGTTATTCCAGATTTCCTGGTCGGAGAAGGAAAAAAAGGTATGAAATGGAATAAGGACAGAAACTTGACACTTAGAAGATGTAGATGGTGCTGTTTTAGCCATCAAAACACAGTAAGATTTACATAGCTTGTTTATATGTGTGTGTGTGTGTGTGTGTGTGTATATATATATATATATATATATATATATATATATATATATATATATATATATATATATATAATATATACATATATATTTTATATATATACATATGATATATATATATAGATATATATATATATATATAGGCTATAAAGAGAGAGAGAGAGATAAGAGAGAGAGAGAGAGAGAAAACAAAAACAAATGCTGAGGAACAGTAACCACACAGGAACTACATGGCTTCACATGGAGAAAGCATTAATGAGGTGAATCTTTCAAAGGCGATATCAAGTTGGACTTCAGTGAACGACTGAAAAAGCCAAATCAAATAACGGTCAGTCTGAATATGATTTGGAATCAAATAAGGCGAAATTTAAAGCGTAAGTTATATAAGGTTTTAACGTTCCCATATGCATAACCTCGTTTTAATGACCACTGCTCTTTTGAAAACTGATGATCATTGCTTTAGCATTCATGGTTTTTATTATTTTGTTCAGTTTTGTTTCTAATGAGGTATTTGCGTCTTTTTTCGTTATTTGGAACTTGCAAGGGTCTTACGGAATAATCTTCATTTCTTCTTAACAATACTTAAGAGGTAATGTAACATACACAGGGACTCTGACTGTTCGTCCACCAATAATATCCATGTTTTCCCCTGGTTCTTTTGCTGCAGCTATAAGATCTTTGACAAGGATTTCGCTTTTGATGGAGCCTCTAAAAATATCACTTTTGGCCAACAGATTTGGAAAAAATGAAAAATCTTGATTTGCACAACAGCTGATCTGGATTATTTCTTAGTGAAAAATAACAAGCGTATCTTGTTGTCTTTTGGAAAAGGCTTAACTGCACTCTTTAGAATCATACAATTTACACATATCTTTTGAAAATAATGAAATAAGATTATTCATTCCTTGACTAATATTTATGTTCTTATCGACATTTTTAATATCGTGCCTATATTCCTAATGACAACTATTCCATCGTCAATATATACACACAGGGCTACATACAGGCAATGCCCTTAAAACATTGATGTGACACTCGTTTCTTTACTTATTCGTTCCGCCCTAAATAAGCACGAACATACGCGACAATATCGGTGGGTTTTCTGCATAAACTAGATTTAACCTCATCGTTACTGCTGTGAATACATCAAGCCAAAAACCGAGAGGCTAAAATCATTTGCCATCTCTAAGCTCAATTTCATCGATGACAGCAATTGAATGCATTTATATTTCAGAGACCCGGCCAATACATGTAATGTTGTCGATGTATGTAAACCATTTTACGTTTTCTGGGACAATGTTGCATAACATTCTGCTCTCACAAAATTCTATATTTATGTTACTTAGTACAGATGACAAGTCGGGAGTACTAGTAACCTTAAATAAAAGCGATTAAATGAAACAAATTAGTAATGAGTGACAAATTTACGGTTTATAGTTATAACGTTACTTTGCCGTCAGTTATTTTTCCTTTTACCAAATGGTACAGAGACTGGCAACAGGAATACGAAAATAGCATAAATGAAGCTCTAAATGCATCTGAAAAAATATTACTTACTAAAAGTAAACACACAGTGGATAGCCATAAACTATAAGACAATAAACATTCACGAATCTACTAATTCAATAGGAATTATTGGCACCGATTCCGCAAACTTACTAAGTTTCAATATCAGGGAAAATAATAACAAAATCTTTCTTATATAAACAGCAAAGACTCTAGCGGAAAAAGTATGGAATTTCAATACATATTATTCCCAAAGTATCTAAAACCATTATGTAGGTCCATAAAATGCTTCCGATACAAAAAGAACTAATTGAAAGTTTCTGTTCTCTATCACTAACTGTCTATATTCGAATTTATATAAAAAACTCTTAAGGAATCAAGCTGGGAAATTAGTTAAGTTACGAAGGCTTTTGCTAATAAAACTGCGACAGGTAAATATAGAATACTTAACTTACAAATAAACATTTGCAAATCAAGTCAAGGTTCTAATTCCTGGTATTAGATAGCAATTTCTTCTTTTTTATCATATATTCAGTAAAAAAAATTCTCTCTCTAGAGAATCGACTCACTATCCAAAATTGTTGAAATTCAAGATACATAGCAACAGCAAGTTATATGAAGTGCATTCTTTTTCTTCTCTATGTAATTAACATGCTTATTAGCATAAACTTAACGAAAGGCGTTCACAAAAACGAAAGATCACAAATTTATAAACAAATCAGCCAGGCAAAGAAACCACTGAAAACCAGGAAGAATGTTAAGGAGAAGAAAGTATTTTTGTGTTGATCCTCAATCGCAGACGACTGAAACCGAAAAGTCTGGAATCCCATGATACAAACCCTTTTTGAGATCATGTGTTATACATTAAGAAATCTGTGAACTGCAATTAGATGTAGTACATGGAATGAGCCAAATGCCATAAAAGTTAGCACTGTTGCTTTCATTAGTTACATAAAACATGCAACTACTAACTTGCAAAGATCTCTACCTTTGAATACGATATTTAAAGTGAGTAATAACTCACAGCTGAATGAAAATCAAGTGGCATAAAAGTCCACACGGTGATGGTTTGAATTGGCTAACATCTGCTGGTGTCGCAAAAAATATTAATCTACGAAATAAGTAGCTTAATATTAAATCCACTTTAGGGGCAGAGCATGCCTGGACACAGAATTACAGCTTACTACTGGCATAAAATCATATTCAAATATACTCGTGAAGAGAAGCTTATATATTAGGCATTTCGTGCAGGTATTAAACTTGTTAAGCACCTTTCCTATCACCTTACAAACTAGATATTTGTTCAACAACGTATCAACAACAACAACTCCAAAGAAAAGTATGTAATAAAAAAATGCATACTTTAAAGTTATTTCTAATTTATGTGTATTCTGAAAGCAAACCGACCACACAGTTGTGTGTGTGTGTGTGTGATACAGAAATGAAGCACTTTTCGACATTTCCTAAATGATCTATGAATTTAATAATTATGCAGAAGATTGGAACGTATCAGTTCAAGCGGTGCAGATTTTAGATTCTCAAAATCATCCAGTTACCAAAACAAAAACATAACATCTAGAGACACGCTCATGTTGCCGAAAATGGTACCCAGTACACATGAAAATCTAGATTTTCAAGAGGAAAATAAATCCAGCACACCATAACCGATTCTTTTCTTTACACATCTGCAGAAAAATACATCTATTTATAATCTCAGAGACTATTTTTATAATAACACAGTATTTAAATTCATATATTACATCAGTGCAATTTCTTTCTTTTTTTTTTTTTGAGAATGAGAAAAGTACGGTACAGCACGATAAAAAAGAGAGCGTCATGGTAATATAACAAAGGCCACGTAATAGAATAAAATTATATTTATATTCCTACGAAATCATGACTATTTATGGTGTATTTGCCCACTGAACCAACAGGTCGATTTCATAGTTGGCGTCTGTGAGAGAAGAGTCAAGTCTGAAGATACAGAAAAGCACCAGATCAGGAAGGAATGTGACGCAAACACTGCAGCTAATCAGTCAGAAATAAGAGATACTCTGTTTTCCATGAATGGCGACTAATGTTCCCGGTGACTAAAGAAGGATTCGCTAAAGAAATGTTCAAGACACATCCTAATTTCAACATATAACAAATTTTTTTATAAAAAAATATTAGGTTTACAATCTCCTGGAGCGTTTTCAAAAGACTCTTTTCCTTCCTTTTAATATTAAACGAATCTTCTTTACATGATTACACAGCAGGGAAAAATAAGAGAGAAAATATGGGAAGATTAATGAACGGTAATTCTCCGGCGTATATTTGAGCATCATCGTTTATCTCGGCGGGAGATGCTAATGATATAAAGTAACAGGTGGTCTGCAGCATCATCGAGTAAATATGTGAAAGCCGCACTTATTCCGCATTCGTTTTCCTCAGCTGCTTCTCTTCCTCCCCTAATTATCAACGGTCGCCTCTTCTACTTATCTAGTCCTCTGCCTTCTTCCTTTCTTCCTTCCTTTGACGTCGTTCGCCCTCTCTGTCTCTATCATCAGATTCTCTCTTCATCCTCTACTTCCACGCCTCCCGGACCTCTTCGCCGTCACGGTCTCTCGTGTCTTCCGAAATATATCACTCTTTAGGGAGGGAAGGGGGGGGAAGGGATAAGTGGATACCATGCCCATACTCCCTACCGTCTTATGCCGTGTCTTCTGGCAACGTTGCAATGCAACCTCGAGACATACGATATCACATTATTTCTTCTTCCTTTCTTTTCATATTTATTCAATTCAGAAAGAATTCGGCACTAACTGATTAATCAATATACATGCAAAGGAGCTGTACATGACATAAGCATGGAGAACCTGTGTTAGCATAAGTGGAAAACTAAGAAAAGCAAACATAGTAATTTGTATTTTCAGCGGAGCGGACAGAGAGACCCAGGTGCAATTCAAGAAGCCAACTATCGACAACTGTACGAGACACGCAGCTGAGCAAAACGCAAGGAAGGTAGTGTTTCTTGCTCATTCACCCCATTTCATTGATGAGGAAATCATGTAACTGAGGATATGAATTTAGTTATCTGAGAATTTCCTTTTTTCTTCAACACTGTCCAGGTAACGATGCCATTCTCCGGGACCGAAGATTTGTCATTTTATAGCTGTTAAACTCTGAAGCAGTCTCCTTGTTGTTAAAGTTTATTTTCTTCAGTTTCGGTGATGATAAAAAAAAATGCCTTTTCATTATGAAAGAATCCTGCGTTTGAAGTTTCTCAGTCACCTAACACATACCAAAAAGGTTACGTACGCAAATGATGACTAACGCTTCCAGTCTCGTAAACTTGACAAGTATAATCGTTTTCCATGACTTCCACTTTTACTCCAGAGTGAAAGGAATTGCTTTTACCTGTTGGGAAACAAAACATCAACAAAATACAATCTCCATAGCTACTGGCTTTTAGTGGACCTTGCCTATGATAAAGCTACATAAAAAAACTAATGATAAGGTACAAGGTAAGAGCCTACCAAATATATGATGGCCATAAATTAATCTAGAATAAGTTAACTTATTTACGGTATGAATGAAACAGAGTATTTAACTACGAATACAAAGGGTTAAAACAAGACGGCTTCGCAAGAGTTTCAATCAGAATCTTGCAGGAATTGTATTACTCATGGGTGCCTTTTCATTGAGTTCGAAACCATGTTGAAGGTATCACACAAGTAACCTTCGACGACATTAAAATGAAAAATACAAAACTATAAAAGATGACGGCAACGATGCAAGTTATGACAGACTAGATCTCAACTGACACCTTTAAGCTCTTCATCCAACACTGCTGGAAGACAAAGCACAAGAAGAAGAAGGAGAAGAAGAAGAAAGTAGAAAGGTAAAGAAAAACCCAAGAAAGATTGAAAGAGTGAAACAATTTTCGCAATTTCTTGGTCGTGAGTTACTATAATTTTCAAAAATATTTAGAAAAACCTGTTCACATTGCCAATGGAATTAATAATATTCAGTCACTTTTTGTAGAGTATTATAAATGCGCTGCATTAATTTGAGCCAATTAATATGCAAGTGACCGGAAAAAATAGTGTTTTCCACTAACAACGGAATGAATTTCTCTAAATCACGTCACAGTATACATTTATATAAATAGATCCATTAAATAAAAACACACACAATACATACATATATATATATATATATATATATATATATATATATATATATATATATATATATATATATATATATATATATATATATGCATATATTAGCATAGAAGGTGGACCATGGAAACGTATTCATCTCAACATAATTCTTTATTTCCAACGTTTCGTAATAAAAGCTTTATTACATCATCAGGGAATCTGTTAAATAATGAATAAAATTACTTTAAAAATTCCTCTAAAAATCAATGTAATAATGATGTAATAAAGCTTTTTATTACGAAACGTTGGAAATAAAGAATTATGTTGAGATGAATACGTTTCCATGGTCCACCTTCGCGCTAATGTGTGCCACTGGCCGTCATCTGCCTCTGTTCTTTGATATAATAATGTATGTGTGTATATATATATATATATATATATATATATATATATATATATATATATATATATATATATATATAATATAATATATATATATACATATATATATATATATATATATATATATATATATATATATATATATATATATATATATATATAAAGACATTTAAAGCACCTGGGTATCAGTATGCCAAATATTTCACCAGTCTCACGGGTACACGTGTTCATTTCTCTTGCATTGTTTGATAAAACAGAAATTACTTTATCCATACTTTACGTTTGAAATTTAGTTTTGCATGCATACCAACATTCCAACCTATAGGTAGTTTTTTTTACCTCTTTTGAGTTTCTTTCCCAAGGTTATGCCAACTCCTCTTCCTAAAGAATTACGCAAATTTCAACGAAGCTTACATCTGATCGCTAACAACACTTTCTCTGTCTTAAAAACTAAGTGGTCATGTTTCCTTACGATAGTGTACAATAGCCTCTCAAGAACAGATCTGTGTATATATATATATATATATATATATATATATATATATATATATATATATATATATATATATATATATATATATATATATGTATATATATATATATATATATATATATATATATATATATATATATATATATATATATATATATATATATATATATATATATATATATATATATATATATATATATATATATATATATATATATATATATATATATATATATATATATATATATATATATATATATATATATATATATATATATATATATATATATCCCGTTACAAATATTAGTAAAAATCTGAAAATTTCTCGTATTTATACTACATAAGGCTAATACGTTAACATATCCTTGCAGTTCACTTACCATAATCTACTGTATGTTTTTGCGAAAATGAAAAAACAAATGAAAGGATTACACCAACAGAAGTAGGTGACGAAAGCTGGATGAAAGAAAATGGCACCCGGGGACAGCAGATGAAGAGAGCAAGCGACGGCGTCTGTTAAGAGAGGAACCGAGGAATGAAACTTCCCGAATAATAGATCCTCCCAGGTCCTTTTCCTTCAGCGCACTGAACAATGCCGTGTGCGAGAGAGAGAGAGAGAGAGAGAGAGAGAGAGAGAGAGAGAGAGAGAGAGAGAGAAATACATCATGAAAATAAATGCAGAGCGCGAACGACAGACAGAAAAACACGCACACACAGCATACATTGTAGAACTGACGTAGTTTTATGAAAATAAGGAGTGGATACCAGAAGACAGAGAAAGACGTTAAATATTACCGTAAAAGGAATGCAAACTAAGCAATGACGTGATCACGAGAGAGAGAGAGAGAGAGAGAGAGAGAGAGAGAGAGAGAGAGAGAGAGAGAAATGAAAAGAATACAAGTCGTATTGATAATCTTGAGAGAGAAAAACATTGAGAAGGAGGACTTATGACAAAGATCTAAGAATCGCGTCCTTAAACTTTTGAACCGAAACAAACAAAAAAAAAAAAAAAAAAAAAAATTGAATCGGAGTCATATTCCTCTGGAAGGCAGTCACCTTTCCTTATCGTTCAGGGCGCAAAACTTCTGTAGTTATAATTTGCAAGAAGAAAACCCACAAGACTTATAGTTTCACATCTCAATTCATATACTCCTTAAAGTTGCATGCATACATAGAATAATTCAATCACAGGGCTCATGTAGTCCAGTCTCAAACATATTCTCAAAACGTATTCTCATAAACGTAGAGAGATGGAATTCTTTTACGATATGAACAATTAAGCTGACTCATCAAATGTTATATAAAAAAAAAGTTGTATACAGACTCAAGAGAGCAGTCAACATAATACTATATGAATCAATCAAGAGCTTCTCCTCATACCTCATATCTACTGTACCACTATGTAAAGAATGCTATTATGGAAAGAGTTTTCCCTGACTACTGCGTCAAGATTTTCTTTGAATTTTGAAATAATCTATGTAAAATCAACATGCAGAAAAGAGATCTTATATATATATATATATATATATATATATATATATATATATATATATATATATATATATATATATATATATATTAAAATTTTTATTCTTTTTCCATTCATTCAATTTTCGTAAATAAGACAGTTATCTAAACAAACTAACAATGTTAACCGATGCAAGACGAGAGGTATCCGGCACATTTTGTATATTTACAATACAAAGCGCTGAAGTGCAGTTCTACGTTATATTTTGGTTTCAGTAAAGACTCCGAATGCGCTAATTACAATAAGAGTTAGTAGCAAAACTTGATGATTTGTTGATATTGCTTGAACGTTTTCATCTATGTATTATAAACAAAACCAACACAAATAAGATTAATATGAAGTGATGATCTGAGAGAGAGAGAGAGAGAGAGAGAGAGAGAGAGAGAGAGAGAGAGAGAGAGAGAGACGAGCTCGCGGATGACCTTTTAAAGCTGTCAAATCAAGAAATTCATGATTCAAGACGTCATCAGGTACCGCTCCCGTTAAGCCTTCGAAACATTTTTTTTTTTTTGAGTCTTTTCCCCACTCGCACAAGGCAAGAGACTTGTCAATTTCATTCAATGCTTGCTTGGGATTCTACTCTTCCTCTGGATTAACTAAGTCAGACACAGTGCATATAAATCAATCGATAGCCTCGCCTGAAACATTTGGCTCCCGTCGTTCGTGACGTTAACGTTATTTTCAGAATTTCAGGGAAATAAATACAAATCACGTGAGGAGGTTCATGGCTCAAAAAAAAAAAAAAATTGATTAATGTGTCTACGTCAATCTCATGCCTCGACGACTAAGGTTATCGACGTCCGGTTGTATATCCGGGTATAAATAATTTAGATTAAAAAACAAAAATAATTCTAGACACTTTTAAAGACATTCATTAAACTACGTATGTTTTTCCAGTGATTAACGTCGAGTGTTTCACTATTACTTCATCGTTTGGTGTAAGCTATCGACCAGTGAAACAGTACAATTCACAACGAGGAAGTAGCCTAGCTTCTCAAAACATTTCATGACTTGAAATTCATTTTTTAATTACTCATCCATTACGCAATGCTCAAAAGTCATCCTAATGAAATATCAACGGCGTAGAATATCAGTTATCTTCCTAAAAGTATGTTACAACTTAAAACGATTTTAATTAGCCACAGTCGGGTGGATTAAGGATGTTATGTCTCAATTCAAGCTAGAAAATGGTAATTCTAATGCTAACCAATAAATTGACAATTTAATATCAATTTATTGATTTTCAATAATAATAATAATAATAATAATATTATTTGAGAAAACATCTCTAGTTAATTTGCTTTTCAGTGTCACGAAAATAATTGACCAATCCCCTACATTAAAGAAAAAAAAGTTCTACGTAAAAATGCATATCATGCTTTCCAATGTGAAAATAATTCACTTTGTTGAATTCCTATCTACCCTGAACAAATTTAAAGACGAAAAAGATCAAACGGCCATTATCAAAAGTTCCTAGCGATTCTTGAAAACGATTCAGTAAGTTTTCAATTTAATGATACAACTGAGCAGGGTTCGGAGAGAGAGAGAGAGAGAGAGAGAGAGAGAGAGAGAGAGAGAGAGAGAGAGAGAGAGAGAAGCCCTTCATTATGATTTCATCGTTTTGACAGTTTCTTTCTAAGGCGTGTAATCTTTAGATGGCAAAATAATTACATGCAAAGAGACTTCTTTTAGGTAAAACAAAATCGAAACTTGAGAATAAAAGCATCTCGTAACTAAACGCTTCATGCTTCGGCGAACAAAACTAAGTGTTCCTTCCCAACTTCTCTCTTTCTCTCCCTCTTTCTTGTACACACAAAACTAAACATACACAGACACACACATTATATATATATATATATATATATATATATATATATATATATATATATATATATATATATATATATATATACATATATATATATATATATATATATATATATATATGTGTGTGTGTGTGTGTGTGTGTGTGTGTGTGTGTGTGTGTGTGTGTGTAATTTCAATAACCACAAAGCCCTCTTAACTTCTAGATTTCTTCACATTGGGAAAGGCTTGTCACTCTTAACCATGGATCTAAATGAAGAAAGAAATGAAGATATTCTGACTCCCGGGCGAGGTTCGAACTCGCATCGACGGTATCAGCACGAGTTAACGTTAACTACCTGGCCACGAAGAAAGGCACAAGCCTCTTCCCACTCATATGTACATTCGGCAATATATGTTAAGTAACAGTTTTCATTAGCTTTCGTTCATTGCATTTCCGTTTTTTTTTTTTTTTTACCAAAAGTCTAGCGAATTTATTCTAAAATATTATTTACTACGCACAT
>NC_089776.1:21000678-21003178 GCF_040412425.1 Macrobrachium rosenbergii | reverse complement strand
AAAGCAGCACTGGTATTTACTACATTGTTACCCTTCTGATATACTCGTACATGAACAAACCTCATACCCTCGACATCATGTCACTCACGCTAGTGTGACGAGACCACAATTTTAGGGAGGATTCTATCTTCAATCACACTAGAGTGTTACCACACGTTTGACACAGATTCTACACCAATCACTCATTCGTAAGTTATGGAAAGATCCTGCTAACAGGAAGGTAGGCAAGTTGGAAAAACTTTCCCAAACAAAACGAAAATTCATATTTTGCTTTGGCTAAGCAAAACAATCCTCATAGCTCTAATAACTACTTAGAGATTAGTTTATCGAGAAAACGAGTTTATCAGTGAACAACACCAGCATCAATAACAATAATAATATACTTCTTATTATCATAAAATCATAACTGGATATTGAAGAAACTCTGATCCAGCCCATTCAGACTACGTTCGCGTTTGTTGATCTCGTCGCCTTTGAATGAAGTCTTAAAAATTCCTACTGACATTTCAGTGATATTTCCAGTTGAGTTCTATCACCACGCCCCTCTCAGGCAACTCCACAATTTTTCTCTCTCTCTCTCTCTCTCTCTCTCTCTCTCTCTCTCTCTCTCTCTCTCTCTCTAACAATAATAAATACTTCATACCTCACTCCGCGTTTTCGTCTCTACTTTTCGTCCGGCCAAAGTTTTATCGTATCTTATTCCTTACCGAAAGACACCAAATCTCGTTCCAAATGGCATTACGTGACTCTAATACAGCATTCCGCTCTTTCTATCTACCTTTGTCTCTCATACCTAAAAACAAAAAAAACAAAAACAAAAACAAAAAATTAAACAAAAGAAAGCTCAATCCATCTTTCGCCTCTGCAACTTTCTTTTTCTTTTCTTAAACCTTCAACTTGATTGATTTGTTCCTACTTCTTTCCTATTCTCGTTCAATTCCATTCTCGCACAGCCCATCCGTCCCTCCTCCCTCCCTCCCTCCCCCCATCGCCCTTACTTCCTTTGTTCTTTGTTTGCCCTTTCCATCAAAGGGTTATTTTCTGATCAGAGCTGACCCGAAAGGCGGACGGGAGTAAGGGAGGGAGACTCAGGAAGGCAAACGTAATTCTCTTAAAGGCTGAGCCACACTGACGTTTATACCTTTTCGGAACGGCGAAGGGTAACGGAGAAAGAAGAGATTTACTGGTGTAAAGGAGTTTCAAGAAAACATGTTCATATATATAAGGGAAGTGAGGGAGTCAACATGAGAGAAAGACATATCAAGTGAAACAAACGTGAAGTCGCTTCAGTACAACAGTCCCCGCGTCTTCACACCTCTCATGTTTGACCAGTAATTTAATTCACTTCTGAATGATTTTACGGGCAGTAAACTATCATGCCTTGCTATTTCGTTGTCTGTTTTTTGCGAGAAATGAAAAGGTATATATTTAATATTCTTCTGTGTTTCTCATACAACTTTCCTGCTTTATTACAATGCATGATCACACCATGCACATACGATATTTATTCTTAATAATAAACTTGTTATAATTGATAATAAACTTGTGATGCTTCCAAACATATAAAGAATCCCTATATGTTACAACAGGGAAAAGGGAAAATTAATTTAAAAGCAGTTGGAAATAGATGGGCAAAGATAAATACATAAACATTTGCGCATCAATATAAATCAGAAAAGCTATGAAATATGTGCATGACACTTCAAAGCAAGTACAGCATCAACTAAAGTTACTTGCACTTGTATCAAGAAAAGTATCAGTGTGACCAGTCCAAGGTGTTCCAGTCAAAGAATGAATGACTTCCAGTACAGGGCAGTATGGATGCTTCTGTTCAGCCGAGGGAGAGGCTCACACTAGTTCTTTGGAATCTCGAAAGACTTAATGAACAAAAGTTCCTTGCTGAAATAGAGCTTATGGAAGACAGCCAAACTGAATGTTTTCCCGGCAAGAGTCTAAATCACATTATCAGTTTTGATCAAAGGATATCATTATTTCGTGTAATCGTTTCTAGACGATGACGATCCCAGAACAGCGATCTCCAGACAGGAGAAAAAAACATTCCAACAATGGTAGAGCAAAAGCTCTGAAGCGTTAAACATTACTACCAACATCTCCGTAGGTACAAGAAGTTCTCACGAACAAAGCATACATTTCTGGCAAAGTTAGATTACATATTCTCAAGTGCTGTTAAAAAGAAATCTTGGAGCCGAATGTAAGGTCAAGTATCTTCAAATATTCGACATCTCAATCTTATTTCATGCATATTACCTTAATTATCTAAAAAGGTCAGTATGGTCCACTGCCTGTCAGTAATATCTGGGAATATGGATGAAATTTCGCCAGTATTCTGTCTTGACCCCAAAACCAACAGCCCAACCTGCCCCATGTGCTACGTGATTAAGCTCCGAAAATATATTTTAAAAACCAAGTCTTTTATGCTACTATTCCCGTAAAAATTGAACTA
Organism: Macrobrachium rosenbergii; assembly: GCF_040412425.1. Lineage (NCBI taxonomy): Eukaryota > Metazoa > Arthropoda > Malacostraca > Decapoda > Palaemonidae > Macrobrachium > Macrobrachium rosenbergii. Next base: position 21,000,714 of record NC_089776.1, on the reverse strand, counting down.
CGTAGAAGAAAATATATCTGATAAAATAAAGTCAAA
>NC_089776.1:20953178-20998178 GCF_040412425.1 Macrobrachium rosenbergii | reverse complement strand
CACAGTCACCTAGAATGACTTAAACTATCAACACGAAATCTCATTAACCAAGCCTTTTTGTTTTGACAGATTTTTCAAAAAAAAAAATGTAAAATAGAGACAAAAGTAATGTTACAAATTCCAACAAGAAACTTCGTTGATAAAGACCCGCGACAACAGCCACGAATGAAACCATTTTCATACAGTAAATTATTTATTCCTCAGAGAGAAAATTCGCGGTTTTCAAGCCTTGAATATCGCTTAATTTTACGTAATGTATTTTGGATATAAAAATAAAAAAAAAATAGACTGCTGCACTAAAGGTAATTCTCAATCCTTAATACTTTCCAATTTTTTATAAAACGATGCGTTTTCTTCCTCCATGATGTAACCGTTCTTCATATTTTTCTTGAACCGCGACAGAACTGCCTTCACATTAATCTAGGTGACTAAATAGTATAGTTGGGAACACCTCCCAACTTCGCTTTGGAGATTAACGATAACATCAATAATTAGTTATAATTCTGATGTTTATTGCACAATGTGAATCTGAAAACTTCTTTGTGCGTAACTCAGATTATCTGCAGTTAATGAATTAAACACTGTCACAGAATCTTAAGCTGCAAAGTGCTGCGCAACATAACGTAACTGATATTTCATAAGTTCAATGCAGTTGCAAATTTACCTAAATAATGTTGTCAGTTTGACAACACATGCACGCTAGTATTCAAGAGAGTGGGGATTGGGCTGCAGCCCCAGCCAAAAATTCATTTCTGACAAAATAGCAACAAGGCCTTATGGGTCTGATGTGAGCAACAGTGGGCTTCAGTGAACGCCAAGAAGCAATTAGAGTAAAGAGTAAAAATAATAACAACGATGATCCACGTTGGTGAAAAACGTGGCTATGAAAGACTCCGGTGAATATTAATGGTTGTTAACAAAATAAAGAAAAAATTAACACCACAATTAAAAAAAAAAAAAAACAGATAAATACTCATCGTCATACAGCCAATCTGAAAGCCGCAAAATAAAGAGCAGTTTAATGAAGAACCAAGATTGAAGGAAAACGAAACAAACAAACGCTGTTAATCAAATATTTTTTCCTAATGTGAAGCACAAACACATCAGCTCACCGTAATTGTCACAAAATATGCTATACAGTACACATGTATGCTTAGTTATGATAACTGAACAAACAATTACCTTATTTTTCAAATTTCTGGATATTTTTTTACATATATTTTTCGTAGGTTATGGAAGTGTTCAAGTATATAATTATCAAGTATGTAATTTTTCCATTGTTATTATAGTATCTAATTTCTACTTATAATTAGTGACACAGATATAATAATTATAACAATTCTTACTACTGGAATTTTAACAACCCTCATTATCAACTTACACATTCTAGCATACTTTTTCATGGAGTTTCTCTTATGTTGCTCGCAAAGTTCAAGTTTAGGTCCCTTGCCACTGAAGACAAATTCAATGTTGGAATCTTGATTATATGTATTTTTGACTAATGCGTTCTCATAATTGCACACACAAGTTACCATTGTTAATATGTATTCCAGTAAAAATCAAAACAAAGTAATAGAGTAATAGATCACCTTCATGCACGGAGAAAAGTCAGTAACAATAGTGGGTTCCTTGGTCTTCAGTGAAAGTTTAAAAAAGGAGGTCCATCCAAAGCCATCATTAACAGAACTTCATTCAAGTGATGCAAAGAAGGCATAATTATTCAGGGGGCGAAAGGAAACCTGCGTCTTAGAGAGAAGAAGAGCTGATAAAAACTCAACTTATTTCATTATCTTACAAACGACCAACTTTGTGTTATGTGGATTGTATGCCTTAAAGGATACCTGATAATTATAATAATAACAAAGACAATGCTGCTGGTGCTGATGAGGTTGCTTGTGAATAACAACGATAACATTACATGTTCGCCTCCAACATCCAACTTCTACGACATTTCCGATAGATGATATGTTGCAGAAGAAACCATTATGATGGCTCTCGCACAGATGTATTCGTGGAACACAAAGGCTACCGATAGAAGGCTTCGCTTCATTGGTAGATTTGCTGCTTCATGTGACCCTTTGGGATGGGAGTCGGACCTCAGGCATTCCGGGATGAGATTTCTAGGAGGTTTTCGAATCAGTCAGGGAAATCACTCCACAATTCATGGACCTGTTTGCCAAAGAAGTTCCCCTCCGGGTGCCCATATCACCTGGGTTCTTGGATGTCAAGTCAGTGGTAGTGAATAAAAATCTGACGTACATTTTTAGTCTTTCTATTATTTATCTGGACCTGGAAAATCTGTTGAGTCTTTCAGCTCTTCTCTCAAGACCCTTTCACTCCTCGACTCTCGCGGTTCCTTCCATTCGCACGATTCATGCATATCGGTAGTTACTGGCTAGTTTATTTCACTAACCTCACCAAAAGGCTGCCAACCACTTGTTTAAAAAAAAAATAAACTGACATATATATATCTTAACATTACTGTAACAGAACAGCAATTCCCATCTTTTAATCCATCATAGCCTTCAAAACGACAAACCGTCAACACCAGGAGTGAATGACAAACTGTCAACATGAAGAGTGCTATTGAGATTGAAAAATGAAGAACCAACGATAGGTTATAATACTGTAAAACCCCAGCCCCGTAGAGAGAAGAAATTTAACTATGGCATTCTATGCATCTTGAAGAATCCCTTGGCCATACAAGTCTATTCTTTCAGGTTACCATATAGCAATTCTGTTGGAATGATCGATAATACTAGTTCTGCAAGGGAAAGTTTGTTTCTAGTCTCTTCTCTCCTTGGGGAAGACTTCTCTTGTACAGCCTTGCTCAGAAGTGATGCGACATGACTGCATAGGATTTCGTTCAAAATTCACTAACTGGCACCTAACATGCTGCATCTTTGTCTTATTTCATAAAATAAGGCCATAATATGTTTCATAAAAGTGAAATCTGCCAAATATATTAAAACTATAAGAAAATATTGCTTAACCAAATTTCGAAAAAAAAATCAGTGACGAAACATTTCCAAAACTTTCGTTCACCCATCACCAATGTGCTCTACAAAGAAGTATTCATCGACCCTAGGTTAAAATGGTAAAATAATAAAAAAAACTGTAAAAAAATTTCATAGCATTTTCATATTACTTGTATTTGCAACCATAAAATTCTAAATGGTCATATTTAATTATTTTTACCTCTCGAACATGAAAAACATGAAAAAAAGGATAAAAAAAAATAAATACACCAAACATTTGAGTGGTCCAACCATTTGATTGGCGGCAACATGAACCAACAGGAACATTGGTCTACAATGTGCAAAGACAATGAAATGGTCTTCACATATTTATTCTATATTTGTTATGGGAATATTTGTATTTTTGTAAAAGATAAAATTATTTGTGTTATATTTCTTAATTACTTAAAAAATAATAGTTTACTAGTAAACATTCGCCTTTGCAGTTACACTTTGGTTAATGCCAAGGATTTGTTCCTAGGCCTAGGTGTGTTAGTTTATTTTGCTTGCTAAATAATACATTACTCTTAGCAGTCACTCTATAACAACAATTTGTGGTGAGAAAGTATATGAAGTTATGTACATATTCTTGCACTTCAGGTTTCCTTATGAATCAATTATATACCAAAATCAAGCAGAAGGACTGTTAATAAAATAAAATTCTTCTGTGGTTTAAACAACAATCTGTTGCATATGCCTTGACATTAACACTAATAACCTTAAATCAATAACTATATTTTGTATATAATTTATAGAATCATCATCTTTTACTATTCCAAAAAAGGTTGTCCCTAAAAATAAATCCTTTGGTAAATCAAATTGCATCTCAGAAGCCTTAGATTTTTTTATTAGGCCTATACATCATTAGTACAATATATGGGCAGTTTGAGCATAGCCTAAGACTCCAAATTTTTAATAAAGTTGTCTGTAATTCATATTTCTATTTTGAAAATTTTGTTATTACTGTTCAGCCTATTAGGTCTATTGTTATATACTGTAGAGGTAGTTACGATGACCACTTCTTGTACCAACTTGTGCGAGTTGGCTTTGGCAGCACTGCCAGCCTTGTCACACTATGCAGTATATTCAATTAATTTCTCATAAATTATGAATGATATAAGGGAATGAAAGATATCACATCTATTAATCCATAGGAAAAATAATGTTAGGTATGAATTCACATACTTATTAACATATATGACATTGGATTAAAAAAATAAAAGGTTTAGCACTACTTGGCAACCACAGAACATTTTCTTTTGCATCTGACCTTTTGGACGATACAAAAAAGAATCGTGTTTCATGACATTTGAGCATGGCTGTACAAGGTCTTGGTCATGCAGACATAATTAGGCATCTGGATCTATTATTTGATGCTACATTTTAATATCTGTTGAAATAATCTAGAATACCAGCTCTCCAGCGATTAGATTCTTCTAGCATCCTCTGTCCCTTCATTAGATTCCCTCGGACAGGATCTCTATCAAGGTGGCAAATGGTTGGAATCTAAAAGAGTCTCTACAGAGGGAATGAGCTTAGCATCCACTAGTGGGCTATGTCCCTTGAGAAAGACCACCCCACCTCGTAAATGCCAAGCCTTGGTCATGCAGGCAAGCTGTCAATGCCAAGATCTGTAATTTCATATCTCTACCTTCTAGTAAAGTTGTTGCAATAATCTAGAAGACCGGCTCTACTAATGTAAGGAGCCTAACCTCCTGAAGTTTGCCATGCTGACGGACGGATAGACAAGCAGAGGTATAAACTGAGGGGAAATCTTCCTTCTAGCACATCTGTGCATGATGGTCCACTTTTATCCCCCATTTCTCTGAAATCCCTTCTGCTATGTAAGAGGTGTTACAATAACAAGGTACAATAACAAGTTAAGTGTGATAGATACTACATTGGTCAAACAGGTAGCCGGCCTACTTTCATACACATTTATTCATGACTAAAATCCCATTAGTCATGTATGATGAGTTGCAATGTCTTTGTAAATGTAAAAAATACACCTGTGCATGGTTTACTTTTGTACTCACTGGAAAGCCTTCAACAGATTAAGAGTTACAATAACAAAGTAGTGTGACAGAAACACTGATTGACAAACAGGCATAGATAGACAATCTTCCTTCTTGCACATTTGATCATGGTGGTCTACCTTGTTGCCACGTTTGACTGAAATCCCTTCATCCATGTAGGAGAAGTTGCGATTGAAAGGTAAACGCGATGGACACACAAACAAACACAAATACCAATAGACAAGCATAATGAGAAAAGGACAGACAGTAGGAAAAATATGTCCGCCACTCCCCGCCCCCACAAAAACTTCATCTCTAACGAACCATTAATATCACTCAAGCCTAGTCTGCACAACGCAGATATATTCAACAGAATTAAGAAAAACACGATGCTATGTATGCAATTCAAGTAAAATCATTTGCTCCTAAAGAAAAATTAACGTTAAAAAAAATAAAACTGGAAAACTCAAGACCACACTAAGAGCACAAAAAATTCATTTACAAATCCTACAGATCACAGTGGATTCTTTAGGGTGAGAGAGAGAGAGAGAGAGAGAGAGAGAGAGAGAGAGAGAGAGAGAGAGAGAGTCTCCTTGAGGCAGGGGCTAAGATTTATAGACTAAGAAGATTTGGGATATTAGCGAGATTTCCCAATTGGCTCCATAGAGTTTAAGGTGGCATGCAAAGAACCCCAAAATTCTGCATTAACGTTGCTAGTTCATAGACTGTTTCTTCTCACATTCTTCTAATATTACTATTAAATAACCGCTCTTATTTTCATTTATAAAAGCCACTAAAGGGGCAAGCAAGCTCCCATAATTAACGACCATATGAAATCATTTGAGAAAAATGAATAACAAAATGAGGAAAAATCAGTAAGCATGAATATATTAGCACACGAACAATAGAAAACCATAGTATTGGTGAATGTCATTTTAAAGTAGTATTAAAACCTCAGGACATTTCAGTTTTGAATGGCAGTCAAAAGGCAGGAACCACCAATTCATAAATATCAACACCACACACTCCTCACTGGGCCTTGCTCTTTAAAGGGAATCAGGTTTACTCAGTTCACGCTGCCACTTCGTCATATACATGCACAGTACTTCCTTACGGTAGTGAAGAGTGGATGCTGAATGCTAATGAGACGAACTGTTCTCAGGGTAAATGTGGCGTAAGGAGAGCTGATAGGATGCATGACACATGAAGATACGCAGAATTTGTGGTAAAACGATTAGGGTAAGTGAAAGGTCATATCAATGTTTTGAAATGGTTCGCCTGGCAGAAAGAATGGAAAATGGTAGGCTGATGGAAAAACTGTATAAATCAGAAGTACTAAGAGAGAGAAGCCGAGGACGACTAAAAAAAGTTCTGGATGGAAGGTGAGCGAGAGGCATCTGAAAGGAAGACCCTTCCTATCCAAGAAGTGCCAGAGTTCGTGCAAGAGAGGGCTGAATGCCGCAATGTTGGTGGGGGTGGGGGCGGGCTGAGGTATTTTGATGAGCCTTATTTGATTTCTTTCACTTTCCAACGCAGGAAAATTGTAAAAACATATCTATGATTATCTGAAAACACTTGCCAAAATTGTTTCTTGCGAGACACTGCAGAATATCTCCTCAACAATAACAACTCCTATATTAGTAACATTATCCTTTACAATCCAGCTATTATTTTTGTGCAAAATATGAGCACTGAGGTAATGTAATATATATGTCGTCTGGATATAGAAAATAAAGCTAGCATGAAAAACATTGAAAATTACATTAATGAAACAAAAATGGACAAGAAAATATACAAAATCGAAAAAGTCCTACTACATATCAAAAATAAGGCACCATCAAGGAGAGCCTTACATACCCAATTTTCTATTTGCTCCATCCCTGTGGGAGGAATGGGTACATCTATAGCAATAATAGCATAACAAGATATCTCTAGCCATTCCATGCCATCAAAATAATCTTTTCTACCTGCATTAATGAAGGGTGAGAAAAGTGAACAAGATGAAGCAGATGAAGTGAACAGTCACATGGCAATTTAACAAGCAAGGGCCAGTGCTAGCAAAAAAGCCAGGCAGCTCTGACAAAAACAACTAAGCGATCGGACGGACGAACGTATCGCCATATAGCATAATACGCCGCAATATGGGCACATGTATAAAAACCTCCCAAATGCAAGCAAAAACTCTATACTCAATTTCACTTTCGTCTGTGAACACTCAGGATGGTGTGCTTGTTGGTCGCCCTTATGGAGGTGTTAGTATTTTATAGAATAAATCCCTTGCTCTCTGTAGCAGCATAGTGCAATACGACGATAATAGGCTTCCAGGGCTTTCTATAACGCTACAAGTACTGCAATATTTGTTTTTGAATGTATACTCACCTTACGTTTCTCCAGATAACGAAAATTAATATGTATATTGGAAAAATGGCCTTTATTGTTTACAGTTGTGATGCAGCTGGTATTGTAGGGATTGGAGGTTTTAATGCTAATCCCAATAATTCCTTTTATGCCGGGTTAGAGCAGCTGTACACTTCCAAAGATCTTATAATGCCAGATACTACATTGTTAACTTGTGACACACTTACTCATGTCAATAACGGGTCACTGTCACGTTCTTGGGTGGATCATTGTATAGCATCATAATCGTTGCATAATGCAATAACAGATATTACTGTGGATCGGACCATTTTCCAATGCATGTCACTTTTAATTTACAGAACTTACCTCAAGTTGGTGTGTTGGGTGGTAACCGAGAGGGGAAAAAATAAATAGAATTTTAGTAATACTGATTTGTGTACAGTTATCTATTCTATTTTGTGGCAGAGAGTGGACTTTGATCCTCAACACCCAGTCTGTGCTTGCCGTGGGTATGTGAAAATCCTAGTCACCATAGGTATCTGGAATCTCTCTGGACTCATTTTATTCCTACTGCTCAGCAGGTTGGTAGGGAGGTTTTTGGTAGAGTAAACCCTGGGAGACGATGTATTCCAGGAAGGAATGATTTTATCCAGGATTTCTACTTTGCCTATAGAGAAGCTTTTAAGGCATGGAAAAACAGCAACTTGCTATGTTTTGGCCCGTTACCATGTCTGATGAGACGAGCTCGAGCTGAATTTAAATACACCTTAGACAATGTAGAATGCATGAAGAAGACATGCGTGCAATGGCACTATCTAATAGACTGCATAATAGCGAAATCGTTCAGCTCTTGCAGGGCGGGTCGATGATGCAGTGGGGAGTAAAGCTATTTCTGAACTGTGGAGATATAAATTCAGCCATGTTTTGAATTCTCTGAATGATCAAAAGAGCACGAGTGAATTTTTAACCAAGATATCAACGATGCCTGATGCACCTGTACTGTGTCACCGGAAATGAAATCCATTCCATTGTGAAAAAAACCTTGCTAATAACAAGGCTGTGAGTCTTGATTTTATTCCAAATGAATTTTATAAAAGTACTCGGCAGAATGTAGTGATCATGGTATCTATTATTCTTTATTTATTAACTCGTATTTACGTCGCTCATCTTTGCCTAATATTCTGGTGCATGTCCTAATTGTGCCTCTCCTAAAGGGGAAACTTAAAGACCCTTCCAAGAGCGTCGAAGACTTTTAACATGCTTTTATTTAACTTGACTTCTGCGTCTGTATGTCTGTCTGTCTCTCTGTCTGTCTGTGTCAAAACTTGCAACTCAATTTTCGACCTGTTCCCTTCGTCCGATGGACTTGAAATTTTGCATGGTTATTCAATCCCCCTGACAATACAACCTTACATGATCAGTAGGTCAGCAGTGACCTCTGGTGACCCTACAGTGACCTCTCCCAGTATCTCGGGGTTTGTATGAAACACTTCGGATTTTTCATACCTTCTTTGACTCAGTAGAATAGTTTAATAACTCTACGGATTTTTCAAACCTTCTTTGGCTTGACAGGATTATCAGGTTCAATATTTTTTTAATTACAATCATAAATCGGTTACAATTTCTGTTAAAACTGAAAAGTATAAAATAAAAAATAAATAGAAAAATTTTAAAACATGCTTTTAAGAAAATGCACTAAAAAGTACAAAATAGTCTCAAAATAATATTTTGCACTTTTTAGTGCATTTTAATAAAAGCTTGTTTAAAAAATTATTTTATATATTTTTATTAAATGGTTATTTTTCAAAGACTACGAAAATATTTGCACACCTCTTGCAATCAGTTCGCCTTCAAGCCAAACCACTCCACTGAAATGTGCGTTTATGCGATGAAGGAGATTGTTCACTATTGCAAGAGCCTGAATACACCTTGTACCTGTGTTTTATGGATATCAAGAGTGCGTTCGATTGTGTTAGTTACTGGAAATTAACAAAACTTTAGAAATGACAAACAAAACTTGTGGATCGAGGCAGACCATCGCTTACTGTCATATTGTTTGTATATTGGTTCCGTACACTGTCTTCGCGTGTTGCTTGAGGAAATTCTTTGAGTTTTTCAAAAAGAAAAATGGTATGCGTCAGGGATCAGTTTTGCGTCGGCATCTATTTAATATTTAATATTTTGAACTGAAGTAGGGTTGGCTGCCAAGTATCTAATACCCCTATGAATAATTTTTCTTATACAGATGATTTGACTATCATTTCACCATCTGACCCTGCACTGAATGAATATAAGAACTTTGTAATTGTTTTGCCATAGAGCACTCTATAATTCTTAGTGAAACCAAATCTGTCTGCTTGCCAATCTTACCAAAGCGCGTCAGGCTGAATAACTGCCCTGCTGTATATTCAAGTAACGAGAATCTGGTTTTCGTTGATTCTTTTAATTACCTTGGCCATACAGTTACCTATAGTTTTAATGATGACGATGATGACGTAAGGAAACGAGGGAGTTGTGTTACTATGGGAATTGTTTAGTTAGAAATTTTAAGCTTCGTAACGAAAATGTTAAATGTACTACACTGTTTAAAAACACTCTGTTACTCATTTTACTGCTCTTCTTTCTGGTCAAGTTATAAGGTGGTTACTTTTCAGTCATCAAGCGTCGCATTATAACAATATCATGCGACGCTTGATGACTGTCCCAACATTTTGTAGTTCGTTTTTATTAGGGACCCTGAGAGTCGAGTCTTTAATAGAACTGCTGAGACTAATCAGCATAGCTTAATGATAAAAGAGTTGAGGGCAACACAAACACCTTGACTGTTACCTTGAATGGTAGCGATGTGACTAAAATCCTTTATTGGACAGCACTAATGTAACTCATTTCTGCAGCGGCATAACACTGTTTCCCATTGAAAGTTTTCAGACCGAAATTTTTGTCCCCCTTTTTTATTATTTGTCGTTGTCGGTTTTGACTGCAGTTCATTGCTCGGAATGAGTATGCTCGCTGTGACCCTTTGATGTCTAGTTTTACACATTTTCTTTTTCTCTTACCCCATCTTCGTCTTCTTCATACATTCATAATTTTTACGTATACCTTCGTCATTAAGGTTATTTTTTTCGTTTCGATTCAGCTTTTTTTTTTTGTATTTTCTTTATTTCAATTTGTTGTTTACTTTTCCCTTAGGGTGAGCTGAACCTTCGTTAACGTGTGTTCTTGTGTCGTGCTTTTTGTTGTTGCTTGCGTGTGACCTGTTTTCGTACGTGGTTCTGTTGTGTGGGGGAGTGTCTGTTTGTGATGAGTGATAGAGAGGTGGTGTTTGCTGTTGTCCGTACGTGTGTGATTGAGTGCACATTTTTATTCTACTTACGACCTTCTAGCTGTTGTTTAGGGGTATTTTTAATATAGTGTTTTCAGTATGTTTTCTTGTGTGTATACTGTATCAGTCCAAGAGCTAAAAAAGTATTATTATTATTATTATTATTATTATTATTTGGCAGCAGACCCTCTTTTAAACAGGTTCTATTGAATATTATTGCTGCTTCAGCTGCATTTATTTTGTAGAAGACTTTTTCTATTTTCCTTATTACGGACTTCTCTTCAGTGGAGGTGCGTGCTAACAGCTCGCCTATATTTGTCATTGGGGAAAAGTCAAAATCTGGATTCTGCTTCTTTATATATTCTATACAGTTAGTTATATACAATTGTTGCCGCGACGCGTTTCGACAGACTCTTCTGTCATTCTCCAGCGGGAGCTAGTAGAGGACCGGCATGACATCACGCAACGGCAGGCCAATGGGAACGCTGGAATGAATGACATTCCCAGGTTGCGAAGATCTGTCAGGATCGAGCTTCGCCGCAGAAATTTGGCTTGAAGTTCGCTGACTGCAACCAATCAGAATTCGCCATCCATGAACCCCGCTGAAGCCCGTGTATAAATTCAGAAGGACCTATGCAATCTGCCAGTCCTCTACTAGCTCCCGCTGGAGAATGACAGAAGAGTCTGTCGAAACGCGTCGCGGCAACAATTGTATATAACTAACTGTATAGAATATATAAAGAAGCAGAATCCAGATTTTGACTTTTCCCCATGAAATGACAAATATAGGCGAGCTGTTAGCACGCACCTCCACTGAAGAGAAGTCCGCAATAAGGAAAATAGAAAAAGTCTTCTACACAATAAATGCTGCTGAAGCAGCAATAATATTCAATAGAACCTATTATTATTATTATTATTATTATTATTATTATTATACCTGTATTTCACTGGCTGGAAGTTGTTCATTTTGAAGACGCGCCAATCAGAAAAAATTGTCTGTGATCTCGTCATGTAGGACCTGGAGATTAAATGTCATTAAAAGCTGTCTAACGCTCCCTTACCCACTTCGAGTTCAGGCACCAACGACCTAACCCAAAAGGGCCTTCCTAGCAATCTCAAGTAGACAGACGACATCTTTCCGCCTGTTACTCTATGGAGCGGAACGTCATCGACGTAATGCCGACAATGGTGTAACGTGTGGGCAAGAATTTCTTTGCAGGGAGGAAGGAATGAAAGCCGTCCGCAGTCCATAGTTAATAATAACAAGCAGCCTGATGCTCGCACCACGACTTTGCTCAGGTCCAGACAGTCTGGATGTCTTCCACCCAAAAGGCTTTCCAGGCCATTGACCCTGCGAACGGAACTCGCCGCAGCCTCCGCTTCCTGCAGGTTTTAGAGCGGACCAGAAAGAGAGAGCAAACATACGCCATATCTTTTGGTGTTGTTACTCTCAAACCTTGGTCATTCAGTCTACACGATAAGAAGATTACTTAAAATATATCAGTCCGAAGCTCTATGAGATCGTCTTCACATTTACAAATTATATACATACACACACACACACACACACACACACACACACACACACACACACACACATATATATATATATATATATATATATATATATATATATATATATATATATATATATATAACTGCTAATCTACAGCTTTGTTTTTCGTAAGAAAAATTATTTGTTTTTTAAGAAGCCATCTCTTTATGGGTTTAATTTGGATTTTTAGAAGCATCTTTAATAATGTTCTTAGTGGTAACTATTACATTAACAATGGTGACAGTATATTGCAAGCATATATCTGTTTCATTAAGCAACAACGTTGTTTCTTAGTGACGTATTACAATAATTATGATAAAAAATATAGATTACCATCATTGTCATCATAATAAACTGTCAGCTTCCTCTATTGCTACCATTACCACTGCAGATATTACAATTATCCTTGTTATACAGGTGTAAAATGTTCCTTATACCGTTCGTCTTTAGACCTCACAAGAACTTGATTATCTCATGGAAAGGAGGCAGCCATGCAACGACAGACGTTCCCAAAGTGGGACGACGGTAATGAGGCCGAGGACCTCATCATTATGGACAGGCAATGTTCCTCAAGAAATCAAAAGAAGTAAAATTACTACGTATAAGAAAAACAGATACCAAAAGAAAGAAACTTGACACTTCTATTTATAGACACAAGGTACATCAAGTAATACGAGTATTCTCAAGAAATGAGGAGTAAGAGTAATATGAAATTGGTTAACACCAACTCATTGCACCGATTCATCTCCGGAAGGTCAAACAAGCAACATAAATGAAGCCTGGAATAATAACAAAATAATATATAAAACAAAACATATATATATATATATATATATATATATATATATATATATATATATATATATATATATATTGGCTTCTTTAAACGAAAAAGGAGTGTTATTTCCAGTATGCTTCTATATCTAAATGGAGCAAATTTATTCTCGTAGATTCCTTTGAGAAGATATATATTTTTTTAAAAATCCGTCGTTCCTATACTATAGAGAAGTTTAGATATTCAACAAAAATAAGTCCAACGCAGTACTAATTGACCGACTGATTTCCACATTTCACACACTGGCGCCACAGGAACTATACTCGCCATAATACTACCGCTAAGATAACTGCAGTTGCTGTTATTTTTATCAAATGTAGTGATTTTACTCCCCCACTGCTGCTCTTGCTACTGTTACTACTAACTGGCAGTAGTAATCTACTACCAAATTTCCTACACGTACATTCCAACCATAACTAAAGAAAACAGCTCAAAAACTACTCAGAAGTGAACACATCAAAGAGAAGGGATCCTTTAACCCAGTGATTCTCAATCTTTTTTGTGATGGCACCCCAATCAATGTAATCATTACCGCGGCACCCCTTCTTCATCATCCCACCATATCGCATGAACTAATTTCTTATTTAATGAATAAAATTATTATCCATACTCAAACCAAAATCGGCACACCGTACATGCAGAAATATACTGTACAAACAAAGAGCATATCAGAAGGATTAGATAAACATAATTAGAGTAAACACGCTGATAATAATTATATGAAGACTTCTGCAAACTTTTTTTTTCTACAAATGTTCATTGAGATGATCTAGCCAAACAAAATTCATGACAATCTTGCGGCACCCCTAGGCACTGTCTGTGGCACCCCAGGGTGCCACGGCACCCAGTTTGAGAATCACTGCTTAACCCTTCAGAGCCGTCGGAAAAGTGTAAACATTGAAAACTACAACAAAATGTCCATGTGGACGGTGGAAGGACAAGGCCAGGGCCCAAGAATAAGTCTTATATAACCAGCTTTCAATGACAACCCAAACCGTCAAGAGAATGCCTTTCAAACAGCGACAGACAGCATAAAGACGGAGTAATAGGTGATGACAGCGTACATAAACGTGAATATCAAACAAACAGTGGGATGAGCAAAAAGAAAAAGGGGGGGGGAATCGGGATTTTTGCTTTAAATATAATGTATATACTTTCTTTAACGGGAATTATGCAATTCATTTACCTTTACGCTGCGTTTGAAACTCCAGTGAGAAACTCATGGCCAAACCTTACCTGTGAAAGAAAAATTATAATTAGACTGAAAAATATTTCAAATTAGGTAAGCTGAGCTTCTCATAAACAGAGCCAGTGTGGCTGGAGCGTGAAGCTTTTAGAATCTTGCTCTGATATATTATGGCGTGTATATGTATTCCTCTTAAAGCATCAGCATTCAATTTTGATTTCAACAAACCTTAAAAAAATATTATTGTACTTGGGCAATTCCAGTTATTCTTCACCTGTAAATATTAACACTAAACTAGACCACCTAAATGTTGAAAATAAGATGAAAATCACATCCCGTCTGGAAATGAGGTATTTTAAACATGTATGTACAATGTGATACTACATACATAGAATAAAATACATTTTTTGACAGGTAGATACAAACAAAGAGACAAAGTTCACATACAAACAAATACAGTTGCGTGTATATGCGTAAGTAAGCATTCACGTGGCAAATCGCACTCTGTATATATATATATATATATATATATATATATATATATATATATATATATATATATATATATATATATATATATGTATTATGTATATATATACACTTATATATGTGTATATACACACACACATATATATATATATATATATATGCGTGTGTGTTTGTGTGTGTTTAATACCTACAATGACCTCTTATCGATTTGTGCACACTTCTTGGGTACGCATGCCACTAAAAAGCCTAGCATCTGAAATGAAACTTTTATGGAAGAGCCTGCTAGCACCAAGCTAGTTTCATGGTACCAGAAAGTGTTGATATCCATTTACATCTTACTGGCTGGCGGTAGACCGGGAACTGACCACGGATCTATGAAAACTGAGCTGAAAGATGTACTTTCACTATACTACTCTTCGTATTGTAAACCTTTTCCACCTAACTTGGGCTTTCGAGAGTTAACCTTCCAGCTCTCGAAAAATCTTTTGGAATGCCTTTCTTAGTCCGTGCCTCGTGAGAGAGAGAGAGAGAGAGAGAGAGAGAGAGAGAGAGAGAGAGAGAAGGGGGGGGTTCTGAACTTCAAACTTCCACATAATATTAAATATTACATTACGTAACGACGGCAACAACTCTTGCATAGCAAAGGTGTTTCCTCTTACATAAAAGTACAATACAAAACCTGCGGGTAAAATCTTTCAAAAATGTATTCCAAAGAATAAAGCCTCGAGCCTTGATGCCTATAAACTTCCACCGTTAATACTTTCTCTTACGGCATAATACAGGTTCCATTACACCCGGGCTATATCAACTCGCAAGATTTACGTCCAAGATTAACGTGAGGTGGCGATGTGAACACGCAAGTGGCAGGTTAATGGAGGGAGAGAGAGAGGGAGCCAGAAAGAGAGAGTGATGTGGGGGGCGTTTACTTTACTAATCCATTACCACAGACAATCTTTTTCCTTCACCTTATCGCATCTGCAGGACACTGGCCTGTTTCACATTTATTGAAGCACCAGAAACCCGAACAGGCCAACTATCCTTAAAGAAACCCAGGTACACCGAGGGAAGAGGCCAAAAACTACCTATAGGAGTTTGAAGAGTACCGGATTTTGCAAAATAAGGACGAACAACTGGTAAAGCGGGGGACGAAAGAGTCCCCCCAGATTGATGTCAGCTTCTAAGAATATAGAGCGCGAACTCCAAGCGTACAGCCATGAACTGAATCAAGTGTAAGTTTATACAATCCCATGTCACATTTGCCCAAAGCATTTCTCTTGTAGCCAAAATGACTTTTAACGTCTCGCTGTTTTCATACTTTCTTGACGCACTTTCAACTAATACCTTGAGTAGTTAGGGGGAAATACATGAAGAAGCTTCCCTTTCCCCGGTAGGATTCGAATACAACAAGGGAGAAAGATTGAAGGTACCGATAACCCACCATGCTTTCATCTTGCATAAAGAAATATCTATTGATGTCTGCTTAATACCTGAAGCGCCAGTACAGACAACCACAACAATATTTATCTTTAGCTGAATTAAAATTGAATGCTTGTAAATGCACAATTGCCTCTCGTCATGAAAATATTTCACCATCCATTCTTGTGGTAAAACTTTCATGCACAGAACAGTATGAACTTATTTATAGCTGAATGCAACGTTTTCTTTCTTTGCTCGTGACTACCGTAAATCCATTCTTCCCGGCAGTTCGTTCCTTTTGTTCACAGAATATCTTGTCAAAATGGAAGATCGAACTAGTCTTTCAGATTTTAAGTTTTATACGAAAATCAACAATTTATAGTCAAACAATCATAAAATTTATGAGACTTATTCAGATCCTTCACTTACCGATTTTTGAACGGCATGTTCAAGAGATGACAATATGGCTACCACACTGCACCTATTTAGAACTCCTGATATACAGAAAATTTAACCAATTCAAACCGAACGCGCAACTAAACAGTCAGACAAACACGAACTGCAGCGTTTCATGGTTTAATTGCTGATTATATTAACAGGCTTTCTATGAGGGCGAGGGTGAGTCTATTCCAGCCCTTGTAAATATATCTGAATTCGACAGACACATGAAAGTGTGTATATGTGTGTGTGTGTGTGTATATATATATATATATATATATATATATATATATATATATATATATATATATATATATATATATATATATATATATATAGAGATAGAGAGAGAGAGAGAGATAGAGAGTAGTATATGACTGTGAAATATTTTCTGTTAAAACAGAATTTCATCGAATATAAGGGAGCCCATAGAAATGCCTAAATGTGGAAAATAAAGGCTATATTTCAGAGACCAAACTCTCTCTCCTCAGGCAAATAGTGAATGAGAAAAAGTTACAGAAAAGCGGTGTTTATACCAGAAGACCCACAGGTCAGCTGTTAAGTCACTCCAGCTGACAATTGGTCGTTAATCTTCTTAACTGCTGGTTGGAGGAAGATTTTATCTATAATATCTCAATCCCAGGCGCCTCTTGAGGGATTCATTGCATTTCTTTGTTTAATCAAGGCTGATTCCACCATCTGCCTTTTGAACCGACAATTGCTGCTATAAATTATACGAGACATATTCCAGTTTATTCTGTGGTTACAGGTATTTATATGGTTAAAAAGAGCTGAGCTCAGTTGTCCGTACCTAACTGAACGTTTATGCTGTATTAATCTTTGGGGGAGTGATTTGCCTGTGAAACCGATATAAGATTGGTCACAGTCGAGGCAAGGGATTTCGTAAACTCCTATGTGTTTGGGGACTGGTTTTTGTTGGACGTTAATCAGGGATTTGGCCAAGGTACTTGGGTAGGTAAAAGCAAAAGGGTTAGCGTCCAGGTGTCTGCATTAGCGTCTTACTCCTGTCCAGGTGTGGGATTTATATTTTATTGTTGGGCGTCTCTCTGGCCTTGTTTTTTGGGGGGACGGTAGAAAATAGTGTTTGCTTTGTGGATGGATTTCTCAATTAAATTGTCAGGGTACTTTTCAAGATGATAGCTGCCTACGGATTAGTTCAATTTCCTTTTCCAGGAGATCCGGGGAGCAAATCCGTAAGGCTCTTAAGAATAAATTACTGGCTACGCCAATTTTGAGAGATGCCATGATAGCTATAAAAATGGATGTATGACAGAGAGAAAGTTGGTTTTCTGTATATGGTAAATTTGTATTCTGTCCTGTCCCTAATTATTAAAACGTCAAGAAAAGGAATTTTTTTGTCTGTTGCCCTTTCAACTTTAAATTTGATGTTAGACTCTAATGCATTTAATTTTGAAAGAAATTCATTGAAATTGCCTCACTTTTTATCCCAAAATGTTAAGATATCATCTACATATCTCATCCATAGCATGTCTTTAGGTTTTATTGCATTTATTATTACGGTTTCAAAATATTCCATGCATAGATTGGCTAAAACAGGACTTAAAGGGCTGCCCATGCTGCACCCGGATTTTTGTTTATAGAGTGACTCCCCGAATGAAAAGATGTTATTTGATACACATAATTCAACTAACTTTATTTTATCTAGGGCTAGTGGGAAATGATCTGAACAGGGGGCTAATTTTTCCCTCAAAAACTGTAGAATGTCCTGACTGGTACTTTTGTGAATAAGGAATCTACATCTAAACTTAGACGTTTTATGTTGTGAAGTGGTATATGTGCTTCTTTGAATTGTGACAGAAATCTCCAGAATGTTTAATGTGACTGGGAGAAAATGTGCCTAAGAAAGGGGAAAGGAGGCCGGCTAAACACTTAGAAATTTTAGAATTGAAAGCTCCGGAACATGAGATGATAGGTCTGAATGGAAGATTATCTTTATGAGTTTTGGGAAGGCCATAAAAGTAAGGTAGTTTTGGGTTAATGACTAAAATTTCTCCATTAGTTCATTGCTCTTGTCGTCTTTGCCAGTTAACCTTACTTTTTTAAAAAAAATTCTGAGGGGACATTTTGGAGGGGATTTTTCGTTAATTTGTCATAAGTGTTAGTGTCACTAAGGAGTTGGTTGATTTTGTCCATGTAAAGTCTTTGTTCATAAACACGATTTTGCCGTCTTTGTCGGATCTACTTTGTACAGCATCTAATTTTTGTAGCGAGCGGATGGCTTTCATAACTCTACGTGGGGCGGGGTATTTCTTATTATCCTTAATAAGAAATACCCTGTCCCACGTAGATCTATGAAAGCCACCCGCTCGCTACAAAAATTAGATGTTGTAATAAGTAGATCCGACAAAGACGGCAAAATCGTGATTATGAACAAAGACTTTTACATGGACAAAATCAACCAACTCCTTAGTGACACTAACACTTACGACAAATTAACGAAAAATCCCTGCAAAACATCCCCACAGAATTTTTTTTAGAAAAGTGAGATTAATTGGCAAAGACAAAAAGAGCAATGAACTACTGGAGGAATTTAAAGTCATTAACCCAAAACTACCTTCCTTACATGTCCATCCGAAAACTCATAAAGATAATCTTCCATTCAGACCTATCATCTCATGTGCCGGAGCTCACAATTAGAAAATTTCTAAGTGGTTAGCCGGCCTCCTTTCCCCTTTCTGAAAGATAGCCTTAATTTTCCACATTTTGGCGTTTCTATGGGCTCCTTATATTTTATTTATATATATATATATATATATATATATATATATATATATATATATATATATATATATATATATATATATATATATATATATATATACATACACATCATGTATGTGTATATATATATATATATATATATATATATATATATATATATATATATATATATATATATATATATATATATATATATATATATATATATCTTGTGTTTCCACAATGGTCGCGTGGATGAAGTATATAAGAGATCCTCAGGTGAAAATACCCTGAGGATGGCTTTGGAATAAAAGTTGAAAGTCTTGGTACCTCATTTTATTTTTACGTGAAGATTTCTTATATACATATACATATACATACATATATATATACATATATATATGTGTGTGTGTGTGCGTGCGAGTGGGTGGGTGAGTGGGCATGTACGTACGTATACAAATAAATAAATAAATCAATCATAAATATATATATATATATATATATATATATATATATATATATATATATATATATGTGTGTGTGTGTGTGTGTGTGTGTGTGTGTGTGTGTGTGTGTGTGTGTGTGTGTCACTCCTAGAGATCTTAATCGTAAGAATAAAAAACTTATACTTTTCAAGATTTCCACATATATTATGTAAAAGGCCAACTTTTCGATACTAAATCCCAAACCCCATTCTCAAGAGTAGAGTAGAAGAAAACATGAACATTAATGCAATAACAAGCCATAAAACTAATGATGCAAGTTTCTAAGGCTTTATAGCAGAAAAATCAAAGCTTGAAAGGTAACACAAATATTGAGGTGCTTCGAGTAAAAAAACGGAAAGTAAACATTTATTTCTGAGAACAAGTTTGACCATACAGAAAACGAGAAAGTTGGGCTACGACACTGAACATTAAGACAATATTTAAGCCAACAAAGACAACAGATACGTCTAGAAAGGGACACTAGACATTTCCTGTAACTGTTGAGATCAATCTAAAACGTCTGCCTCACAGGAAGTGACCCCTAAAAAAACAAAACAATGGTAACTGCTTTTTGCAAACACAATTTGAATGCATGATCGAGGATGAACCCACTGTAATGAGATATGCTAAGCACAAACTAGACCATTTTAATTTGTGTGGGCTTGAAGCTCCCCGCAATGGAGAATTTTTCATTTCCTTTTGGATTTCAAAGCGTTTAGTAACTACCATACCCAAAACTTTTAGCAAAGAGAGAGAGGTACGAATCATCTGCCCCTGAAATATATATATATATATATATATATATATATATATATGTGTGTGTGTGTGTGTGTGTGTGTGTGTGTGTGTGTGTGTACAGATGGTGGCAGATGTGTGTCAAATATTGGTGGGTAACTCTGAGTGTCTATACGAGTCGAATCTCCTTCATGGAAGGGAAGTATGGATGTTAAATACGAGTGAAAGAAAAAAAAAAGGATGACGTTCCAGGGATGAATGATTTGCTTACAGTAAGTATCTTTAAAAACTGAAAGGATCCGGAATGGTGTGATACACATCAGATGGAAAATGACTGTAGGTGAAAGGATGGTTCAAGGGGTTCTGAGAAGGTTCTGTCATGCAAAGACAATAGAAAATGATAGGTTGGTGAAAGGAACGTACAATGTGAAAGATATACTGTAACGTAAAGGCTTCCAGATCACAGGAAGCGAGTATGGATGCAAGGAACAAGGGAATTGGGAAGTGTTTAGGTGAGAAAGATGTTTTCCGAACAGGGGTTCACTAACGATTCAGCACTTCAGTTATGAATGTGGTAGTGATCTTTGTCAAGCTTTACTCAGGAGCCATCCCCCAATATTGGTATACGGCGTAGTGTCGAAGAAAAATAAAAACATTTATGAATAAATAAGTAGAAGCAAAACAAACAAACCTACTGTCTATAGCCAGTAAGGACTTGAAACCCCAGGGCCTTAGAAAAGAGTAGGAAAACTGAATAAAATCACGATAGAAGGAGGAATAAATAAAAACAAAACGACATAAGTAGAATCCGTGGAGAGAACGACGATCAGAGATGAAATGAAATAACAAGAAGTCAAAGACTAAAGAACAGGGTGGTCAATTTATCCTCCTAAGACAAAGGTTAGTGAAGTCTAAAGTTTAAATTGGTTCCTCAACACGGCACGGGGAGTCACCACTTTTATTCTATTGTGGACACATTTTTAGGGAGGCATCAAAGACGCGCGTAAAAGAAAAAGGCTCCGAGTTTCAAAATATAAGTTGGGGAAAAAATGGGGAACTTAAAACTACAGTGAAATATAATATCAGGGGGACAAGGCCAAGGCCGCATTATTCGCTCTCCCTCACACACAGGCATTATTTATATACTGTGTGTATATTATATATATATATATATATATATATATATATATATATATATATATATATATATATATATATATATATATATATTTATATATATATATATCATATATATACATACATATTATGTACTGTATATATAAGTGTATATATATATATATATATATATATATATATATATATATATATATATATATATATAGTTTATTACATATTATATTAAACAGAAAAAGTACTAAACTGCGCAAAGCCGCCACCTCCTTATACCGTTCCACTTCGTGCAGCGTATCCAAAATCAACTCTTTGACACCATGGAGAGGACAAAGTAAAAGAAAAAAGGAGGCTTATAAAAAACAGCACATACTGTGGAAGCCAAGCACCTGAAAATAATCATTTGTTACCTTTCATCGGCCTAAGAGAAAGAACTAGAGGAAGTGTGAGAGAGAGAAAGTGATGCTAAATCTTGACCGACATTTAATTCAGGTAAAAGAGATTCTTGGTTGCAAGAGTGAGAGAGAAAGATTCTGGACAAACATTCATTCTAGTCCTAGATTAAAAAGACGCTTCGTTGCGAGAGGGAGCGA
Source organism: Macrobrachium rosenbergii (assembly GCF_040412425.1). Classification (NCBI taxonomy): domain Eukaryota; kingdom Metazoa; phylum Arthropoda; class Malacostraca; order Decapoda; family Palaemonidae; genus Macrobrachium; species Macrobrachium rosenbergii. The sequence goes on along the minus strand of NC_089776.1, from coordinate 20,975,861 downwards.
CAGTCCACATAAACACTTAACCTACGCAAAGAGAGAGCGTGAGGTTTTGCAAAATAATAATAATGGCGATAAAAAGAAAAAAAAGAGAGAAGCATATTAATGAAAATATTATATAAATCTACAGAAACAACGGAGATACCTTCCAGAAGGGGAGAGAGAAAAAGAAACAAAGAGGTAAGGAAGGAAGAATATATATAAAGAGAGAGAGATTTGCTTCAGATAACAAGAAAATAACAACTTATGGAAGGAGGAAGTGGATCAAATTAAAGGGGAAATTGGCATATAGCACTGCTACGTTGAAGAACGCTTCTTCACTCTTTCTTATCTGCATAATCACAAGAGCACGCTGTATATATATGTATATATATACATACATATGTATACAACATATGTATACACATTCATATATATATACATAATTATACATGTAATATATAATTATATATAGATATATTATATATACATACATATATATGTATATATATCATATATATGTATGAATGAAAAGGTGTTATGTAAAGCATTGCGTATACACACAAATATACATGCATACATACATATGTATACATGTACATACGCACGCACACGCATTCATACACACACACACATATATACTGTATATATTATATATTATATATATTATATATATGTATATATATATTATATATATGTATATATATATATTATATATATATTATATATATGTATTATATATATATATATATATATATATATATATATATATCTTTAATTTACATAGTACGAGAGTTCGATGGCACAACAGTCTTCTTCTTCAGGTACTGATGCACTGAGGAGATAACGGTTATGCTCAAGTATACAGTATATGTATGAGCTCCACCCAACATTTGTTTTTTTTTTTTTCTAATCTCTGGGAAGACCTACCCACTGACCCTCTGCTTCTCCTGCCTTATCCAGCATTCTTCTTAACCTCTGTGGTCGTATACTTAATTCTTCGTTATTCGGGGTTATTCCCTTACTGTCCATCATTTTTATTTTTTTGTTCTTCAAAAAATTCTGGTATATTATCTCACAAGTGATCTTGTACTCAAAGTTATTTCTAAGGTCGTCTTCCATCCAATTTTCATGTGTTGATGATGACGTTCTCTACGCTCACCCTCGATGTTTTAATCTTGTTATTATATATATATATATATATATATATATATATATATATATATATATATATATATATATATATATATATATATATATATATCTGTATTTTTCCAGTTGATGTTATGGTTATAAACTTGTTAGTCCAACAACATTTCGCCAGTGCCGAGGCTTGGTTGTGATGGACTGATGGTTAATATTCTGCTTACACTGGCTTGCTCTCTCACTTTGCACGACTTGCCACTCTGACCAAAGTATACTTTACACAATTGTCACAGTGCGCTAGTGAGACCCCACCCTCTTCTCCTCCCCTCTTATGGGCATTTTATTTCTAGTTACCTTAATTTTAATGTTTTCATAATTCTCGACTATAATCTATATATTATAGTCTAATATTTTTCAGTTTCTTGGTTAATTCTGTAATGATGTTATTACTTGGAATGACAATCTCATCTTCTTATTTCTTCCTGCTTTGTCTTGACGCCTTTCCCCATAGTTTTGTTAAATATTTTTTATAAATCAGGATGGGTTAATACGGGGCCCTTGGACCGGGTTAGAAATATTTCAAGCAGATTACTGAGCAGGGATGACCTGTTAGTTTTAGGTTATGGCCTAAATCTTACCCTAGGCAGTGATAACTGAGTTTATTGTGATGTGCAAGGGATTGGTGGCATTAGAGAAAGACAAAGAAGGGGAGGTGGCAGCTTTTTGCAGAGGGGCTTTATGGGCTGGGCACTGAAAGAAAAGGTTTAAAATCCGCAAAGACTGAGAACAGCTCTAGACAGGTTAATTACATATAAGATATTAAGAGTATGTACAGTGGATACGCAAAAGGTGATTATGTTAACAAGTCGGAACAACTGCTTGGGGATGAAAACATGTACCAGAAATGCCCTAAAAACCCAGTTTTGAGGGGCATGCAGAGCAACTCCAATAGAAAGGCGAGGGAAGCACTGATAGGAATTGGGGGAAAAGAAGACAGATGTTTAGAATGGAAGTTAGCTTCGGAACAGAGCCCAAAAATACCTTCTATCTGCGGGAGCCCCAAAATACATACGGAAGGATAATCATTAAGACCGACTGTGGCCTACATTAAAGCCCCACAAAGAAGACTGGAGGTTCCTGGCTAACATCATGGGAAAACTGGTGGGAAAAGTCTCTAAAGCGCACTTAGTTCATAACATAGATCTAATTAACAGACTTAATCATACTTATATAGAAAACTGTGAATTCGCTCATTTTGAAGTTTTGATGTCGTGCCACTGTTCACGAACGTGCCGGTTAAGAAAACTGTAGAAATTATAGGAAAAAACTTGTACTTATGATTGTGATACAGATGAAAATGCTTTCCTACAACTACTGGAGGCAGCCTTAAGCATGAACGTGATTAAGTGGGGGATGAACATTCTATTCAGAATAATCGAGTGGACATGGGTTCCAGCCTATCGCCCACTTTGGTGAATATATTTATGGAATGGCTGGAGACAGAAGAGGTGGGAAAAATTAAGATACCTGGGCTCGAGGTAGTTGAGTGGGTTTGGTATATAGAAATCTTTGTAACATACCGAGGGGAGAAAGAGAAATTGATCACTTATTTAGCCGAAGTCAATCAGATTAAATAAAAGATTAAATCTACTTTAGGAGAGCAGAAAGAAGGGCATTTCGTTGGACAAAATGGACAGTAAGAGGATTATCCCGAATAAAGAAGGATTAAGCACACAACCATGGACATTGAAGAAAAATGCTGGAGAGGACAACAAGAGCCGAAGATCAACGGGCAGGTCATCTCAGGGGTTTGAAAAAGAAAACAACAGATGCTGTATAGAGCTCATACATATATACCTGCGCATAACTGTTATCTGCTCAATGCATAAAAAATCTGGAATCTAAACCATCCGGTCTCATTGAAGAAGATTGTATGTCTTCGAAAACTTGTATTTTGAAAATCAAAGAATCTGAAATCTAAATCATCCCGTCTTATTGAAGCCTAACATAAGCAATATGAATATATATATATATATATATATATATATATATATATATATATATATATATATAAATATATATATATATATATATATATATATATATATATATATATATATATATATATATATATATATATATGTATACACAGTGAAGTTATGAGCTTATTATATTTACATATATATATATATATATATATATATATATATATATATATATATATATATATATATATATATATATATATATATTCAGAAAATTTACAAGCTTTCTTGGACAAACAGTCCACATTATCAAGTATCCGTACAGTGACCAGACGCGTAGTCCAGCTGTATTTATATCTGTGTGCTGGGTACTTTTAATCCTACAATAGCCTGGCTCCTTCTGTGTGACCCCCACCCCCTCGTGACCTTGGCCTTTCTCTGCCCCCTTCTTCTTCCAGGCGTCCGTTTTCCGTGCGTTCTTTTGCATTTTTCTTTCGTTTCCTTGCTACTGTGGAGTGTACGATTTTTCTAGATATGCTGTCTTCAAAGCCGTTTACGGTGTTCCCTGCCATTGTGTTGTTGGCACATGTTATGAAGGCGTTCTCTACAACCAGTCTGGCCGTTTTGTTGGTGCTCCTGTACAGAAAACTCGTATTTTCACAGTCTATTTTATAGTCATTTTCCCAACAGTGTTTGGTAACTGCCGACGACTGAATATAATACCTTATGTTCTGCAGGTGTTGTTTGCTTCGCTCTTTACATGATTTGCCAGTTTCGCCATAGTACCCATCTTCACAGTCTAGACATGCTGCCATATATACCCCCTTCTAATCTCTTCCCCCTCTACCGACTTTTTGTTTCTATTTTACTCCTAATGGTGTTTTTGTAGCTGCCTATCAATATGAAATTATCTAGCTTCCTGTTGATGGGTGTAATCGAGTTGTTGTCCGCAACTGTAATTATTTTCTTCCCTACCAAACGTTCCTTTTCTATCCTTTCCCTCTCCCCAAAATAGTTTTTCTGAATAAATACTCCATTAGATACCATCCTGTTTGAATGAGGTCCTTTTAGTAATATATATATATATATATATATATATATATATATATATATATATATATATATATATATATATATATATATATATATATAATATATATATATATATACATGATGCTATTACGGGATGGTTTATATTCTTTTATACATATATATATATATATATATATATATATATATATATATATATATATATATATATATATATATATATATATATATATATATATATAAAACAGTTGTATGTCATAGTATATATATTTGTAGGTTATATATATATTTATATACATACAATCAGAAATACAAATATATATATTTACATTGCCTGCATGAATTTTTAGGCTCAGTAAGACAGGGGGATGGTGTAGATTCCAGATTCTTTAAAGGACGTTTGTAGCTTTCTGATTGTATATGAATCACGATGTGATAAATACATGCACACGGTCAACATGGCAGAGGTGGGTGGATATCGTCTCAAACGCACACACATGGGTGAGTTGATGGGAGATATGAGGCCGATTTCGTTAGTGCGTCACTGTAGTCCTGACACACACACACACGGTGGACTTATTATTATATATATATGAAAATATATTATTTATAGGTATATGGATATTAGCTTTCTGATTGTATATGAATCACGGTGATGTGATAAATAGTCATATATACACACACGGTCAACACATGGATATCCCAAACGCAAAACACCTGAGTTCGATAGTTGATATATATATACGATTTCGTTATATAGTCCTGGTTTCGTTCCTCGTCCACCGGTGGACTGATTATTATCAACTGGTCTTATATACGGTGGACTTATTAAACAGTTGTATGTCACGAGGTAGAGTGAATTGGATATTAAAGCTTTCTGATTGTATATAATCAATAAAAATTCATAATATGGCTGCACTATACGGTTATATGTCGTCTATGTTCGATATGTGGGAGATATTATATATATATAGTCCTGATCGGGACGGTGGATATTATATGAAAATATATTATATATATGATATTAAAGGACGTTTGTAGCTTTCTGAATGTGTGTGTGTATATATATATATATATATATATATATATATATATATATATATATATATAGTTGTTGTGCGTGTGTATTTATAATGGAAGGGAGACAAAATGCTTGCAAGTCTTCGCCATCTGCAGAAAAAAGGAAAAGGAAAGGCCATTCGTGGAGAAAGCGAAAACACGCATGGAATGGAAGCTTGTCAAACACCATTGGCTTTTCACACGTTAGGGAATCACCAAGTACGTCCCATGAAGTATAGGTCACTTTTAGCACATGAATAAAAACGAATATTATGTACATATATGTAAAGGAATCCTAGTAATCTGTTTCCATAATTAATATGAAAAGATATTTTTTCAGTGGCTGATGAATAAAATTACCCCGCGATACCGACGTTTTTGGAGGAGGACATTCACCGACTGAGTTACAGGATTCGATATCACTTACAAATGTTATTGCCTTGAAGGCTTACCATCCTTTCCGTACGAGAAGCAGTCAATGATTGTAAACAAAAACAAAAAAATGAAGAAAACGGTTCAAAGAAAATGCGCGAATATGTTCAGAGTTCACGTTGATGTTTTCTAAAGTTCATGCATTACCTCATCATGTGTAAATGCCATGAATAAATTCAACACAATGTCAGCAGTTATAATAAACTGTCTGTCTTTACTAAACAAATTCGTACTTACCATACTCCGTTACATAAAGAAAATTAAACTCTAAGGAAAGTATTACGTAACAGATAATTTCCCGTAAGTGTTTTTTTATATGGTGGAGAGGGAAGGAATGAATTCACATAATATATTGAAAGAGAAAATCTTATAGCAAAGAACATAAAATAACAAACGTCTTCAGTTCAACCTAAGCCAGAGAAAATAATATTCCTATATCTATTTATGAACAGCGGTTCAAAAAAGTAAACTCTCGTCTACTGGCATGCTTCATGAAAAGAAATCCCTTCACCGGATCTGTCATGAAAAGAAATGCCTCTCAGGAACTGTCATGAAAGGAAATGCCTGCACTGGGATCTGTTTTGAAAAGAAATGCCTGTCTCAGGATCTGTCAGGAAAGAAACTGCCGCCCACGGGATCTATTGTGAAAATAAATGACCTTCCCAGGATTTTTTTTTTTTTAAGTGAAATACATCTCCCAGGATATGTCACGAAAAGAAATGCATTACTTCTGGATCTGTTATGAAAAGCAATACTCCTCCCAGGATCTAACATGAAATAATAAAAAGTCTCTCTCGGCATGTCATGAAAAGAAATGCATCTCTCAGGATCAGTCATGACAAGAAATGATTCTCCAGGGATCTAATATAAAACGAAATGCTCCTACCAGGACCTAATAGGAAAAGAAATACTCCTCCCAAGAGGTGATATAAAAATAACTGCCTCTCTCAGGATCTGTCCTGAAAAAGAAACGCTCTTCCCAGGATCAAATTTAACCAAATATGCCTCTCTCAGAATCTTTCATGAAAACAAATGCTCCCCTCCGGATCTAATATGAAAATAAATGTATTTCTCAGGATCTAATATGAAATTAAATGCTCCACCCTGTATCTACTATGAAAATAAATGCCTCTCTCAAGACCGGTCATGAAAAGACATGCTTCTCCCAGGAACTGTTATAAAAATAAATGATCCTCCCAGGATCTAATATGAAAAGAAATGCATTACCCAAGAATTATCATGAAAGGAAATGCTCCTCCCAGGACCGGTCGTGAAAAGAAATGCTCCTAACAGGATCAAATATGAAAATAAATGCCTCTCTCAGTTCTGATATGGAAAGAAATGCTCCTCCCAGGATATCATACGAAAATAAATGCCTCTCTTAAGACTTGTCTTAAAAAGAAATGCTCCTCCCAGGCCTGTCATGAAGTGACAAGATTCTACCAGCCCTGTCATGAATAGAAATACTCTTCCTAGTACCTATCATGGAAAGAAATGCTCCCCCAGGACCTGCGTGAAAATAAATGCTCATCCCACGATCTGTCATAAAAAGGAACGCTCCTCTCAGAATTACAATGAAAAGAAGTGTTCTTCCCAGGATCTATTATGAAAAGAAATAATGCTCTCAGGATTTGTCGGGAAAATTAATGCTCTACAAAGATCTGTGTGAAAAGAAATGCTCTTCCTACGATCTGTTATGAAAAGATGTGCTTCAATACAGATTTTTCGTGAAAAGAAATGCACCCCAGGATCTATAGTGAAAAGAAATGCTCATCCCACGACCTGCCATAAAAATAAATGCTCCTCCTAAGATCTGTTGAGAAACGAAATGCTCCGCCTGGGATCTGCTGAGAAAAGGAATATTACTCCAAAGATCTTTTCTTTAATTTGTCGTCAACTGAAGTGCTCGTCAAGACCTGTCATGAAAAGATATGTTTACCCCAGGATCTGTTGAGAAAAGCAATGCTCCTCCGACGATCCGCCTTGTAGAGAAATGCTCCCCACAGGATCTGTCATGTAAAGAAATACTCCTCCCACGATCTTCCATGAGAAGAATGCTTCTCCCGTGATCTGCCATAAAAAGAAATCCCCCCCCCCCACGCCCGCCCTCCTGTTGAGAAATGGAACGCTCCTCCCACGTTCTATCATAAAAATAAATTATGCACCCGGCCATGATCTGTTGGAAACAGGAATGTTCCTCCCATGACTTTTCCCCAAGAGAAAAGTTGAGAAAAGGAATATTTCTCCGAAAACCTGGCATGAAAAGAATGCTCATCGCAAGGATCTGTTGAGAATAGGAATGCTCCTCCCAAAACATTCATGAAGAAAAATGCTCATCCCGGGATCTGCTCGGAAAAAGAATGTTCCCTCCCACCATTTGTCATAAAAAAAGATTTCCTAGGATCTGTTGAGAGAAGGAATGTTTCTCTCACGATCTGTCATGAAAAGAAATGCTCGCCCCAGGATCTGTTGAGAAAAAAAAAAAAGTTCCTCCCACATTCTGTAAGGAAAAAAAAAACCCTAGGATCTTCTGAGAAAAAAAGAATGCTCCTTCCACGATCAGTCATGAAAAGAAATCTCCCAACCCCGTCGGATCTGTTGAGAGAAGGAATGCTCCTCCGACGATCTGTCACAAAAAGAAATGTTCCCCACAGAATCTGATCACAACCCCCCCTCGGATATGTTGAGAAAACGAATGCTCCTCCAACGATCTTGCATGAAAAGAAATGCTCCCACCACAATCTGCTGAAAAAAAGTATGTTCTTCCCAGGATCTATCATGAAAAGAAATGCTCACTTCAGGATCTTTTGAGAAAGAGAATGCTCCTCCTACGATCTGTCATTGTTCCCCCGAGAATCTGCTGAGAAACGGAATGTTCCTCCCACGACGTCATGAAAAGAAACACTCAACCCAGAAACTGCTGAGAAAATTAATTCTCCTTCCTCGATCTATCATGAAGAGAAATCTTCCCCCCAGGATCTAAAGAGAAAAGACATGTTCATCCCACGGTTTGTCATAATAAGAAATCCTTCCCCAGGATTTAATGAGGAATCTCTCTCCGATTATCTTTCAAGAAAAGAAATTCTTCCCCGGGAACTGGTGAGCAAGGAGATGTTGCTCCCACAATGTCATGAAAAGAAATCCAATTCCCAGGATCTGTTAAGACAAGGAAATACTCCTCTCATGATCTTTCATGAAAGCAAATTTTCATTCCAAGATCTATTGAAAAAATGGAATGCTCTCCCCTACGATCCTACGTGAAAGAAAATATGCACCCCAAGATCTGTTAAGAAAAGGAATGCTCCTCCCACGATCTGTCATGAATAGAAACGAGCACCTTAGGATCTGTTCAGAAAAGGAATGCTCCTTCCACGATCAGGCATGAAAAGAAATCTCCCCCTCTCCCCACAAGTATCTACTATGAAAAGGAATGCTCCTCCCGCGATCTGTCATGAAAAGAAATACTTCACTCAGGATTTGTTTGAAAAAGGAAGGCTCCTCCCACGCCCTATCACGAAGAGAGATACTCACCCCAGGACCTTTTTAGAAAAGGAATGCTCTTCTCGCGATCTGTCATGAAAAGAAACGCTCACCCAAGGATCTGTTTACAAAAGGAATTTTCCTTCGATGAACTGTCATAAAATAAATCCCCTAGGATCTGTTGAGAAAAGGATTGTTCCTCCCACGACCTGTCATGAAAAGAAATTCTCACCCCAAGATCTATTGATTGAATTAATGCTCATCTCCCGATCTTTCATTTACAGTAATGCTCTACCCCTGATTTATTGAGAAAAGGGATGTTCTTCCTTCATCTGCCAATAAAACAAATACTACAACAAGGATCTGTTAAGAAAAAGAATGCTCCCCCGCGAACTTTAATGAAAAGACTGCTCATCCTAGGATCTGTTGGGTAAGAGGAATGCTCCTCCCACGACCTTTCAGGAAGAGATGCCCCCCAAGAGCTGTTTGGAAAAGGAATGCTTCCCCCACGATCTGTCATAAGTAGAAATGCTCACCCCAGTATCTGTTCAAAAAAGGAATGCTCTTCTCTTGACCTTCCACGAAAAGAAATGCTCACCCTAGGCTCTATTTAGAAAAAGAATGCTCTTCCCACGATTTTTCATGAAAAGAAATGCTTACCCACAACTCTTTTGAAAAAAGAAATGCTCCTCCCATGCTCTATCATGAAAAGTGATGCTCACTCCAGGACCTGTTGAGAAAAGGAATGTTCTTTCCACGACTCTCATCGATAGAAATGCTCACCTCAGGATCTGTTCAGAAAAGAAATTTTTCTCTCACGGTCTGTCATGGAAAGAAATGCTCACCTCATGATCTGTTGAGAGAAGGAATGCTCTTCCCACGACTGTCATGAATATAAATGCTCACCTCATGATCTGTTGAGAGAAGGGATGCTCTTCCCACGGTCTGTCATGAAAAGAAATGCTCACCTCATGATCTGTTGAGAGAAGGAATGCTCTCCCCACAATCTATCATGAAAAGAAATGGCCCACCCAGGTTTGATGTGAAAAGAAGCTCTTGTAATAAACAACTCAACGAAGTTATGTGACAATGAAGAAGTTTTTACGCTTTTAACCCCACGGTATAATAATAATAATAATAATAATAATAATAATAAAAAAAAAGCTTGGCCTAAAAAACAATTTTGGCAACAAAAAAATTGCTCCAAACGATACCCGATCAGGAAGGGGTAAAGAAGACGCTGAACTACGATAAAACCTTTATGCTGTTAATGGCATACTCTTGTAGGGCAGCTGAATATTAGGTGAAGTTTATTTTTGCGTTGTGAGCAGGTTTAAACTCATTTCTAAACGGTAAAAGTTATTCATTCTCTTTTCATGCGTTAAAAGTAGTTCATGCTTGTTCATAACAATGTGATCAAGTCTATTTGCGCAACAACTACTGATTTACAGTAAAAGCTGCGTGCGTGTGTCCCGTTAATAATATAAAGAATCAAAAACTTCCACAAATTTCATTAATCTTCTCGGGTTCATTAGGGGCTTCCCTCAACGCCCCTTTCTCCGTGGATACACGGGAAGGATCTTGCATGCAGCAACGAGTCGTAAAAAAAAAACTTCACCAAATCCGGAATCGATCAGTGAACTGACATAAACATTTATCAGAATACTGTTGTGCCCAAGCTTAGAAAAATGAAGTAAGTTTAGGATGGATGAAATTTTTATGAAAGAAGAGTATACCCGAGTGAGTGTATACATCCACATAAAAAAAAAAAATCAAACATCTTCCACTCGTGCTTCAGAGGTGAATAATGAATATAAAATATCTAGAAACAGAATAAAATCACATATGGACATGGGATTAGAAAAAGCTAATATTATTTGCAGATGACACACCTGTATAAAGCTGAAATAATCAACTGGAAATTCTAGTCCTCAATATATGGATTGCCAATAACTCCATGTAATACTACGTCCTCAGCAGAATAATAAAAGGTGATATATATATACACACACACACATATATATATATATATATATATATATATATATATATATATATATATATATATATATATATGTGTGTGTGTGTATGTATGTAAGTATATATAGATATAGATATAGATATTTAAAAGTGAATGCTGGTATGTTTGTTCGCTTTAGAAATCCGAACAGATTGACAAACCCAGACAAAATTTGGCATGCAACCCTATGTGACCCCTGGAAGATTATAACTCAAAATCAAACCCGTACCCCAGTGACAGACATCAAACACAGACACATTGAATTAAATTTAATTTTTACCAATTCAGTCAGGTTTTCCTTCAGGTGCTTTATGGGTTTATGGTAATTATTCGCCTAAGCACTCCAGGCTTTCTTCCATGCGCTGTCAGACGTATGAGTAACTGAAAAACGTTCGTTAACACGTACAGGTAACCGAAAGCAGTTGCAGCTTACTTTACGGTCTTTAAAATTACCATCGTAATAATATATTTAACATTTATGCAACCAACGGACACTGTATCTTAATAGCTTATGGATATGCTGAAGCTATCTGTCGAGCTGACAGCCTACTATCTCGGTTTTATGCGATGACGATCGCATACCAGTCTTAAAAAGGTGATAATGAAGCGACTGAACGGTCCCCGGTTAAATGAAGTTGGGGGCATACCCAAACCGCACTTCGTCTCCGCAGACCTACTGACATAGCTTTCATCAGCACTGGTGCGGTCGTGTTTTCGTCATTGCTGTGAAATCACACTGCTATATTCTGATCTGTCTGAAAGAGAGAGAGAGAGAGAGAGGGGGGGGGGGGCAGGGAGGAAAGCTAACGTTAGTACAGGCTTTTGTTGACGGTGAGGCACTTCCTGCGTGATATTCGCATTTAAATATGACTTGATACAATTACTGCGCGGCATTCTTTTGTTCATGGAGGGTATACTGTATATATAATTCGTCAAAGGGTCCCCTATATAGTCTCTACAATGATTTATCCGTTATTCATTTCCATGGGTGAATTTCTTCACCTACTAACCTTTCGAAACACGTGAATTTCTCTTCGTTGCGGAAGTCTGTACGACACTGTCTACAATGCAAAGGGGATGCAGGAAAATTTTTCTAAGGCCACCAAAGGTTTCCCGGGCAAAACCGGGTTGGTTTGCTCGTGTGTGTGTGTGTGTGTGTGTTTGTATATACCGTTGAAAATGCAGACACCACTCGTGAAAATTAATAAGAAAGATAACGATGACAATAACACACCTGTACATCGAGATGGAAAAAAGGACTAAACAATATTACAAGAGCTTCACTGATAATTTTTACAATTACAGTAGCAAATAACAAATAATGAATTAATACGTTAAATTAATTATTCATTATTAATAAAATTCCATTAATTAACAAAAATTACATCAACAAACAAACATATACAGTATATAAATAAAAATAAAAACACACACACACACATATATATATATATATATATATATATATATATATATATATATATATATATATATATATATATTATATATATATATATATATACATATACATATATACGGTATACATATATTGGAGAGAGAGAGAGAGAGAGAGAGAGAGAGAGAGAGAGAGAGAGAGAGAGAGAGAGAGAGAGAGAGAGAGAGAGAGAGAGAGAGAGAGAGAGAGCCGAAACTAGCAGGAGGGCACATGGCAGACTCACACAATGCAGAAGGTGGGAAGCAACACAGGATTTCACACTTTAACAATTTACTAAATTCTACCACAAATGTATATATATAAATAGTTTTCAAATTTTTTATTTACATTTATTGTAATTTCCCCTGAATATGCCATAAAGAATTCCGAATAGACTGTTAGAATGAGAAATTTTATGTGCATTCCGGTCCATCTTTTTATGTTTATATATAATATATATATATATATATATATATATATATATATGCGCGTGTGTGTTGTGTGTGTATACATATATATAGCGCAAAAATTATAACATCGGATGCAAAAAAGCTTTAATAACATTACTTGGTCAAATCAGTGTAGAACGGGGACTATAGAATCCAGCACACATAATTCCCTCTGATTGCTACCTAATCAAATACATTTAACAGCAACTTTTGCAAATCACTTTTGCAATTATACTTCGCATCCGGTATTAATTTCCATAATGACCAACAATAATTAATCCCTCTGCCAACTTAAAAACACCCGTTTTTCTAAAGCTTTCTATTCATTAATTAACCAATTAATTCATTTATCCCTCTTTAATGTGTTCCGGGAATTAATGTGTCTATATAATAAATATGCGTATGTGCACGTATCTATTCATGTATCTGTCAGAGGACTCTGGTTATGTGACTGCCGTAGAACTGAGTTAAAATAAGAAATTTATTAAAAAATTAAAACAAGAGTAAAATAATCCAGCGGCTCTTCAGGACAGAAAACATCATATATAAAAGTCTATCATAGTCACTGAAATATCATAATAATGATATATATGAACTCACTGAAATATATATATATATATATATATATATATATATATATATATATATATATATATATATATATATATATATATATATAAAACCAAGAGTAACCTTCCATTTACAGAGAGGAGTAATAACATCATTTTGTCATAAATCCACTTTTCAAACAGATTTAATAATTTTGTTTTAGCTTCTAATTCTTCTTTTGATACACTCACAAGATAAGAGTTGACACTGCAGTTATCAAAATAGTTCCAATAATATCTCAATTTTTTTCTGAAAAAATGAAGACAATTAAATTTCCAGATACACTAATCACACAAAAACTAAAATTAGTCACGCTAAAATGAGTCGAAAAGAAACATAATGAGCACAAAGTAGCAAACAAAAATGTCGTTGGTGATAATGTTCTGTAATGTTTTCAAATAAAAGAAAACTTATAATGGACGTGAAAAATAGGAAGACTAAAAGAGAGAAATGAGGGCAGTGTGATTGAATACCTCTGGTGACGGAAGTGATATTTGAAATGGATTCGGTGGAATGAACTTTAAGGCAAGCCAAATAAACTGAGAGTCGAAAAGGGCAGAGAGGCCTCACTAAAAAGCAAGTTTACGTGCTTAGTGAGATGCAACGAACAGAGGCGAGTCTTATGAAATATAACACGGAAAACAGCGAGAGACCAAATGAATGAAAAAAAGGCAAAATTATATTACAGGAAGGGTGAGGAGCCAAGTTCTCTAACTGTGAATGTTAAAGAGATATTGGTACTCACCTAAAAAATAGAAGATAAAAATAAATCAGAGGAAAATATCAGTAACCTACAGAGTAATGTTTTCATTGTAACCTCTTCATTCGAATACATTAATATCTTAGGCTAAGGAAATATGAAATAAGGTAGAGATATTCTGGACAGGTAACTGTCATGTCGAATGGGGCAGTTTATTTGGTGTACTGGGGATGGAGGGCGAACAAAAGATCTAGTAAATGGTAACCACATCACAAATTAATAAGTACTTGGATGTCAAAGAAGTATCGAGGACAAGAAACATACAAGAAGACGGCAGCTGAAATAAATCTAGATGGTGGGAGTTTCAGAAACTTCAACAATAAAAATAGACAATGAAAATGGTATCTATTATTTAACTCGAAGTTTGCATAAGACAACAAAATTTGTTTGAGCGGAACATTTAGTAACTTTACTTAGTTCATATACAGAAATGTGGAATTTTGTGTACGAAATTATTACATTCATGAATCTTTAGTAAAAGTATGGACTATCTCTCACACATCATATATATATATATATATATATATATATATATATATATATATATATATATATATATATATATATATATATATATATATGTGTGTGTGTGTGTCTGTGATAAAATCTGTCTGTCGTTGTGTCTCAGCCAATGTCAGAATCATGGGAGAAATTTTAGTTTTTTCTGAAATTCAAAGACACATATTACTGACTGACACACACACACACATACATTAATACACAGGCTACATACATAAATGCATAAATATATAAGCATTATACCTGTACCCACGAGCATGATTGGTTGGAGGGAAGAGCTCTCGTAGGTACAAAAACTCGTGGGTACAAACGCTTGTTCCCATAAGGAATAATGGGAAAGGGATTAATTGGTTTTCCGGCCCCAAAAAAACCCATAAAAACATTTCTAGGCACAATAATTGAGCTTCTGGTGACAATATAAGTAGTACTGATTGAGAAATACAGTATTTGCCGGCTTATTAGATACACTTTTTTTTATTTTCAAATGTATAAAGAAAACTGCCCGGCGTCCAATGTGGCTATATTACGGATGTTAGACCACGCGCCGTAGGTTAGGCCTAGCCTAGCCTACGGCAAGCATACTGGGTAGGCACAAGAACTGTTGCTAATAATAAAGCACTGAAAAACACGCCTTATTTTTACAGTAAATTGCATTACCGGAATAAAGTATGAAATCATGTGTAAATTTACACTCACCTTCATATAAATAAAGTTCATGCGCTACCGCGAGAGGCCACAAGGACAGCACTATGATTTTGATTATATCCATTCATTGCAAATGGCTCACAGGCTAACTGCTGACATATCGTAAACAATTTTTCATACGTTTGTGATAACAGACTGATAATTCGACTCATGGGTACGACGACATTTTAGTAAATAAAAGTGGTCATGCCTCCAGTTACTCATTATGGCCCCATACACTTTTAGGTGGGTACAGGTTCCACTATATATATATATATATATATATATATATATATATATATATATATATATATATATATATATATATATGTGTGTGTATATATATATATATATATACATATAATGGATATATATATACTGTGTATATATTATACACTAGCTGACCGACCCAGCGCTGCCCAGAAAAAATCTCTCTCTCTCTCTCTCTCTCTCTCTCTCTCTCTCTCTCTCTCTCTCTCTCTCTCTCTCTTCTCTCTTTTCTGTTAAGATAATTGCTTCAATTACATTGCCCAGTATTTTTGACATTTAATATTTCACCCCTTCTCACCCCACTTTCCTATCGGGGCTGAACTTAAAGGGGCATCGGGAGTGTTAATATTGATCTCAGTGACCTCAAAAAACTAATATCTATTATTTTTGACATTTTATTTTTCACCCCTTCTCACCCCACCTTCCTATCAAGGCTGAACTTGGACTTAAAGGGCATTGGGAGTGTCACCATTCACCTCAGTGACTCAAAAACTATAGATTAGACACTAATATCTGCCGTTTTCAGTTATTTTTACGTCACCCCCTTCCCATCCCCACCCCCTTTGGTGCCAGTGATCTCTTACCCCCACAGTATTCTAGCCCAGTTAGTAAGTCATATTTATACCGAAATAAGGTATGACAATTTTTTAGAGTTTATTTAGTTACGAAGTCAACAGGCAGAACCAGCCCTGTTTCAGGGAAGCCTTTCCCACCCCCAACCCCTTTGGTGCTAGTGATGTCTTACCCCTACAGTACTCTTTTCCAGATAGTAAGTCATATGTATACCAAGGTTGGTTGAAATTGCTCAAAGCTTTTCAGAGTTACTGGAACATGGAACACACACATACATCCATCTATATATATATATATATATTATATATATATATATATATATATATATATATATGTATGTGTGTGTGTGTGTATATATATATATATATTATATATATATATATATATATATATATATATATATATATATATATATATATATATATATATATATGCAAACATTAAGCCATAAATATCGTTTATTATTACTTTCCCCCGCAGCAGCTGAACCGTTCTGTAGTTTGGACACAATGATACACAGTAACTTTAATCACTGAGCCATCAAGAGTCACCTCTCTTGATGGCTCAGTGGTCAAAGTCACTGTCTACCGTTGTTGTTAAACCAATCAACAATTCGAATCCTGCCAGGGACGAAGCACTTATTAAATAGACTTCCCCTTGGTGTAAGTGATTCCTGAGGTACATCGAATTTGATACTAAACGATATTTATGGGTTAATACTTCCAGGTATGTATGTATGTATGTATGTGTATATAGACATGCGTACATAGTCTATATACACATACATACATACATATATATATTTTATATATATAATGAGTGTGTGTATGAATGTGTGCCAATATATGCCCTGTCTCGCTGAATTTCAATGAAAGTAAAATCTCTCCCTTGCTTCTGACAAGATTCTTCATACTGAAGATGGTAAACAATAACCAGAAAAATCTTAATATTTCATTCATATTTGACGAGAAAATGTGTATTATCCAGTATTTATCCGTGGTACACATGAATAAATGTGTGTTGTTACGCAGTTAAACATATCAATAACTCACTACGCATGTCATATGTAAACAGGATTGTTACGTACACTGACCCAAAAACAAATGCAGAAAACAAGAAAGCAGTAGAAAAATCTGGCTTGATCTCATGCCATTAACAAAACTCAGGTAAAGTGAATAAAATATTTTATGACGAAAGGAATATTTTCCTCCTTTTTCCACGTGTTCTTTTTCTTCCTCTTCGCCCTTTGAGAGGGCATCATCAGCAGGGATGCTGCTGATGGCAGATCCCGTTGATCTTGTGGAGAGAGAGAGAGAGAGAGAGAGAGAGAGAGAGAGAGAGAGAGAGAGACTAACCCATCGACTTCATCTCACTAACCAGTCCGTTCTCTCACCCACTGCCGGTGTAATAGAGCCTAGACGCTGAATTACACCCGAGCAAACTAAATTGCCTTCAAGCTGCAACTGTCCACTCAGCTCGGAGTGGATGAATGGCAAACTCCATCACTCGAGCATAAAGCTGAACTTAAAGGTGCCGTAAAGGGAGCAGGAGATTCTATCAGAGGTAAACGGGGACTACTAGACCTTGCGAGAAACATGTTATGAGAATGTATGAGAATCTACGAGACATTACTAAAACCGACGAGAGACTGCAAGAAGCAACGAGAAGCTGCAAGTTTCAAAAGAATACGATAAGTTACGATAAGGAACGAGAGCTTCCAAGAAAATACGAAAACTTACGACAAACTAGGAGACCTTGCGTGAAGCTACGGGACCTTGAGCGAAATTTCGAGAAAGTTTTGTAAATATCAGGAATTTTTTACAACACCTTCAGTACCAATAAATATATGAAAAAAAATTACGAGTAACACAATAAATGCTTAGGAATCGCGTCATAGCTGCTTTTAAGGAACCCAGTTCTGATAATCAAAGAATGATGTACCAGAAAATTTTGTTTTGTTTTGTAAGGCAAATGTTTTTGATATTTTAAGGGGACTCTACCAGACTCGTCACAGTGAAACAAGACATACTTAAGCAACATGAAACATGGGAATGGTGCTTCCTCCTTTCAAGCTGTTTAAGACTACCAAACCACGCACACAGCCTCAGAGAGAGAGAGAGAGAGAGAGAGAGAGAGAAGAGAGAGAGAGAGAGAGAGAGAGAGAGAGAGAGAGACCTTGTGATTACATTGTTTCATCCCGTAGGATGAGGGGTAGCTCTTCGAGATAAGGCTGAATACATTTTAACGTATAACTGATCACTAACGTCATTTATACCGCCTTCTCTCTTCCTTTTCTTTCTTCCACTCTCCACCCAGATCAACAAGAGTCGTCTAAAAACTTGGTATATAACGCATAAAAGCATGCTGTATTTTCAATGAAACATGCTCAAACCGTTCTTTCCTTGGCCAGGTTTGAATACTGAACAAACGTACACTAGCGAGCCGAGCCCTCTGCCACTCACTGTATGAAGCCAGAGAGAATGAAGAAGAGACTTATTATCAAAATGATATAATGCTTGCTTTAAATCTGATTTGCCTACAAAATAAACTCAAGCCAAAATATATCTAGAAGAAATTCTTTAAACCTAAAAAAATACAAGGAAATAAAAACGAAATATGAAAAGCACAGTTAACAAAAAAAGACCATTTCTATGTGTGTGTGTGTGTGTGTGCACGTGCGTGTGTATTAACATGAATATATAAATACATATGAAACTGACTTTGAAACGATGATATTCAAACATAAAAGCAGAGAAAAACACGACGGCAAATCCTGGCTACATGACTTTTTCCTAATTTATATGAAACTTTACATAAGAATACGGGGGTAAAACCCTCGGTACGTTTGCATCGAGGAGCTTGAAACCCCAGGTCGAGAAAAAAACAATTGAAAATAAACCTCAAAAGCGAATGGGGGAAAACAGCACGTCCCTCTAAAGTGAGGGGATAAAATTCACTTCGAAGCACTTACTGCACCTCCACGAGCACCTGGTAACGTTGACAGAAAGGGAAAGAGACTATTCACACGAAAACACATTTATCTGGATATATGCACAGATATACCCTACATACTGCACATATATGAAATGAATGTGGTCGTGACCAATGCCTTCTTTCTGCTCTGGAGCCACCCCCTGTTAGGGGAAAATGGTTTGATGTTTTAAATTCTGAATATAAATATATATATATATATATATATATATATATATATGTGTGTGTGTGTGTGTGTGTGTGTGTGTGTGTGTGTGTGTGTGTTTATACACACACCATTTTAATTCATACTTGCACATTTGTATGCACACAGGTGTTTATGCATATGCATTTATATATCCATCATCTGACGCCATAAGACGAGCAGTGTACAATCCTCTTCGAAAGAGAAATGGAAAGATTATAAAAATATTAAAAGAATATTCATAAACGCATCAGCCTAACCGGGTTTTTTAAAACAGCAAGAAATGACCGCTAAACTGAACCGACCACGTCCTGACTTATGTGCATTTCAAATTATATTTCATTAAAACAGCTGACAAGCTCATTCTTTTCTTTGTTATTTTAATCAAGTGTCTCTCTCCCCTTCTGACTTCAAAATGCATGTTCCCCTTTCACCCAGTTGGGAAAATGGTTCCATTCCGACCCACCCGAGATAAGTTGATACTGGACCAGATATTTTTTCATTTCCTTTTAAGTTTCTGTGCTATTCAATGGGCGGCCATGTTTTAATATTAAGCGCTACTTGACGAGAGCATGGCCATTAAGGGAAGTGCTATAATCAACAAAGGATTTACTAGTAATGGCCACGCTAATGGTACTCGGATGGTTCTTAGAACGAAATAATCAACGTCTCGTTTTCTGTTCTTCAGGGGGAGAAAAATTGTTATATAACGAAATAATCTATGTCTCGTTTTCTGTTCTTCAGAGGGAGAAAAATTGTTATATATGTCATGTCAATGGCATAAATTGTTGATTATTTGCTCTTGCTGGGCACAGATAACTAATATGTTACATAAATAACTCAACAAATCCATTTTAATGCAATTTAATTAACTTTTTCCTTCTAATTCATTACTCTGCTCAGAGGGTAATTTTACACACTCCTCGATATGCAAACCTATGGAAAAAGCAATACGATTACATATCTCATTGAACTACTGAGACAAATTTTATAGGATCTAGTATATATACATTATACTGGAACAGAAATTTTACACAATGCAAGATGTAAAAACTATGGAATGAATGAGTGAATATGAAATTTAGGCGACAGAGGCAAGCGTATGCTAAAACATTTTACATTTTCCCACATATTCGTTCATTTACATATATCAATCATTTAAAAGAAGACGATTTCAATTTACTTTAAAATCTCATTTTTTTTATTCCATAAATGGGCCAAGTAAAATCTATTCAGCCAAAAATCACCAAGAGATTTCAGTTGAAGGTTATAATCTCTCTCCCTTTGCTCAAAAATAGGGAGCATTGCACCACAAAGAATTCAATCGACAGTTACATGCCATACGAAACAAGCACTGGCGAACTGCTACCATAAAAAATGCACAGCACTTACGGGTGACGAGGTTATGCCATACCATCAGTCGAGTTAAACCATCTGCAACTTTTCGGTTATTATTAAAATTTGTTATTAAAATTTGCTTTTCTTTTTCTTATTGGCAAAGAGGTGGGGTAAGTCACGTTTTGAAATATATGGCCCAACTGGTCATTTCATATCAGAGTGAAGGGAAATATAATAATCTAAATTAGCTTTTTGCTTTTATCATTACCACGAATTCCTCCATGAGAGGGAACCCAGCAAAAATTAATATTTTTGTGCAGCAAGAATTGTGAAAAGTCACTCCAGCTTTTTGGACTAAAGGGGGGAAACTATTAAAAAGTTTCAAAGGAATCTAATGCACTCTTAGAGTCTCAGTAAAAAGATATAACATTTTCCCCTATTATTCCAAATGAGTTCAAAAGCCTTAACCAATGCTGTCAGCTCTGCAGTAAATATAGAGGCACAATCAGTTAACTTCGATACCTATGAGTAGGCCTAATCCTTATGGATTACAAGACATCCAGCACTATGCTCTGGAAGAGCACGGCTCTTATAAAGTTAGACAGTTCTTTGTTTGTAACCATATACCACGCCATGAGGGAACATTTCTTGTGATGAGTCAGATACATCCATCAGTTTTAAGATAGAAACAAATGACCCTAACCTTAACTCAAAATCTACCTTTTGATTGGTGGCAGTACTGAGAAAGTAATGTATACTTCAAAGTACTTATGATCAAATGTAAGTTTGAGCTTAACCCTTCGTATTAGGTCTGGACTCAGTCTCCCTTTAGAGATAATGTTGAGCCTCCAGTCTAAATCCGAGAGTCCTAAACCACGGATTGGCTCCCCTTGAATTTCGATGAGCTGACCCTTGAGGACAGCTCCACCAAAGAGGTACAACCATCAATGTGGCTGACCTTATCCACAACTCAAAATTAGCTTCGAATACAATCCAAACCGTGTTCCACTCTCCTATGCATCTGAGCAGTAAATTAAAATGTACCCAACATCAGCACTTGGAAATTTGTAGTCATAGAAGCTGGAAAGCAAGATGGAAGAAAACTAATAAATTATGAGACTGAAACAATAATGAGAAGGGAATAAGTACAGAAAGATATATACATTTGAACTGGGGGATTCTTTTCCTTTGATTTGAGAGCCCTTTTTCTCGACACACGGTTTCAATGTAGAATATTCAATGGGGGGAAGCCACATGAAGACAATCTCTCATCCAGAGAAAAAGAAGTATAGAAAACAATACAATCAAGAATCTTGTGAATTAACAATTCATTACTTTACGAGGGCATGACTTTTCACGACCGAATATAAGCAATCAACCAAGACATAAAAATCTTACTAGACCAAATGGATGGAAAACTTTGAGAACAATATGATCATGGATCTTGCGGATTAAGAATTTATTACACTACTGAGACAGAAAATTGCTAAAATCCAACATATAAAATCTACGAGACAAATTTTACATGATCCAAGAAATGAAAAATTATGACAAAAATATGATCACAGATTTCGTAAATTAAATAATCATACTCTAATGAGACACCGCAACTTTACACAAACCAATAGATGGAGCTGAGTGAAACACCGAATTTTTAAAAAATCAACTTAAGCAAAATTATGCAAAACAATATGACCGGGTATTTCGTGAACTGACAATTCATTAC
>NC_089776.1:20863178-20948178 GCF_040412425.1 Macrobrachium rosenbergii | reverse complement strand
AGAATGAAAATATCTACAAAATTTTACCTCTGGAAGTTCCAGGGGGGGTACCTGAATATCTTGCTTGTAAGATCTCCATCCTTGCCATGCTTAATTTCCTGACAATAAAATTTACTCTAAATAAAAGAGAATGGCTGCGGTTGTTTGGGGTGATTTTCATAAAACTGCCAATGCAGACACTGGTAATGAAGATCCAGAGGCATTTCACCAGCATCTACAAGCATGCTCTCAGTGGGAGATGATTTAAATGCACCTGTACACAATCTTACTCCTCCATGATGAACTGAATTGAGCATTTTGAGGCTATTTGGCTTTGCAGAAGTGTACACTTCACACCACTAAGTTTATTTTGAAAAGACCAAGGCTTTAAATAATCTCAACATCTGAGTTCGGTCTGCAGCCCACTAAGTGTGAGACAGAACCTTCAGCACATTCATTGCTTTAAAGCATTTTGTCTTAATATATTTCAGATGTGGAATCCAGGTCAGCTTGCTATCAAAAATTAAACCAAGAAACCTTGTTTCGCCAGCACATGGAATTCTCTGCCTATGTATGAACAAATCTGGATCACGATGGAATTCTCTTATACGGCAAAAGTGCATGGATACCATTTTACTAGCAGTAAATCTAAAACCATTCATCTCAGCCCACATTACTATATTATCAGTGCAGAGCTGAAAGCAGCGTTCAGCCACTGCCATCCTGTTGCTGCAAAAGATATCGAAAGGTCATCAACAAACAGGGTACATGTTATATCTGGGGGAATTACTTTGGAAACCTCCACTGATTGTTAAGGCGAACATGGCTACACTTAAAACACTTCCCTTTGGTACTCCTCCTTCTTGATTGAATGCATGTGACGTTGTTGCTCCAAATTGAACATGAAATAACGCATTTTTTAAAAAATGCCTTGATAAAAAGAGGCAAATTGCCTCTCAGGTTACATTCATAAAGGACCCTTGAAATGCCATATCTCCATGTTGTATCATAAGCCTTCTTTACATCAAAGAACACAGTGATGTGATGCTGCTTGTTAGCAAAAGCTTCACATACTGAAGATTCCATTCGAACTAATACATCAGTTGTGAAGTGCATACTTCGAAAACAACACTGAGCAGGCGACAGATATTTACCACATTCCAATTAACACATCAAATGTGCACCATTTTTTCCATGATTTTACACAAACACTATGTCAATGCAATCGGATGATGATTCTCTGTCTTGAATGGCAGTAATTTTAACATCTCCCAAAGCTTATGGAAGATAAGCTCTAGATAAATTCTGTAAATAAGGCTTAATATGATAAGTCTGGTAATTTCAACCACTGAATTTGTTATATCACCCAGTCGAGGAGCTGATTGATTACAATTGTTCAAGGCTGATTCAAATTCTCTCATAGCAAAAGGTATATTGTACTGTTCATCTCTTGATGCATTAAAATCAATTTCGACCTGTTCCATTAGCCTTCTTTGAGCTGAATACAGCCTATCATCATTTTTCTTTGCAACATTAGAAAAATGATTAGCAAACTCATTTGCCACTAACTCACAACCATTGATCTTGATAACTGGAGGTTGGACAAGCAGTAAATTTGTCTGTTATTTTTCTAAATCTCTTCCAAACTAAAGTCAGAGGTGTTTCTGAATTTAGTGCAGATATGAAAATTGTCCAAGATTCCTTTCGTGCTCTTCTTTAATTTCCACTTGGAAATGAGATCTCGCTTTTCGAAATTCAACATGGTAATACTCATTTTCGTCTGCGGCATCTGGTGAAAGCTGACCTCATAGTTCTATGAGTTTCCTGGCAATTACAAGCCCACCAGGGAAACTGTCGATGGATAAAGATGCCCAAAGTCACAGATATAGATTGAAGACCAGCCAAGAACATAATTGTATTCAAAAAGTCAAGAACATCATCTTCACATGGAAAGTCATCAGCAGAGTCATCTACTGAGCTGTGTTCCCGGAATGCTGCCCAATCAGCTTTACCAGTGTTCCATTTAGGTAGCCTTGAAGATGGAGGATTTGAGGCTACACTCACCACTATTGGAAAATGGTCACTGGTAAATCTATCATTTACAGTATAACTCTCCAATTAAAGTCAATAAGGCAGTCATCACTGCATATAGATAAATCAATTTTCACCCTCTATGATGGAACATAGCACCTCCCTCTTTGATTGGTAATGATGTAACCCAAAAGAGGGCTTCTGCTATTCATATCTCCAAGAATAACAAAGATACGTGGTAACTGTTGAATAAGGGATTTAATTCACCAATGGGGAAAACTTCACTAGGTGGTAGAGTGGTAGACAGAGATAGCATAGTGTACATTCTCTTTGCACATGGATTTGCACACCTACCATTTGCAGTGTAGACTGGACACTAATAGGATTTTGTGGGGTGTCATTACGAATATATAGAGCTACACCACCATGGCTTCCTATATTTATGTTATAAGGGGAATGATAGAATGTATACTCTCGTGGGCTGGGACATGTATTATTAACAATCATGGTCTTCTGTAAAGCTATACATACAGGAGACACTTCTGATATGAGCAGGCTTAGTTCTTCCTATTTCGCTCTTAATCCCTGACAGTTCCACTGGAAAAAATTAATGAATTCTACTTTGAATTTGAGGCTGTTAAATTGGAGCTTCTTAAGTGTTTTCAGCTTACTGCCTTGCTCCTGTATTTTTTTTTTCTGGAAGGAGACTGGTTGTTTATGGCTGCCTTCCTTTCTCAAGGGTTATCAATCTCAGGAGCACCAGAGAAAGCTGGTGCTGCCTGAGGAGGAGTGTGAAGGTCAGACATAGGTGCATCCTCCAAACCATCAGACGCACCAGCTACAGCTGGTGCACGGTCCAGGGAGACACAAGCACCAGATACTGATAATACAGCCTCCAACGAGGCAGGAATGTTAGCCAAAGCTGGTGCAGCCTCCAAAGAAGCCGACGCACCAGGTTTAGCAGGCACAGCCTCCAGAGAGGCAGGAGCACCAGAAATCACTGGCTCTGCCTCCATAGAGGCAGGAGTGCCAGAAATCACTGGCGCTACCTCCAAAGAGGTATGAACACCACAAACCACTGGCGCTGCCTCCAAAGAGGCAGGAGTGCCAAAAACCACTGGCACCACCTCTGATGAAGCAGGAGCGCCAGAAATCACTGGTGCTACCTCCAAAGAGGCAAGAACACCACAAACCACTGGCACTGCTCCAAAGAGGCAGGAGTGCCAGAAACCACTGGCACCACCTCTGAAGAAGCAGGAGCGCTAGAAATCACTGGTGCAGCCTCCAAAGAGGCAGGAGCGCCAGAAATCACTGGCGCAACCTCCAAAGAGGCATGAGCACAGGTCGTCACTGATTTTCTATTTACATTACCTCTGGTAGCATTTACATAACCTCTTTGGTTGGCAGCAACACTGTAAAAGGATAGTCAATGTCTAACAAACTGATTCAATACTCTTTCTTTTGCCTCTCTAAACGTGATACATTCAGTTACCCCCAATGTTCGGATTTATTTTTCCATGATGCATATATCACAATTAAGTGACGATGATGGATTTCTCCACAATGTATACATCTTGCTGCTTTATTACATGCGCCATGCTCTGGTTCATTGCATTTAACACATGTAGCAGGCTTGCCTTGTAGTTTCTGCCTACAAGACCCTAACATATGTCCAAATTCTCAACAATGAAAACATCTCCTTGGTCCTGGGATATATTGCTTAACCTTAAAACGTAACCAGGCTGCTTTTATTATAATAGACAATCTACTAGAATTGAATTTAATAATTAAATTGGGAAGTGGAATTCAAGCTCCATTTATCCTCTTCTTTCTTTTAATTCTTATCACACCTTGATCTTTTAATTCATCTACCATCTTTTCCTCTGAGTAAGTCATCAGTTGGGGTGCAGATATCATTCCCTTGGAATATTTCCAAAAAACATGTACTGCACATTCTACTTTAACTCCTCCCAGATCCGTTAATACTTTTAATTTTTCACTTTCTTTTGCTGAGGCCGATTCTACCATCAGC
This sequence comes from Macrobrachium rosenbergii, assembly GCF_040412425.1. Taxonomy (NCBI): domain Eukaryota; kingdom Metazoa; phylum Arthropoda; class Malacostraca; order Decapoda; family Palaemonidae; genus Macrobrachium; species Macrobrachium rosenbergii. Next base: position 20,944,136 of record NC_089776.1, on the reverse strand, counting down.
TTTCCTCAACCTTCAGATGACATCTTAGGCTCTCGCCCAAAACACTCCACGATGTCTCTATACACATTAAACACCTTGTGGCTGGGTCACACGCACACACACACACACACACACACACATATATATATATATATATATATATATATATATATATATATATATATATATATATATATATATATATATATATATATATATATATATATATATATATATATATATATATATATATATATATAGAAATGTTTACTTATAGCTTTGGGGTGGGTGGATTCCAGGTACCATACATATATGTTCAAGATTTCGCACCATACAGGTTGAACGAATTTTGCGGGAAAAGTATTCAGACCACTTCCATGGGCTATAAATGACTTGTGGCAACTCTTACACGACAACTGTAGTATCACAGTAGAGGATAGAGGGAGGTCAGTTTGACTTGAGTTGTAATTGGGGAATGTACTGTAGCTCCTGATCCCAGGACATTTATTTATTACTGATTTTAGTTCTTATCTGTTATGATATTGTGTGAACTGTAATTATAATTTTACAAAATAAAATAAAAAAAATATTAGAAAAAGCACTTATAACTTGGTAAAATTATCATATTCCTACGACTGTCTTTTATAAAAGAGGCCCAGCACAGGGCTGGAAATATTCACTTTCAACTTCCCCTGGAAAATACAGAAAATTTTAAAGAATTTTTTGTATACCATGTGCATATGCATATCTTCCTCTTTCCATTGATGTGTGTTTTTTTTTTTTAAATTGGCCATCCTCAAATTTAGCCCGGTCTAGGGGTGTGCATAACATATTTAGCCCAGACTGTGAGGGTTTAAAATATCACATCTAGATTCTTCCTGATTAAAAGTAAAATATTTATCATAAGAGGTTTCAAATATTCCTGGTCCTATTCCACTCTGCTTTGTACTGGAGCATAGAGTTTCAGTGTAATTACATTAGAAGGTTTCTTTGATTTTTCCAAAGCTTGTCAGTGGAGGATGGAATGGTTTTCGACTGTGCCAAGATGGTACCACTAAGGGGCCCAGGGGTACCAGAATTCTTATAGCTACCAGTCATAAAGATTGAAGAAAAAAAAAAAGAAAAATTAAACCTGACAACCTTAAAAAGATATCAACAGCCTATCAAGGAGTTTATTCTTCCACCAATGGGCACAAGTGAGAACCGACTCCCAAATGTCTGCGCCTCGACCCTGCCCCACAGGGGATGGCACAACATGATTAGAGTGGCCCAATGTGTAAGCCAAACCCACTTGCTAGGACCAAGGATATTACAAGAATAGAATCATCCCCACCCTAATTGTATTATGGGCAAACAGGATAGAAGGCCGAGAGTCCTATCCCCAGAACCAGACCCCCCTGGAATCAATGGCCCAGCCCTAAAGAATAGTTCTGCCCTTAACCTATCAATCATTATCGGGTAGTTGAAGGTCCTACTACAGTTCACACTATTTAGCTTTGGATATAAACCCAGTCCCACCTAAGATATCTTTTCCTATTTATCAGGTCCAATAAATTTTAGCAAAAGTGGAAAATTCCACAAAAATTAATCCAAATAAATATATAATGATATATTGGACTCTTGAACTCATACCCGGGAGCAAATTCCTGGGGTTCAAGAGCCCCCTTACCACGTCAAGGGGGAATTTCTACCGAACTCATCATAACATGACCAAGGAGATGGCCAGCAATAAAATCAAAATCCCACACCTGGATGGAATTAAGATGTTAACACAGACACCTGAAAATTCTAACCCTTTTGTCTTTACATACCCAAATATCCTAACCAAATCCCTAATTAACGTCCAACAAAAGCCAGTCCTCAAAGACACAGTATACAAAATCCCTTCCATTGATTGTGACAAATCCTATATTGGATTTACAGGTAAATCACTTTCCCAAAGACTAATACAATGTAAACATTCAGTAAGATATGGCCAACAGAGCTCAGCTATTTTTAACCATATAAATAATTATAACGAATAAACTGGAATCTGTCACATATAATTTTTAGTAGGAATCGTTGGTTCAAAATCCAGATGGCAGAGTCAGTACTGATTATACAAAGAAATACGATGAACCTCTCAAAAGGAACCTGGGATTCAGGTCTGATTGATAAAACCTTCCTCCAACTAGTGGTGAACAAGATTAAGAAGAAGCTGTCAACAGGAGTGATGTAGCGGCCGACTTCTGGAACATTCCTTCAACTGTATACATAGCACTGTCTTGTAACTCTTAATCCATTACCCGTTCGTTGAGGAAGACAGGTGTCTTCGAAATATAATGCTGTTAATCTACCCTTTAGGTGTTTGTCTGAGAGACCTTTACTGGAGATATATATATCACACACACATATATCTATATACATACATACATATATATATCTATACATACATACATACATACATACATACATACATACACACACACACACACACACACACACATATATATATATATATATATATATATATATATATATATATATATATATATATATATATATATATATATATATATATATATATAGGAAGGCCCAGGCCTTCTTGGATTAGACATATGAGCAGGAAGGCTGCGGATGAGCAGAGTTTTATGGAGGATACAGCACAGGAATACATGAGTGGCAGAATTTCACAAGGGCCCTTTCCACCAAACGCCGTTGCATGCATGCATACACATATGTAGGTGTGTCAGTGTCTGTGTACATACACTTTAAAACTACTTCCAGGCAGGTAACTGGTTTCATTATGGATGAAGCAAATCACCATTCTTACACAATTTCAATTTCTTTTTTTCCTATCCTTTCGTTTGCACACCACTCTCCCCTCTTTATTCATAACATTCCTCATTCGTATGTCACTATTACAACTTTACATTTGCCTGTTTGTCGACTTGGACAAACGCATGTCCACAAGAAACTCAACATTCTCTAGGAAGTCAGTCCCCGAAAGTTCCTAAAATAATCATGTAAGTAGACGTTTCATTTTAGCTGGATTAGGAAGCAGTCTACTTTAACTGTCTTGAGATTCCATGCCTTGGTGAAAACGACATATGCCCTTAAGACTATTATTAATCTTTGAAGGCAATCACCTTCAATGCCCAACAGGTGTGGAACTAATGCTGGAGCAAGCAGTGCTAAGGGAACCATAAAAATTCAGCGTTTGCCTTTCCTGGCTGGGAACCCAGTACTTTCCCTAACTTAAGAGGTATGTCCCCAAGGATTCCGTTCCTCTTATGACATGCGTAGGTGGGTGACCAAATATGACATATTCAAGCCACTGCTGAATTTCTTCATGACCGTTGCAGACCTGCAACATCCTTATGAAGAAAGAAGGAAAATATTGTTCCAAACACCAATAATCGTCACATCAACCTGCAGCAGACATAGCCCATGTAGTCGGTCTCTAATCACATTCACTTTTTGTGTTGCTGTATTGCTTGTAAAAATTAAAAGTTGTCATTTTCAAAGAAACTGTGCCATTCTTAACTCCAATGTTTATTCACGAACTTTCTTATTATTTGGTCAAATGTTATTTGGTCAAAATGGTTCTCTTAAAAGTACACACGTACTAATTTTATAAAAAGGGTCAAGGTATTTGTATCTAGTCTTCAAGAATCAACAGTTATGTTGCATGTGAGGGTGTGATGAGGTAAAATCCCGTAGCTGCTTCACATTTGCCTGTTCTATAAATGCAGTGATAACATTATCCTGGTAAGTTTTTGAAGAAAGATAACACAATAATGTCCCTATATATTTTTATCAAGTTCCCAGGTGGTGATATATCCACCATAATGGAACAGTTATGTGGGAAGTTTCAAAATGGAAACACTTATGTTAGAATATGTGAGAGATGTTAAGGCTGTATAGTAAAGAAGAATAGTTACTAAGAGCGATTAGGAGTTTAAAAGATTTTGGAATCGAAGCATTTGTTATACGCAGATAGGAGACTGATGAGTCTAGTGTAAATGTGGTTCCAAGAAAAGGGTACGTTGTGTCTCCACACTTATTTAACATCTTCATGAACAGAGTAAAGAAAGAAGTCACAGAAAAGACTAGTTGTAAATGCAAAGTTGTACGATAAGAAAATAAGCTGTTAAGGGATTGGGGAATACTTGATTTTTGCAGATTACACAATGCTGACTGATGATAGTGAAGGAAAACTGCATAAACTAGTGAAAGGCCTTGAAAGCATTTACAAGAGAAAGTCGAGAGAATGGCAGCAACAGCATTGGTTATGAGGGTAAATCGAAGCCTGAGGGTCAGAGTAATGTTAATAAGCATAGATGAAAAACGACGTGGATGATTAGTACAGGTATCTGGGAGTAAATGTAATGTAGATGGTAGTATGAGGGAAGACGTTGGTCACGGAATAGGAGAAGTAAGACTGAAATGTCTATAAAAGCGAAATGAAGCGTGGATGTTGAAGCTATTGAGATGCGGTGTTTGAGCAGGGCATGTGGCATAAGAAGAACTGAAAGGCTGAGGAACAAAGGGGATACGACGATGGAATGGTACAAATATTAATCTAGGTGAAATCATGGCTGAAAGTCCTTTAAGATGCTTTGACTACGCAGAAAGACTGGGGGACGATAAGTTGTGAAAAGTGTATATAATTCGGAAATGTTAATAGACAAGAGAAGAAGAACTGGAAAGTACTAGGTATATGGAATGCGAGTAGTAATGCAAGGGTATGACCTAACAATCAGGAAGCGTGAAAGTGCATGTATTTCAGAGATGAATGATGCAGCATGAGCAGGGGGTTTGACAAGCTACTGACAATCCCCTATGTGAGCGCATGAATCTTGTTGATATTATGGAGCTTTTCTGCAAAGCGAGTTAACCAACGATCCACAGTGTTAAAAATATTAAGAATATGAATATGAATATATATATATATATATATATATATATATATATATATATATATATATATATATATATATATATATATATATATATATATATATATCATCAATGATCCACAGTGTTAAAATAGTATGAATATATATATATATATATATATATATATATATATATATATATATATACATATATATATATATATATATATATATATATATATATATATATATATATATATATATATATATATATATACACGTCTTCAACACTTGAGTCAATAATGTATGCCTCCAATGGAAACTCCTCTGTTCCTTAGATTTACAAGGCCCTTGCTCCTTGCTATCACTCTCCCTTTTTAAAACACCTCTTCACTCGTTTTACTATAATTTTATTCCATATACCCTGCCATTTGTGACCATTTCGTCCTATCTTCCGTCGCAAATGCTAACGTCTATCACATCCTTTTACCACGTAAGGTATCGTTGCCTACTCAGTTTGAACTTCCTTTCTTAAAAGAACTTTCAAAACTCGCTCTCTCAGCTCCTCGATATCGACCGTGCAACTCTGTATCATCTGCAAACATAGGCCACCCCCCAAACTTCTCATTCAGAATCTCTCCTCCAATACCACAAACTTTCAATGATATCTTCTTTCATCTTTAACACTATCCTCATGCATGTTTATGTTTCTTCGTGTACATAAATACATACATATGTACATACATATATGTATATATATACATATATGTATGTATGTATATATATATATACATATGTTTAAATATATATATTATATATATATACATACATATATATATATATATATATATACATACATACATTCACATATTATTTATATAATTTTTTCTCAAAAACATCGCCACCGGATTGCCAACCCTTAAGAACTTTATGGGGAAAATACCAGACAGTAGGGGAGATAGGTATACCCATAGACCTAGGAGTGAAAGGAGAGTTTTGACCATTAACAGTCTCACCCTTTTCGAGGGATGGGCCTTTATGTGTCCCATAGGAACACATATGGGAGCTAGATAGCTGTTTTCCTATCTTAATCTTAAGATTCAATCTATCTCCACACCTAATTTCTAACCCTCAGGTACACGCCAACATTGCAGCTGGAAGCAATGCCCCAGCAACAACCGACCCCTTAAAACGCTGGGGTCACCACCATCTTCAGTTCAGATGAGTTCAACTCCGACTAGCAGTCATTACTTACGGGTGATTTTTGCCCGAACAACCACCGAGCCGGGTGACTGTGGAACTCACACTTTCTCACACTTTTCTCAGACTGGGAAGAATAGTGCCAATTCCTGGCGTCGCTGATAACTTGGGTTACATCGACATAAGGTTGTGTGGACAAGCAAAACCAGGAACCACTGAAGGTGCATGCCCTGGAAGGGAAATTGGTTGGCCAGTATTTTTGTCTCTGACTCATTTATCATCTCTCCTCTCACACATTTTATTGTCTCAGTAACTCTGTCTCTTCAACTTAAACAGTGAATCTACTATCCCAATGTGTAAATTCCTTGACAGTGCATAACGTAATTCTCACCCCTTGCTAGCAAGTGAGTAGAGTAAAGGATCTCCCTCCACTTGTTGCATTTATTCAATTATAGAGAGACCACTTTTCGCATTTATTCAATTATATAGAGAATATATGCTCAGCGTTAGTCTTACCTGGAATTGTCTCATTCCAGGAGTGTTATCAATGTCGTTACCAGCCTAGCCGCGCTTCTAGTTTCCGATTGCCTGAAGAATCCGCCCTACCAGGGCTGATAGAACTATTGCCTAATTGGCTTAAAGATCACTTGCATGTGGCCAGGAGTCGTAATTGTGATGCTTTATCCATTTCACTCAGTCATTGCTGCTGTGTAATTTCCAAGCTAATCAATTCAGTGAAAGTGTCCCATTTTCCTTGGTAATCTCTTCCATGTTGTGATTGTAAATAGTAAATTACTGTTAAGAAATTCACTTTCACTTAGCGACCTTCAATTAATTGCTTAATCTTGCATTTTATCAGTTTATGGACTTACACGGTTTTTTTTTTTTTTTTTGTAAGGATCAAATTATTACTTCAAAGCCCAGTACCCAGTCGTCCCCTCGAAGCCTGTAACAATATAAACATACTTTTTTTTTTTTTTTTAACGAGGCGACTTTAATAATTATCCTGGAAGAGGAAGGTTACATGCAAGCACACACACACCCACACATTCAAGTACACCCATGCTTACACAGCACATTCACTCATTTATACATACATATATATATAAATATATATATATATATATATATATATATATATATATATATATATATATATGTGTGTGTGTGTGTGTGTGTGTATATAATCTTGCAACAGATTGACAGACCAAACGATACATTCTTGAGAGGAATTTCGAATCCTGCCAAACATATGGCCATCATTCCACACCAGAAACAATCATGGGTGAAATTTAATGAAAGATGAAAGTAGAAACTTGACAATTTACGGATAATCGAGTGCACAAGTCTGGGTCTGTATCACCGCAAATGATTCGTCAGTTATAAAGAGAAAAGAAAACAATAATCTCACATTTACAATTACTTGGTTGAATGTGTTTACCTTATGAGCATAGCATTACACAAAAAAAAATATTTGTTAATTCACATGATAATTCCACACAATGGTATCGCAATGTCAGGCCTTTCACTTACGACTGACGTGTCTGGACCTTGACCCGTTGCAGATGCTAGGTGCTTAGAGACCGGTAACTGAGAGGCAAATGATTGAATTCAACTTTTTTCGCATTATGAATATAAATCCACAACTTCCGACCTCTCGCGCGCCCTTGATTCTCCCTTTGAGTTCTTTCAGTCACATATAAAATAAACTGAATCAACACTGAAACCTTTTGAGGTAACAAAAAAACAATACAAAAAACTTAATTCAAAAAGAATCCAACCATGACCCATTTTGGAACCGAACGGAATCAAGGAGCACTCGAGGCTCTTAATACCAGAAAGTGAAGACCAAATATCTTGTTAACAGACATTCAAAAGATGAAATGACTTTTAGACAAATGAAACAAAAGCCAAAAATAAATCTGAGGCTTATCTTGTATTACAATTGATAGATAACTCAAAAGCTCAGGTAACGCACCGTGACACAATGAATAGTTTGCAAGGAACAAATGTACCGTACTGCCCCATGATGAACATTAAGCAACTGAAAAAAAACTATTTTATTAGACGCTCTTAAAATTCAGTACAATATAGTGCAAGACTATGAAATCTATTACGTATCAGACAAGTAAAATAAAGAAACCGGTTTAAAGTATAAAAAAAATAAAATTTTAAAAACAAGATCTTGAAATGAAAATCAAACTTTGGGGTCAAAACAGATAAGAAAGATTATATTTACTTAAACCTTTATGATGCAGAAACTGCAGCAAATATGGATACACTACAAAAAACATTAGCAGCTCCGAATGTCCATACTGTGGATCAAATGATCACCCAACAAAAGGAACTGTGGTGGACCAACTTGTGGTCAGAATCACCATACAAGAGTGCATATATACGTATTGTATAAAACAGAACTACAAATACTTTATAAAATAGATGAAATGTCCAAAAGCGAAGCTAAACTGGAACCGAAAGCAAGGAGTTTTAATGAACCATCAAACAAAATACCTATGTACAAAACCATGGCACAAAAAAGTACTCAGAATTGAAAAAATCATACAACAGATAAACATCAACAAACAATTTACAAGATAAAGAATATAAAAAAAGCTTAAATAAATTAAATGCAATTAATAAAGCATTAAGGATCCAAATCCAAATGATGTAATATCACAATCAGAATTACGAAATTAATCAGAACATCATAGAATAATTAGAAGAAAACCACCAAAATAATGTTTCTGAACTTCAAGATAATAAAAGACGAGAAAATTAGAACTCTCCCTAAAACAAGAAACAAAATACTAATGACTGTAATGAAACTATTCCATCTGAGGAACCAAAATCAAAAATACAAAATTATAAACAACGAAATCAAGAAACAAACAAAATTAGTCTATAAACATCAAAAATGGCCTGAAAAGCCATAGATATCCGACCTCAAAATCAAGATATTCCAAAGAAAACGAAAGCACAGATCAAAATAAATAGGAAAGGAGAGACGTAATAAACCCAGAACCAGTACTTACCACAACACAAATTCTTAAGTAAAAATAAGAAACCAAAACATGTGATGACACATACGGAAATAATACATGCTTTACTGAACTTGGCAATAAATATAAGAATATAAAAGAGGTAGCTTAATAAATACAATAGGAAATTTAATAGAATTTAGAAATAAATACTGATAAAGAAACTACGAAAAAGGATACATGCGTACCAACCATTTGATATATTGTAAAGAAAAACGTTCAAATGTTATAAATAAATTTCTAGAGAAAACTCAAACAAAGGTTTCAAAGAAAAATTTAGTAATGTAACAGGTAAACCCAAGAATGCTAAACGAATACACTGAACTTTTCTAAGGCACAACAAAATTATAACTCCAGTTGTAATAAAGTAAACAGTGCAACATTGACTTTTGTCTATAATAAATATCTCACCACTCCGACATAAGACATTCAACAATCTAGGTGAATGTAAATGATCTTGGAGATGTACTGAGTCTCCTCAAATACTGTGAACCATTATTATTGTGCTGACAGCATGTAAACCAACAGCTAACAACAACAGGTAAGTATTTACAAGCAACAACGTCACAAGAAACAAAGGCAACTCACAAACTGCAATATATGTGCACAGTAAAACCATTTATGATAAAATGAATTTGAATAATACTAATTTAAAATCTTTAGTAATCAAGTTAGGAATCGAAAGCAATACCTATGCCTATGCAACTTATACAACCAACAAAATAAAGATTATAATTTAAATAATTTGCAAGTCTATCTATAAGTGGTCTCCAATAGATGGCGATTTTAGTGTCCATAACTGTTATCACTAGGTCTTGCACAAAATGCTAAAGAACAGATCATGAATTCAATCTGCCCTGTTTCAATGACAACGTTATAATTACATATTTCTCAAAAGAACATGGGGCGTTTTCATCAGTGATGTAACGCTTTGCTCCTCTAAGATATAAATTTGAATGAATGAATATAAAAGCCTATATGCAGGTGACAATCTTCTAATCATAATTTCACATCTCTATAAAATATTCCCACTATAGAGCCCACTAAATTTATTCTTCATTACAATATTCGTTCAAGCTGCCTATAGTCCATGGCCTGGAGGGGTTCCCGTGTGCATGAGATGTATCCTAATTCACCCACTTGCCTTGTACAGTAAACACCTTGAATTATCTGAAAAATCAGGGTGGACTTTCTGAAACCTGGCAGCAAGTGAGAAATTTAGGCAATTTCACTATATCGGGTGATAATTTCGACCCGTAAACTCTGGGTACCTGATGGGTACCTGACCTTAAAATACCCATATCTCCCTTGAAAATTAACGTAGAAGGCTCGTTTACCACTCAAAATGTTCCTTTTAATGAGCTCTTTCCAATGTTTTATAAATCTTTAACTTTTACGGCAATATTAGGTCATAAATACCCAAAATATCACCAGAAATCGAGAAAAGCTGATAATTTACCTCATGAAGGTAAAATGGTAAAAATCAAACAATATTAAAGAATGAATGGCATATATTGACAATAATCAACACAGCAACACTATATTATTCAAATAATAAGCACTTTATTACTTTCTAAACACACAGATGCATACAGTAACTTTTCATAAAAACTTTATTTTTAAAATGCCCATTTATGGTCATTGCTATCTAGGTGTCACTTTATCATGGTATGGGGATTAATATTTGATGATAAAGTACTTTGAAAAACTTCTCAAGTGAATAAAATTATAAAAATATATAGCTTGCACAATTTCCTTAAATAATTATTGACTTTATAAATTCTGGATATAGCTTGAAAATTTTATTAACCTATGACGTAGCTTTAGTATTAAAAGGGTACTATGACATTGCAAATGAAGAAGTTGTATTGGTTGAATTAAACTAATTCAGACATCCATAACAATAGTTTTAGTATCAAAAGATAAATTCAAAGGCAGTATATATTTAATAATGTAAATACATGTATTGAATTTATAATTGAAATGTCTGTAGTTTATTTTCATGGCTAAATATTCTAAGCTTTAACTTACATTCGTAAAGGAGTCAAGTGATGCAACATGTAGCAATCCTTTAGGTTACAGTATGGAATGAGGAATCTTATTAAAAGCACAATCATGAGAAACAAATACTGTCATTCGTCCATAAGAACTTGTGTAAATTTGACTCCTTTACGAATGTAAGTTATTTAGCCATGAAAATAACTACAGACAATTCAACTATAAATTAAATACATGTATTTACATTATTAAATATATACTGCCTTTGAATTTATCTTTTGATATTAAAACTATTGTTATGGTTGTCTGAATTAGTTTAATTCAACCAATACAACTTCTTCATTTGCAATGTCATAGTACCCTTTTAATACTAAAGCTACGTCATAGGTTAATAAAATTTTCAAACTATATCCAGAATTTATAGTCAATAATTATTTAAGGAAATTGTGCAAGTTTATATATTTTTTATAATTTTATTCACTTGAGAAGTTTTTCAAAGTACTTTATCATCAAATACTAACCCCATACCATGATAAAGTGACACCTAGATAGCAATGACCATAAATGGGCATTTTAAAATAAAGTTTTTATGAAAAGTTACTGTATGCATCTGTGTGTTTAGAAAGTAATAAAGTGCTTATTATTTGAATAATATAGTGTTGCTGTGTTGATTATTGTCAATATATGCCATTCATTCTTTAATATTGTTTGATTTTTACCATTTTTCCTTCATGAGGTAAATTATCAGCTTTTCTCGATTTCTGGTGATATTTTGGGTATTTATGACCTAATATTGCCGTAAAAGTTAAAGATTTATAAATCATTGGAAAGAGCTCATTAAAAGGAACATTTTAGGTGGTAAACGAGCCTTCTACGTTAATTTTCAAGGGAGATATGGGTATTTTAAGGTCAGGTACCCATCAGGTACCCAGAGTTTATGGGTCGAAATTATCACCCGATATAGTGAAATTAAGCCTAAATTTCTCACTTGCTGCCAGGTTTCAGAAAGTCCACCCTGATTTTTCAGATAATTCAAGGTGTCTATTGTAAAGGCAAGTGGGTGAATTAGGTACATCTCATGCACACGGAACTCCCCAGGCCATGTATTACTAAGAAATATGCCAATTACAGTCAAGGCAAACCGTTCTATTTAAAAATCTAAAAGACCACAATGAAACTAATGATGATATAATCTTACCACAAACTTTATCAAAATTGCCGCAGATAAAACCTTACCCTATTCTAAAACACATCCTAGGAAAATAAAGTACCTTGGTGGTCAGATACTGTCAAATTACTTTTAAAAAAACCATTCAGTTGGAAGAAGATTAGACAATCCAAACAAGGGATTTCAGCAAAATCGGTAAGGTGCAACATTTACAAGAAGAAAACTGTTTAAAATGATTACAGTATTAAAAGAAACTGATGAACTATAACCAGTATACAACAAACTTTAGAAACTTTAGAAAGGAAGAATTGTATCATGGAGACAATATATATCAAACATCTCGAGCAACACTCCTGTACAAAAAATTTAGCAAAATTTAAACGAGACATTTTTCAGCAAACCAAGACACATTAAAAAAGGAAAACAAGTTCTTGAACTCCAAGAAGCAAGCAGCATATTAATAGACAAATTTCCCTGCAAAAGTATCAAAAAGAACCCAGAAAAAAATGAATCAAACCCACTAAATTTTGAAACAAAAAAAGATATATGTTACAACAGAAAATTCAGTACGGGAAAATTACAGTATGCCCTTTCAAATGGTAACAAATCTGCTCCTGGTAAAGATGCTATTTCTTATGTGGAAATTATTCAACATGTAGCACCTTAAGTTAAATCATACATTTTACAATTTTATAATTACATGTGGATCAGAAATTTGTTCCCTGAAGAACAGCGTACTGCCATAATTATTCCCTTCTCCAACCCAGGTAGAGACCTAAGTAACGCAAACAACTGCTAATTTCTTTAACAAGTTACTCATGCAAATTGTTAGAGAAAATCGTAAGTTCACGATTCGTGTGGCACATAAAGTAAATGCATCACATTAACGCCTACCCAGTCAGGATTGCAGAACAACAGATCCACTACAGATTCACTATCCCTCTGGAGGATCACGTCTGTAAAGGATTTGAACGCAAACAAATAACAGTAGTTATTTTATTTAAATGACAAAAATCGCATGGAGAGACTAAGTTTGAAAAAATCATAGAAAAATAATACAAGTGGTCACTTGCCAATTTTCATTAAAAACTTACTGACTTTCAGATTTTCCCACTTGAAAACAGTTCCACAAGAAGGTGTTTTTACTAGCACCCTCTTTACACTAGAAATTAATAACATCAGTAGTCAACTACCATTCGGAATTAAAAATAATATTTACATGAACGATTTTTCCATACACTACATAGCGTCAAACATAAGACATGCCGAACGCACCACTTACACATGGACCACATCAATAGGTCTGCAATAATTCTCCATAGAGAAGATCACAGCAATTATACTTCATAGAAATGTAAAGTGGAAAAAACGAAATGATTGACTTGAAGAATCGAGATCATTACATACAAACGGCAAAGTTCTTACGATTAATCTCTGACACACTCGTGAACTGGAGAGCCTACGTAGCTTACATAAAAGCCAAATGCAAAAATTCACGAAATTTTATAAAGAGTTCGTCTCACACAAATTGGGATAGGACAGACAAACTTTGACAATGCCGGATAAAGCAACTGTTATGTCTTTTGCACATCATGATTATCATACACATGGTTCAGCCTCAGATGTAACTTTAAAAAGTCTGCATCAAATTCATGATGCTAGACATAAGCCCTGGACCTTTTATATTTTCCGCTTCATCTATCGAAGTTGACATGGGTGAACCACCTCAAATTCTTCATCATGACTTAGCAACAAAGCGTGGTTCAATAAAAACTCACTAACAAAACACTAAAGAGGCATGATTATAAATCATCACTCAAAGAGACAAATATATTATCACTCACTACCTTGCCCAACTGGAGCCAACAGACTGTTTGAGTATAAAACTTATAAATATAAAATTTCCTGCAATAACAGAACTACCTTCTCCTTGGACTTTGCTTAAGGTAAGAACTTATTCACTCTTAAAATAACTATCATAGACATATACTTATACTCCAAAACATCACAACACAACTTGATATAGAACATAGAACCTAAAGATTCACACTAAGTAACATACATGAATTGGTCTTAATTTTTATCAGGCGAGGGATTTTCAGCTATATCATCACCAAATAATACAGTTTTTATGTTTCTATAACAGAATTATGTGCAATAAGATCAGCCATTTTAATAGTTGAAGATATACCACCACAGATGGAATATCTTCAACCATTTTAACGGTTGAAGATGTACCATCTAAAAATACCCTTACACAACATACTGGATTTTAACTTTATAAACTATATGAAGACAATGAAAATGTTGATTACGTCGGATTCCAGGCTATGCTGGCGTTACAAGAAATGACGCCGATAAAGGAGCTAAAGCTGCAGCTATGACGGGATCACATGTAGCTATCCTTTTATTGGTTATGTAACATCTATTATAACCAATAAATGCCAGAAAATATGGAATAATGAACCTTACAGTAAAAAATTAAAACAGGTCAAGCCCTACATGGAACGACAATCGCAATTAACTTTGGCTCCTCCTAGAACTGGTCTGTCTCATTTGATCCGTGGATATTCGATGAACAGCCCATATAATCCAACCCCTCCAAGTACAGAAAGTAACACGAACAGTTAAAAGTACAACGTATAAACGACGGCGAATGCCAGGTTTTCGAAATAAGTCAAAGAAATTTTGTCATAATCTCTCTAATTTTCAAACAATCCAATTATAAAAGTTTAAAAACCACAATGTAATCATTAAAATCTAAACTTCAATATTAATAACGATAGGTAGTTCGGCACACCCCTGTCACAACTTAGCAAATTAGCGCAGTGATCTAGTTAACTTCCTTCTTCGAATCGCAAGATCTTTGTTATGAAACTATAAAAAAAAAAAAAAAAAAAATCAGTGAAATTAAATCATCCAATACTACCTTACTATAGTGAAGAGGCGTCTACCTCAGCTACAACTGAATAAGTTTTTATCCTTCTTGATAGCAAAATGAATAAAACAAATGACTTAACCGTTCCTAAAGTGGACCAGTTTCCTCAATCGTGGCTTTTTTCGAAATTTAGGAGCTCGGGAAAATGCCGCGACTTTGATTTCATATCTTTTAACCCGAAGAGGTACAGCCTTACATAACTCTCAATATGGGGACGAGTCTATTTTGCTCGAGTAAAATATCCGATTCGGGCACATGCAGATGTGCATATGCATGAGCTGAAATAAATTCTTTTTAACCACCTTGGAAGCGTTAGGTAAATACCAATATCTTAAGTCTAATGAGAAAGAAAAGTTTCTTCATTTATTTCCTTTGTTCAGATTTCAAGGCTTCCAGATCAAAACGTAATGTAACATTTTAGAAATCGAGGACTTGAAGATTTTAATATTAGGCCTATATAATACATACTATATATATATATATATATATATATATATATATATATATATATATATATATATATATATATATATATATATATATATATATATATATATATATATATATATATGTATATATATATATATATATATATATATATATATATATATATATATATATATATATATATATATATATATATAATTTTATAGACAAGACCACACAAAGAAGTAGTAGTAGTAGTAGTAGTAGTAGTAGTGGTAGTGGTAGTAGTAGGCAGACTTGGTAAAACGTTCACCGAACAGGCCAAAATAGACTCCTACGTTGACAGAGTTAATGAGAAGAGAACTGGCCAAGCGTTTCAGCAGAGAGCCGTGACCACTTTAAAAACGAGGTGGCTCCCTACAGCACAGTCAAGAAAATAACTATCGAAAAAGAATTCCATAAGTTTAAAAATATTTTATATACCTTTATCCAACAGTATTTGGGCTTATTTGTGCTGTATATAACTTACTAGCTTTCATATCTTTAACAACAGATTGGATTATAAGCATGGAAGTTCACCAAGTTACCCTTGAATCAACTCGTATCACGTACATTGTAACGGTATCTAACCTTGACAACGCCAGTTGCTGATGATTACCGCAAATGTCATCAAAATCAAAACTGTAAAACTTAATAAATCTGAGGCTGTACTCTGTTTTGCAACTGACAGCTTTTACCGACATTTGCTACTAACAGCGCTGCTCTTGTCCTTGGTGACATCATTTTAATTACCGATGGAATTAACCTTGGGAATGATTATGTACCGAGAAAAAGCTTGACTAAAATCAAAGTTATTTTGATTATTCGTTTTATAACCATTGTTACCGAGAGTCATTAACCATGTTTTCTTTCCTTGTGTTACACTGCTTTTCGTTATTTGAAAGAAACTGCGGTATGGCGGAAGGTTCTGCCTGAATCATTAGCAAGATTGGTCCAATTTTCCACAAGACCTGATGACGGATCCTTATATATATATATATATATATATATATATATATATATATATATATATATATATATATATATATATATATATATATATATATATATATATATATATATATATATAAAGCTTTTGAGAAGTGGTAAATACTGGATAAAAACTAACACTTTTTGGAAATATTTTTGGTTAGCGACAAGTAGACCATACAATAGTAAGCAATGAGAAAAATAATAAATAATAAAACAGTAAGCAAGAAAAAAAAAATAGCAAATGAGAGAAAAGAAGTAGCAAAGCAGGTAAAAATGAAATGTGTTAATCAAGATATAATAACAACTAGTAATATACATTCAGGAAGAAAGGGAACAAGTAGCAACGAAGAAGTAAAAATGCTGAAAATTAAATGAAATAAGATAAAATCAGGTAAGATTTAAGATCGTTTATGATTTTTTTTTTAAACTCCCAAGCTGATCATAATCGTACCAGTGGTGTAAGGTTATTAGTGACTCTTTTGATGCCAATAGGATCCGTCATCAGGTCTTGTGGAAAATTGGACCAATCTTGCTAATGATGTAGGCGGAACCTTCCGCCATACCGCAGATTCTTTCAAATATCGAAAAGCAGTGTCAGTAGCATAAGGATAGAAAACATGGTTAATGGCTGTCGGTAACAATGATTATAAAACGAATAACCAAAATAACTTTCATTTTTGTCAAGCTTTTTCTCGGTACATAATCAACCCCAAGGTTAATTCCATCGGTAATTAAAATGATGTCACCAGCAAAGACAAAACCAAGCGTTTTCTCATTTACCGCTGAGCTTATATTTAAAAGTATTTATGATAACATACGTAGACATCATCAGAGTTATCAAGAGAGATAACCTAGAAAGTTCAGGAGCTTTACTGTACATAAAAATGTTACTTAAATTTCCGGAAATCCAATAAAATAATAACCAACAATCGATCATACGAGCATAATATTTGAAACCACAAACATTGCAGAAATGCGTTCACTTGATTCGAATAAAAATAAGATACTACCATGCATCCAAAACTCAAGAGGAGCAAATTTCTAAACGAACACTACATGAAATTCTATACACAATAGATTAGAGAAATTATATCTAAGGAAAACTCAACTCTCTCTCTCTCTCTCTCTCTCTCTCTCTCTCTCTCTCTCTCTCTCTCTCTCTCTCTACAAGCAGATATAGACTAGCTCTCCTTTCTTCAGAGGAAAATCAGTAAATCATGAAAACCGATTTCATTCAATTTCTTGTCCCTGACTGGCAATGATTCAAACAGAGCCAAGTGGATTTCAAGGTTACCTACAATATTTCCATAGACAATATATATTTATTATTCAATGAATTCGGTATATTCTAAGTTATACTACGTTGTTCAGTATTCAACAATCTCCATATACACCCCATGTCGCCACCACCTCCCCCGTCTCCTTTTCTCTCATCTCATACATACATACATACTGTACACACACACACAAACACACACACACACACACACACACACACACACACACACACACACATATATATATATATATATATATATATATATATATATATATATATATATATATATATATATATATATATATATATATACACATATACATACACACATATATAAATTTATAAAATATATATATATATATATATATATATATATATATATATATATATATATATATATATATATATATATATATATATATATATATATATATATATATATTATATATATATATATATATATATATATATATGGCTCAGCCCCGGTGGCTCAGAGTAGAGCAGCAGCCTAGGACTTCGTAAAAGTTCCGTAGCGCGGGTTCAAATCCGCAGCCAACTGGTCAGTGAAGGTGGACACTTTGCTATCCGTGTAGACACCCCGGGATTACGTATGTAATCAAAGGATAGGTTTGCTGAAAAGCAAATGGGTGTTACAGACTAATACACACATAAACAAAGCCACTCCAACATCTTCTAAAAACATAACAGACACCTCACACGTCTCGAACTGTCAACCTACCCGCCCAGTTCTCCTCGCTGCTTGGGAGAAAGGGAGCTGGGGATTGGCACGATACACGTACACATCATTACCGGGGTCTAAGTGATGTCAGGCAGGGCAGCCAATTGAGGCTACGGCCTACCCAAACGCCAAATCAAAGCCCTTCGTAAAGAAGGCATCATGCTTACCCCATATAGAAAATGGGAAAAAAAGCACGTTAAAACAAAGAAGAAGAATATATATATGTTATATTTTGGCATATTATCTCTCTTACGTAATTTCTACTGAAGTCAATGGCACTGCTCACAGATACTATCTTCTTATCAAGACTGAATCATTCTATACTTCTTTTTCTCTTCTGGCTATCTTCTTAGGAACAAAGAAAACTCTTTCTGGATTCTTTACATTTACTTTTTCATTTTCCTAGTCAGCGGATCGTTCCTCCCACCTCTCTAGGGCAGCTTCATCAGGACTGGATTATAAATTGACAGTTTTTATTACTGCATACGGACATTTGAATTTTAAACAAGACGTCATTAGGATGCTGAATTTCTATTGATCGCTAGGTCTCATTCTATTGCTGGCTGTCTGTGCGGCAGCATGGGCAATTGGGCGTTCCTGGTACTCAGTAGGGTGCACCACATGCTAAGGTTTGCATACAATGGCGTGATTCCCGTCTCTGGCTGACAGCCTTGATTTGCTTCATTGTTGGCAGTTATGTCCAGGGGTACTTTGTTGCTCATGTCTCCCTTCGGATTCTCACAGATGTCCTGTGGTTTCCTTGAAGAAGGGAAGCTGAAGCCCATGTTCCTCTATATATTTAACACAGGCTGTTGTTGATTTACAATCTGTGGAACCTGGCTTCTTTATGCACGATCTCTGAGCTTTTTAATAATTCTTCTAGTGTCAGCTTATGGTCATGGTTGTCTATATAGCATTGAGATATTGCCTCTTGGTTGTGGTGAGCTTGCAATCACTTAAGTAGAGTGGTAGTGGTGCAGCCTATGCAGTGATTGTTGAGGCCTTGACATGTCATTTCGATAAATTCAAATTTATATAGTACATTGGTCGATTCCCACATCTCTTTATGGTGGCCCATGCTATTTTGCATTACAAGTGTGCTTATTAGGTTTGGGTGGCAATAGACACATAGGAAAATCTTCTTGTCAGGATTTGTCGGTGTCGTACTGATGTCAATTATTCTCTTCATTGTCTTGACCTCATCCTTGAACTGGCTGTGATTTGCATGTTTATGTTTGTCAGTGAGGTAGGTGTCGTCATTGGTGTGCTGGCATACACATCCAACTGTTTTCATGTGTAACATTTTGTTCGATTGCTGTCATATCTGTTATTAGTTACGAGCTCTGCATGAGTAGCTTTCCACATGGAGCAGTGCATAATCGCACATCTCACATACGTGGCTACCACATATCATTTGTAAGTGTCACAACACTTACCACGGACATTAAGGCACCAGTCCACATTAGTTGCCTTTGGTACATGTAGTACTGTACCTGTCTCCTTTCTTCTCATTTACATCTAAGAAGGGGGGTCGGCCTTTGACATCATATTCAGTAGCGAAGTTTAGGCTCAGGTTCCTCTTCAAGGCATACTGCAGGAGTGTGGCTTCTTTGTCAGTATCAATGGCAATGAAGATGCTGTCTATATATCAGGCATATATCTTCGCTTTCAGATGGGAACTGAATGTTCTTTCCACAACATATACCATATATTGGCAAATAGGACGCCAAGGGGGGGATCCCATGGTGACACCATCTACCCGTCGAAAGAGGTCACCCCTATGTGAGAGGAAGGGGGCACCTTTAGTGCAGATTTGGAGAGGACATCAAAGGGCATCTTCTGGTATGTCAATGGGTGTGGCATCCAACTGATAGACTCTCCTTAAAATAATACTGATGGCTTCATCCACCGCTGGTATACTCATGAAAAGACTTTCTAAATCCAGTGATGGGCGATGGTAGAGCTCATAGACGTAGTATTCAAAATATCAATGAACTCTACAGGGGAAACCACTGGATACCCCTTAGAAGTGATGATCTTATTCTGTCTTGGCTATTTCATAAGTTGGATAGTTAACTTGGGCATTTATAGGGCGCAACAGGTTGCCGGCCTTAATGAGTCTTGATGGTGCCGTAACAATACCCTGGCCATTAGTCTCCAATAATCATAGGCAGTTTCATAGCTATATTATTAGAATTTATCTTCTTAATTACTGCATTCAGGTTTGTCTTCAGGCTTTTGGTAGGGTCCTTGTTTAGGGG
This sequence comes from Macrobrachium rosenbergii, assembly GCF_040412425.1. Classification (NCBI taxonomy): domain Eukaryota; kingdom Metazoa; phylum Arthropoda; class Malacostraca; order Decapoda; family Palaemonidae; genus Macrobrachium; species Macrobrachium rosenbergii. The sequence continues at coordinate 20,923,198 of NC_089776.1, read as the reverse complement.
CTGGAATTTCATAGGATCACTCAGGATGCTGTCCATTTCATCATCTTATTCTTTACATTTCATGATGACATAGACGGTGGTGTTGTCACCTTTTCCTGACAATGATGTCCAGATGTTCCTGGAGCTGGTGGGCAGCGTCCTTCAGGTGATGGGCGAAGGAAGCTGCTCACCAGCTCTGAGAACATCCGGACATCATCGTCAGGAATGGTGACAACACCGCTGTCTATGTCATCATGAAGCATGAAGAACATGACGATAAAATGGACAGCATCCTAAGTGATCCTACGAAACTCAAGCCACTAAGCATGGACCCTACCGAAAGCCTACAGGGAAACTTGAATGTGATAATTAAGTCTTCCCCAAGGGATGCCCCCTTGGGTTCCTATCTACCAATATACATGGCAGATGTCAAGGAAAAAACATTCAATTCCCATACGAAACTGCATATATATGCCATCAATACTAATGAAGATGCTACACTCCTATGGTATGCCCTGAAGAGGAACTCTAGCCTAAACTTCCCTGTTGAATACGGTGTCGAAGGCCGACTTCCCTTCTAAGGTGTGAATGTGGAGAAGAAATAAGATAAGTACAATACTACCATGTACCAAAAGGCAACTACTGTGGGTAGGTGCTAGAACACCCATGGGGAGTGCCCTGACACTTACAAATCTTCTGTGGTAGCCACATATATGAGATGTGCAATTACGCACTGTTCCACATGGATTGCTACTCATGCAGAGCTCGAACATGTTAGGCAGCCCCTGGCTAAAATTGGATATGACACCAATCTAATAGAAGATTGCATACGAAAACGGTTGGGTGTGTATGCCAGCACGCCAGTGACGACACCTACCTCTCTGAGAAACATCATACAAGGCCACATATCACAGCAAGTTCAAGAATGAGGTCAAGGCCATGAGAAGGATAACTGACAGCGGTATAACACCTACAAATCCTGAAGAGAGGATTTTCATATGTGCCTACTGTCCCCAGAACCTAGTAAGCACCCTGGTAATGCGAAATAGCACGGCCTCCCATAGAGATGTGAGAGTCGATGAATGTACTATACAAATTTAAATGTACTGAAAGGACTTGTCAAGCCCCTCTGCAATTAAGATCGCATCACTAACACTCTACGTAAGCGACAGCAAGCTCACCGCAACCTAGGGGCAATATTTTATCTCTACGTAGATGACCATGACAGTAGCCAACACTAAAAGGATTATTAGAAAGCACAGAGAGCATGCATAAAGAAGCACAGTTCCCCATATTGAGAATAGCAGAAGCCATGAGTATAAATCAACAACGGCCTCCCTTCTTCAAGGAAACCACAGGACATCCGTGAGAATCTGAAGGGAGACCCGAGTGACAAAACGCATAACGACACGACTACCGACAGCAAAGCAAATCGAGACTATCAGCCAGAGATGGGAATCACACTCTTGGATGCAAGCCTTAGCATGGGGAGTGCCCTACAGAGTGCCAGGAATGCCCGTGCTACCACCCAGACGACCAGTGAGAGATTGAGACGCGCCGACCAATAGAAATTTAGCACCCCAATGACGTCATGTTTGGAATTCAAAGTCTATAAACAGTAATAAAAACCGTGTAGGTCGATTTACAATCCAGTCCCGATGAAGCCTAATTTGCACAGGCATTTAAAAACACCAATATTCAAAAATAAATTCGTAATACTTTAGAACAACGTTAACTATATGAAGTCTATACGGAATGATTACATAAGTGAACATTAATGATCAAGGACCGACACAATTTGCAAAAAATCTCCGAAGTCGTCGATGACAAATTTTATAAATACGTATGATTACTCATTCTGAGTATATTAAAATAACATATGAATTTATTACCGTCAAAACAAATATCAGCGACAAATAGCCGTTCTAAATCTCCATGAATACCGAAAAGTATACAAACATATACTGTATAATAGGATGTCCCTTTGCATCAAGACAGCCTCATAATGCCTCTTCCCTTAATAACCTGAAAATCAACAATTCTCCTCATAATCGATTCAGGTTCTTTCTATCACTGCCAAATTTGGGATTTGTGGCTACTATCGTCTCCCCAGTTCCCCTTTAACCTACCATTAATCTGCATTAAGAGGGAAAATACCTACATTCATGATCTTGTAACGAATCTACACCTAACATTCTGAACGGTTGCGCCTGTCCTCCACGTTGTAGGCGATGACAACTTCATCCGCGACCGTCCAAACTCTCGGTCACGACAAAGTTAACCACCAAACAGACAATGCTTCCAGCCAGCCAAGTGAGGCACAAGCCTAACTTCTCCTCTACTCTATTCTTACACGTCCGAACTTCATCGCTTTCAAATCAATGGTTTTGCAATTCCTGCAGTGAGCATTTAGAATTACCAGATATATGGAATGTATAAGCAATTTTTCTATATAGCGACGCATGCCTCGAAATGCAGAAAAACGAACCATCTTTAAGGTCATATCTTTAAATCTGTATCCCTCCACAATATAAAATCTATTAATATGATCATGCATATACTGTACATCTCTTCATATATACAAACGTGTATGTATATGGATAGATAATATATGTGTCAGATGAATAAATTAATCCGTGCATACACTTTCACAATATAAACAAAAATATGCATTTGTTTATCTGGTAATCATATAGCTTAAATCATTGCCAGTGACTCTTACCTCGGATAGCACCAACGCTCAAACCCTGATTGTAACGCCACCAATTACTGGAGGGCTGTCGTGAAATATTTGAAGATATCAGTAGCCGTAGCAAGAGAGGGGAATATATATATATATATATATATATATATATATATATATATATATATATATATATATACGTACATACTGTACATATATATATGTGTGTATATATAAATATGCATGCATGTATGTATGTATGTATGTATGTATATATATATATATATATATATATATATATATATATATATATATATATATATATATATATATATATTATGTATATATATGTATATATACATATACATTATATATATATAAAATATATATGTATTATATATACATATATATATATATATATATATATATATATATATATATATATATATATATTATAACAGTTCACGTCGAAATCACTTTCCCTTGCGAAAAAAACATACAACTCGTGGGGATTATAATGATTAGTGCACCTAACATGACCCGGATTCCAACCCATAACTTTCAGGTTTGGTACATGCTAGACAGGGCCTTGATGAATTCTGACTCTAGTCAGAGCCAATGCATTGTTCACTTAAAATTCCAAATCTGTCTGATTCCCTATGTGTTGTGAACTCAACAGTAAAGTGCACATGTAGTAGTGATCTATATAGAAAACAACACACCAAGAAAAGTTATAAGCGCACAATATGTAGCAAAGTCTGAACCAAGAGATGCACGCGACAGTGTGTGAATACATCATATTTAAAAGTTTTATTTACAAGTATAATCAAAAGGTGGTGAATCACGGTTTGTAAGAGCTTCAACTAAACCCATCCAATTACAAATTCCATTCAACAAGACAAACGCGAATGCTTGACTCACTGACATTGATTAAATGTAACTTATCTAAAAGTCACGGACACTTATAAAATTTTACATGTGAACAGGGAAACACATAACTAAATAATACAATAATAAACATAATAATATTCTTTAAGGGACAAAAATTTACATAAAGATAAAAAACCCATAAGACTGTCAAGCTATTGTTTCATATTTTGGTATTTTTTGTAACTGTACAATGGACAAGGTACTAAATCATATTACAGTACGAATGTTAAAATCCTTTTTTCTTCTCCTTCCTTTTCAGAAAGTGCAGCTTCTTATATGGAACGAAAACTCTCACTCATCTTAAACATCGGTATCTCTTGTAAAATTTTGATTAAACTATAACCTCCACAGTGTCCCAACTGACTAAGAGAGCGGCCTCTCAGTTCCTGGAGACTGGGGCCGACGAATTGATTGTGTGACCTGTTTGATAAACAATGGCTCTGTCGTTTTTACCAAATGTCATCGACTCCGAAAACTCGTAGTGCGCATGCATAGTTGTACGTGTGAGATTTTTTTATATAGGAATATGAAAACAATATGTGACTTATTTGCTAGGTTTATGACGCTCATCTTAATCCATGAACAAAATAAAGAAAGAGCTATGAATCTACCTCAATATTGGTTATTTCCATACAAACTCTACGTAAGGATTTTTTTGCACAATGTTTCACAGCGATAGGGTTAGAATCACCTCGCTGAAGTCCTGCCTTCTGAAGGAACTCTGATCATGCAGCATTAACCCCTGCCTATGACCCACAACAGCTGACTCATACTAGATCAATAACTTACTGCTTAGGTCAGCTGAGGTACCTCAATTTGTGAGCTGAACCGTGCATACCATCACTTTACGAGAGAGAGAGAGAGAGAGAGAGAGAGAGAGAGAGAGAGAGAGAGAGAGAGAGAGAGAGAGAGAGAGAGATTAACAAATTCATGAGGTGAACATCTTCATTTCTATCAGCGAGCTCATTTCTATCTTTATTTTTACACGCATCTGAGGCTCAGACGTCTCCAGCTCGGGAAAGAAGGAAAGGGGGGGGGGAGGGACTGAAGAGGAGGAGGAGGAGGCAAAGATCCTCTCCATAGCTATTATATTATGCTAATATCCTCCAAAATGAGGATGTGCATAAGGATAAAATTACCAACGAAATCTGAAAGGCCTGTTCTTCCGCCCCAGATGCTCGTAAAAAAAAAAATTCTTCTTTATGATATCTGAACCTTCCAATTACGACAGGAGCAGTCGCTGTTTATAAATAAATATTAGGCCTTTTCTCCTTTTACGCCTTGGTAGTCTTTAATATTCACCCGAGTAAAGGGAGCCCGGTACTGCACCACGACGTATCTCATCAGTTTCGATATACGTCATTATTTCAATCCGCAATTTTCAACCACGAATTCAACCAATATCTCACCTTCCAGCTTCCAGGGACTCAAGTTACCTCAGTCTCTGGCATATTGTCAAACTCGAATCAAAATGATCTCTCTTCCACCTTCACATCGAGATTGCCAGGAATTTGCTTCAGGCGAATTTAAACTCACTTCTCAGTCTTCGATTTTTTCTAGGTGTTATTCGTATCTAGAAGAGGACAGTTATTTCACCTTCGATTTGCTATGTACTTGATATAACCTTCGAAAAATTATAGATACATACACACACACACACACACACACACACACACACACACACACACACATATATATATATATATATATATATATATATGCATATATTATATATATATATGCATAAATATATATATATATATATATATATATATATATATATATATGTGTGTGTGTGTATATATATATACACATTATATACAGCCATGTGTATCTATATTTATAGATATACATAAATATACAGTATATATATATATATATATATATATATATATATATATACATATACAGTATATATATATATATTCCATCGCCCTGTATTTTCAAGTGATCGAAACCGTTCTATAGCTTTCCATTTCTAAGATTTTAGTCCAGTGTAGAACTATACCGTTAGTTCATTTTTCAGCATCCGTATTTTTATTTCTGTAACCCATACTTTTCTAAGAACATCAACTAATTGCATCTGCTACAATATCCACTTTAAAAAATATATTCCATACCAGTCGCTCCATTTCTCGAATTAAGGAAGCTATAAAATGATTTTTGAACTTTTTTTCATAATAACTGAGAAATCACAGGAAATTAGTTTGAATTTCATATCCGCCCCTGTCTTCCTGCTGGAAGTTTCAGTAAGGAATGGTAATTGTGTCCACGATGCTCCTTGAAATTCCTATGGCACATCTTGCTCTTTTTGCAAAACATACAGGACAGAAACTACTTCACGCGGAAGGAAATCACCTCAACCGGCACCAATAAGCCACAATACTCAAGGCATCAATGTCACCCCGGCCCTACCCGATATTGGCCTTTGACTAAGATTACCAGAGGTCCACCCACTCCGAAGTGTCGAACAATGGTCATGTAAGAAAAAATTATATTGCTTTATTATCTTATTTTCGGAATTCATATTATAACCCAGTAATTTCAGTGGTTTCCCTCCAGTTATTCTTTCGTTAAATGTTGTTTTTGCATTTCTTTCCCCTATATCTATTCGGCTAGATATTAGGAATACTGTAAACTACTAGTTGGTAGTTAGGCTATCTGGCCTATCCATTGCTGATCTCATAAAAGTTCATACCACGGTCTCATGCTCTAGGGCCCTAGGCACAAGACACCATGAAAACGCATGGCTTGGTAATAGGATAAGCAATCTTTCCTGTCCTCAGAGTCCCTCGTCCATAGGAAGTAAGTGTGTCTATGTCAATAAAACTTAAGGTCACTGTGAGTTTACCTTCCCATCACGAAGATTGATGCAAATTAAATTTGTTTTTCAGTACAATGTTGCCACAGATTAAGAATAAATATTTTCAGATCAAAGCGAGATTAAGTGTAGAGTGGAATTGTTGAAAAGAGCTAAGTCTGTTGGCAAAACTGAGAAGTAATGTGGTAGGAATTTTAAAAATGGTGATTGGAAAATTTACCACAGCTCAACTTCTGTCACACCTGTTTGGTGGTTTTCTCGAATTTGCAGTGTAGCCTCTATAATTTCCCACAAAGTGTATGCCACAGGATTTCACTAATTGGGCTCAGTATGCAAGAGTATTTATTGCTGATGTACTTTAGTTCAAAAACCGCTGCTGCTATACTTCGACTATTCAGTGATGCTGAAGATAATGTTTACCTGTAAATGTGGCTGCCCAACGTCGTGACTAAGGTCATCAACTGTGTCAAGAGGTCATGAGATCCACGGGCACAAGTGTCTATAGTGCTAGCCATACAAAAAGGGACGTAACATAAATTTATATACAATTAAATGAAAAGAAACTGTCTGAAAATGCCAAAGAGAAGCATAAGCCTGAATTTCATGCAGTTCATTCCTCCACCGATGACACTAGTGAGAGCTAAGTCCCAAATGTCCACTCCCTACACTGCCCCGGTGGGATGGCACCAACAAGATCAATGTGGCGCCAGTGTAAGCAAGCCTGCTTGATGGGACTGAGAGCATTATGTAAAACACAATCTTCCCCACTCTAGTAATCTTGATAGACAAACCTAACAGAATGCCAAGAGTCCTGCTCCCAAAATCACGCAACCCCTGGAATCTAAAGGCTATTTCCAAGAATAGTCCCATCCTTGAGATACCAGTACAACTAGCCTATTAATAACTCTTGGGTCCAAACATTATCGGGTGGTTGACAAGGCCACCACAGCACCCACTACTGGCTTTGAAGATGAACTACAATCCCAGAAAAGTCATCTCTTCCCAATAATACATATAGTGAAAGCAAGGAGACAGAGAGGTTTGCAAGATAAATGAAGAGAATGAAAGGAAACTGGAAGGAGTAAAAAGATTTTAAATGCGCGAAAGGAGGAACACATTGCAGTTCCACTATGAAATAATTGTTACGAGAGTGGAAAATAAGATGGAAGAAATGTGAAAGTAAGTATGGTAAAAGGAATGAAATGGCTTGCAGCTAGGGGCAAAGGGATGCTGCGAAGAACCAACGGAGACTCCTAAAGAGATGAATAAGATGAACAATATGGCAATGCAGCGAATTTAAGAAAATCGTCTAAAAAGGTTTGGCAGAGGTAGAGGCTCTGTAACAAGACACTAATTGAAAGAACTTTTGAAACATAAAAAAAAAAATACGTAACAAACCCCAGAAGGTGATATTCTTTCAACTTTTAGCTAGATTTTACGATATTGTTGCTAAGCCCACGCCTTAACCACTATTAAAAACTATGGATTAAGCGCCGATGACGTCTGGTAACCTTCAAATGTAGGTGTGACAAGCAAACAAAGTGCATATATATATATATATATATATATATATATATATATATATATATATATATATATATATATATATATATATGTGTGTGTGTGTGTGTGTGTGTGTGTGTGTGTGTGTGTGTGTGTGTGTGTACGTATGGATATGTGTGTGTGTGTAATTACCAATAACACATCTTTTTACCTTTTTGGGCAAGCTAGCACCAGAGGCGAACAACTTTTCGGTTCTCAGCAAGCCTTTAAGAGTGAGGATGTAAGCCACTGGCCCTTATTGGTCATGGTAGTTCAACATTAGGCAATTTACTCCTACTTCGGCGTGGCTCAAAAAATACCATCAATAGTCACTATCACATTCATACCCCAAGTACTAAATTTAGATGGCACCCTTTCAAAAGAATTTCCATACCATCAGCCAGTTTATGCACCGACACATAAGAATCATAAGCAGCTCATCAAACCTCGCTTCACACAATACACCATTCACTTGTATTTTCAAGGCGCCCTCAAGCTTTCTCGATATAAGGGTCTTACTTTCCAGTACTTCTTCCACCAATCTATCCAACTTGTAAACAGTTGTTAACTTTTCAAATCTTCATATAATAAATATAGTATTCTAACAATTAATCACAACTGTTTCAACCTTTTGTATTTCCTTCATATTCTGCATCCACACTTCGCTTCCATAAAGGAAAGTCAACTTAACAATGCCCTCATGCATTCAAACGTTGGCTTTCCCTGGTATTTGTCTGTACCCTGCTACCTTTCTTATTCCACCCAGTCTGTGACTCATGATTTCTCCCAGTCTATTATCTTCAGTTATATCTACTTCCAAATACATTTCCAAATTAAGTACTTGTATGACTGGTTAAATACACTACTTTTGTAGATGGGGTGAAGCTTGATCTCTTGGCATGAACGTGCACTTAAAGGACGTGCCAAATCTAATAAAAAATAAATAATTCAGCCAAATTTCAGGCTTGTATCATAAACTGAACAATTGTACGCCATCCAATACCTAAACTGTTGGGACTGCTTTTAATAATAAGACAATAGTTCAAAAGATTTTTCAATTTGTAGATTACAAAATGTTATTGAAATGCCAGTCCACAAAGGATACGAAAAATCTTCTAGTACCCTAAAATTCGAATAATCCCAACTTCTGCCTAGGCTTATGACCAGGTCTTTGTAAACTAACCGTATCAATAAACAAGGAGTGGATCTGACGCATTTCCAAAATTACCGCATGAAAGCGCGTCTTGTCTTTAACAAGCCTTGTTAATTGCTTTGTTTACTTAGATTCATACAATAACGCCACCAAGCCAAATTATGCTAATGTTAGTTATTTTAACATAAGACAGTGAGTTATATCAAAACTAAAAGAATAAATTGAGGTCAGACAATGGATATACACATAATTAAGGTACAGAAAATATAAAAATGTTATATAGGAAGGGTACCTTTTACTACCATACACAATATTTCCAGTATTATATTTAGGAAATAAACACGTAAAATGAGCAAACACAAACAACCTAATTAACTCGAAAAATTATTGTAGCTCCTAGTTGAATATATATTTTTTTTCTCATTCGAATATGCCATTACCATGGCTGGCATGCTTTTTCAAAATAAAGTATAAAAAAAATGTAAATTCAAATATAGAAAAGAAGCAACAAAACACATCGAAAAATACATAACACAATAGATAGTTAATTCGCATTCTGAAATAAAAAGCGAGACAAAAAAAAAAAGAAGAAAAACGTGGTAAACACGGTAGAACACCAAGCCAGGAATGAGTAAGGCCAAGATACTGAGGCTATGGCGCAGGCCAAACTTTGAAACCATCGGTTCAAAATTGCACAGACGAGAGCCTTCTCACGATGGCCATGCTTGAGGGCGGAAAACCATTTAATTGCCTTGTTATAAAATTTTTCGTTGTCTCTCAAACACAACCCCTTCCTCTTTCTCTCTCCAAATCAGATAATATTTACAAATATTGAACGCTAGTACCTCTCCCCATTTTACATTTTCCACGCCACTTTTGTTGTCAAAAGAATTTCCAACCTTAGAATTAGACCAGGAGGTTATATGTGGGAAGGCAAACTGTGACTGCGTGTGCGGATGTAATAACCAGGTAAGATACAAACATGCTTTGTGTGGATAAGACGTTAACCTGGTTTTGCTCTGAAATACTGCAATGAGAGAGAGAGAGAGAGAGAGAGAGAGAGAGAGAGAGATTAAAAAAAAAATTAAGTTAGTCCTTAACCATTATGTAAAATAATCAACAGTAAAAACATCAACTTTCCAACTGACAAATACAGCATTCTTAAGTTTAACCAATTTTTTTTTATTTTTATTTTTAAATTCCTTCCGTCTCCTTTCTTTCAAGTCACAGATTCCACTACGAACGATTTTGCTCTTTTATGCCGAAGAGGCTCCTCTGTTATTATGGCCGAGCCAAAAAAGCTGGCCCGTGAAAAGAACTCCTCCTTCTGCCTCTTCTTGCAGATGAACTAAGCCTCGAATAAAGCAAACATGAATCTGGCACTTTAATTTGAGAGGAGATTTAGGGTGGCATCGTCCTGGAGTTCTCACGACGGTGAAAGGACATGGCAGGAGAATGAATGGCTGGGAATGCAGGCGGGGGGGGGGAGAGAAAGAGAGAGAGAAATAAAAGGAAAGGGGGAAGCACACACATACACACACACCCAAATAAAAATGAAAATTCGAGAAAATGGGCAAGCGCCTAAGTGGAAAAACAAAACAAATTTAATGAGAAACAGGCGTGAGAGAGAGAGAGAGAGAGAGAGAGAGAGAGAGAGAGAGAGAGAGAGAGAGAGAGAGAGAAATGAGAATATCAGAGCTCGAGGCAGACAACTAGAAAAAATACAGTAAATGGAGAGAGAGAGAGAGAGAGAGAGAGAGAGAGAGAGAGAGAGAGAGAGAGAGAGAAACTACGGATGGTACAGCACGAATTTAATTGTAGAAAGAAAGAGACAAGAGTTAAGAAAGAAAATAAAGTACAATGGATCATCAAATTTCTAAGAACACTAGTGAATATCGCAGCAAAAGCAGACATTGTTGAATAAGTTACCTTTTTTTGTGACAAAAATATGTGGACTTTTATGAATATGGAGAAATGATGTACATACTTTCGTGGTTGGCTATCCATCAAAAAGCGTATTTTTTTTTTACGTAGCTTGTGCATATGAAAACGGACAAAACTACATTAATTTACTTTAAGATCATGTCCAACTCTGTCGCTACAGTTCTGTTACAGTGATTTTTTTTTCTTCGGGAAGATCCTCTCAATCCCAGGGCTTTACTGACAAATAAAAGTCTAAGTCTGCTTGAAAAGGTGAATCCGTGGAATATTAGTTTGGCTTTTGTAAGGGATTAAAGCACTGCAGAGAATTATGGACAAACAAATTCGGTAGACTACGGCAAGAAATTTACATCTATAAAGGGGATGGGGTAGATGTGTAAATACTTTTCTCAGTACCACAAATAACTTATTGGATAAAATAAGAATGCACTGAAGCCATTGCATTTACTAAAAAGGTCTTTTCCGCCACAGAAGGGAAATATTTCTTGATTAGGTTAAATATTGTTTATACGGTCAGAGACAGACAAGTACAATATACTGCTGGTTGTCTCTCTCTCTCTCTCTCTCTCTCTCTCTCTCACACACACACACATATATATGTGTGTGTATACATATGTATATAATACATATATATATGTGTGTGTATGATGAGTAAAAAGCCACAATAATGTAAATGATAGACTGTATTCTTCCCAAACACAAAAAGGATAAACAGGAGAGCTTTCGACCGTTTGCACATCGGTCCTCTTCAGCCAACTGATCGAACGACCAGCGGCATATTGTAATCACAATGACATGTACTTTATACGTCGCACTTTACCATGAGAAAATGAAAAAAAGGGGTGTAAATCCTGACGAGTTTCGACTTGATAGCTAAGCCATTGTCGGGGGACTGTATTAATTTCCTTGGCTGCAATCCTGTGTGTTGTGTGTGTGTCCCTCACCTTGCCCTCCCCTCCTCCTTTCCCATCCCTGTTCCCTCCCTCTACCCCTTCCCTCTTCCCTTTTCCATGTTTTATGATGAAATACGATGTGCTGAGACTGAGTCCCATAACAAAATGTTTATAGATTTGTAAGGACATCATCTTTTTTTTTATAAAAGTAATGTACAGGTTTTTCAAGTCACAACATATCTTGCTTGACCTTTAGAATTTATATGAAGTGTTTATTTAACTTCTTGTGGTAATTATGAACCATCTGCATTATGAGGATCACAGTAAATACTACTCCTGTTATACAACTGGAATTTTTAAGATTTAAGAAGTCATTATAATCCAATGGGCGTTTCTCCAGGAGGTGGAAGTAATGATTCGGAAGACAGATTATGCATTTCTGCCCTAAAGGGAAGAAGATTCGATAGAATCCATTTAGGAGCTGAAGGCGGCTTCACAGGATCCTGCAGTCTTCAAGAAATTAAAAAGATGTTATAATCCAACGGGCATTTCTCCAGGAATGCTTCTGGACCTAAAGAATGCTTCAAAGGATCCTGGAGTTGTGAGGAAGTCTTTCAAGAATAATATTTTAATAAGTGTCCAGAAATTTTCAATATTAAGTGACCCAACGGTATATAATAAAGGATTTTTGGCTGAACTTTGTTTTTTCATTTCAAAATGGACTCAGTGGGTAATTATAGAACAGCAGGCACTACTGGTGATAGTCCAGAACCGCCAATGGCATTAGCATTTGTTAAAACCCCATCAACAGCTGCTCCTGCACCGACACCAAGATATGGTCAGTTGTTTGTATATGACTGGAAGGTAAACGAGGCTGGTGCTGCCTATAGACTTTTGCTGACTATTATTAGTACGGTTAATTTAGCTAAGGGTATGGGTATGGGTATGTAAGAATATGGGTATGGGTATAGGAATAGGTATGGGTATCAGTATGGGCAAGGTCTATAGATTAAAGACCTTGAGTATGGGTATAGGTATGGGCATGGTACTGATATGGATATGGGTATGGGTATCTGTATGGGTATGGTCAGGCATGGGTATAGATATGAGTATGGTATGGATATGGATATGGGTATGGGTACAGGTATGGGTATGGTATGTTACAGATATGGGTATGGGTATGATACAGATATGGGTATGGGTATGGGTATGGTATGGATATGGTAACAAGCAAATGCGAGCGATAGCGAGCATCTGCTAGTACATGCTAACAGGATAGTACAAATGGACATACAGACCGCTGGACACCAAATATTCACACTTGATAGATGCGAGAGGATGGAACCTTACACTGATTTCTATATATATATATATATATATATATATATATATATATATATATATATATATATATATATATATATATATATATATATATATATATATATATATATATATATATATATATACATATATATACTGTACTGTATATGCATATATGCATATACATACAATACACACACACACATTATATATACAATATACATATTTACTGTATATATATACATATACTCAGGACACTCTTCAAATATCCCAAAATCCTCCTTAATTTAAATTCCTTATACTGATAACACATAAAAATAATGCACATACTATATAAATCTAGTAATTGCTATATGCTTTGTTCAAGTAGTACATCATTACAAAAAAATTTATAAATCTGTTGACTTTCAGCACTGGCAAACCAGTTTCATTCTAATTACAGTATATACATAATATACATCAGCAGCCACTATATAACCTTTTGTTCTGCTAAAATCTTGAATTTCTTTTGTTTACATAAAATATTGACGTGAAAGACAAAATGTACACAGAATTAAATGCAGCAGAGAATAATATCAACGAACTGAGGAAATATACTCTCTCTCTCTCTCTCTCTCTCTCTCTCTCTCTCTCTCTCTCTCTCTCTCTCTCTCTCTCTATATATATATATATATATATATATATATATATATATATATATATATATATATATATATATATATATATATATATGTATATATATATGTGTGTGATGTATACATTATATATATGTGTATATATATATATATACTGTATATATATAGATATATACATTATATACATATATATATATATGTGTGTGTGTGTGTGTGGAAATGAGCACATGGGAACGTGTGTCACAGAAATAAATTACTGACTTTCGAGTGAGAGTCCAGGTCATTAGCAATTCGGACGCAAAAGTCAAAAGAAGTTGGAACCTACGTACTACGTACCTGAGGTTTTTCCCCAGCAGGCGCCTAGCACCCTACATACCAGCGAATTTTGCCCAACTTCCCAACCCTTCACAGCTCGAATTGCTACATTAACAATTCGGGCGCTGATGGGTCGGGAAGTTGACTTAGGTTCCAACTCCTTTCATGAGCTTTGCGTCTGGATTGCTAATGCCTTGGACTCTCAATCGACAGACCGGAGTTCGGTCCCATTGTGAGTCATATATATATATATATATATATATATATATATATATATATATATATATATATATATATATATATATATATATATATATATATATATATATATATATATATATATATATATAATATAATATATATATATATATATATATATATATATATATATATATATAAATAAATATAATGAAGAATGCAGTTTACATACTTAAATAGCTTGTTGACATATTCTATTGTTATCTGTGACCCCATATTGCTTTCTTGTATATGTTATTTTCTTAACTCTGTTTAGTATCCAGAAGATCACTGAAATCCTCTTCCAGGTTAAGAAATCAGCAGACGGCTGGAAACCGATCAATGATCTACTTTCTCGAAACAAGCTTGAACTATTTTAAAACTTACTCTTTGTACATAATATTCTAAATTTTTCATTCACCCGCCTTCAACTGTTAGCTGCTTATGAACCCTACTAGCATCAATTTCATTAAGCTCTCTCTCCTCAACCTCTTCACAGTTGTGGTCTTGGAGGCTTAACAGTTTTTACATAAAATATTTCCATTACTAGGGATATGTTTCTGTGACTTACACTCTAACCAACGGTGTTATACTCATGGTACTTTGGACGCTCATATTTATCAGTCTATTAAATTATAATTGTCATGAAAAAAACTGAGTAAGGTTACAAGACAGGAAAGTCAGATATTACATATTGATTCACATAGCATTCCTCACTTACAATGCTATTCAAAAGGGAAGCATTTATGAATAATAATGACTATCTGTTCAAAACTGAATTCACGGCGGTAATTTGTATTTTAGCACATGAGCAGCCAAACGTTTGCTTTTAAAATGAAACATACGTGGAAACGTGTTTTATTCTGGCACTAGCTGTCAGAACGTTGTGGCTTCCTTACCGAAATTGTCAGTTATACTTTGCAGTTCATTCCCTCATATCAAATAATTATGACTAAATATTGTCTTTTTGTTATTTTATTATTTATTTGTTTTAGTGAACTGTAAACGTGTAAATCATCCGATAACCTACTTACCATACCTTATCTCTATCTCATACGGTTTGTTTGACCTTCTCTTTAATAAAGTTTTTGTTTTACTTGCTAATAATATATATACCACCTTCAAACACCTTTCACCAGTAGTATCACTGCTGATGAAGCAACATGAATTTGACATCCCTAGATCAGGCAAAATCAAATAACACGATCTAGGTAAGCAAAGCATGTCACTGTGTACATAGAACCTCTATTCTGCAAATATGTTAGGTAGAGTAAGTTTCAAAAGTCGGCCGTCACTCACCCGCCACGTAAGTTTCGGTGAACTTTTAAAATTGACTGTTACTGTGTTAGCTCTCAGGACGGTAACCAGAATCAAAACTGGTCCTCAAAAATATATGAGTTTGCTACCCACTGCTTTAGCCACATTCATAATGTTCTCTGTCTTTGCTAGAACTATATCAATAACTTCGAAGACGATTTTTGCCTTTACAGGATTAGGACAAACTGTACACTCCTATGAATTTTTCTTCTCTAGTTATTAACAAGCAGATGCTTGATTCGTACGTAGCCAAACTTTAGTCAACTTCAGCATTAGTACATCCTGATCTCAAAACATCTTCAGTCTTTATCTTCTCAAGAGTTGGCACTTTACGTACTTTCTTAATCATGGGAACGTTTTATTCAATTTCAGTTACCTAGCCGCTCTTTATGAGCCATTCTTTGACCAAAAGAGTAAACATGACACAAGTAATGAAGGAATGAGAAATTCATCACTTACACCAACTAGCGAGGGTTGGACAAACACTGACACTGCTTAGTTATTTAGGCATCCAAGAGTTAGCTGCAGCCTGAAAGTAACCCTAAAAAACACACACTTCACGTCGATTCCCCAGTGTTTGGTGCATGGCAAATTCAAGTTTCTGATTGTAGAACTTGTTGCTTTTTTATTTTGTCCTAGCCTTATCTTCAATTCTACATAAGTAATGTTTGCATAAGTTGAGGACTGACTGTATATTATAAAAACACACACACACACACACACACACACACACACACACATATACATATATATATATACATATATATATATATATATATATATATATATATATATATATATATATATATTAAGAAGATTAAAGAGAAACTGTCAACTGGATTGACGTAACGGCTGACCTATGGACCTTCTGGTATAAACACCGCTTTTCTGTAACTTTTTCTCATTCACTATTTGCCTGAGGAGAGACAGTTTGGTCTCTGAAATATAGCCTTTACTTTCCACATTTTGGCGTTTTTATGGGCTCCTTATATTTGATGGAATTTTGTTTTAACAGAAAATATTTCACAGTCATATATATATATATGTGTGTGTATGTATACATACATATATATATATATATATATATATATATATATATATATATATATATATATATATATATATATATATATACATATATATATATTCATGTTACTAATTACTGTCATACTGTAAGCAATGTTACGTATTTCTAATATTTGTATGGGTGCTGTCGGTACACAAGAACCAAAATCCTCTGAGGCAGAGATGGTTAAGAGCTTCATCCAAAAGACACAGGTTAAAGAATAAAGCCCTTGTGAAAAAAAGACGTTATAAAAAGATATATATATATATATATATATATATATATATATATATATATATATATATATATATATATATATATATATATATATATATATACTGTATAAATATAAGTATGTATTACATATAGAGATATATATAATTAGCTTGAGTTTTAATCTATAATGAGTTCGAATACGTCAGACAATTATAATCACTTTAAGTTAATTACTTGTTGAAATCGGAGAAGGAGGGGGAGTAGGAATGGGAGGAGACGGAGACGAAAGAGATTACTAATTGCTTGAGAGATTAATTATGAACTTCGTCATCCATTCCTCAGGACTGTTGCTACCTTCATGCGATCATGAGAAAGGTGGTCACCTAATTATCTAAATCCCGTATCTGAAATATCACAAAATATATTTTTTTAATTCATATTGCCGTTCTTCATATTTCAAGAATCTAATCCGTCAAAAAAAAAAAAACATCGTGAAGAACAACGATCATTTGTCCATTTCAGGATTAGCTAATTCCTTTGACAAAAGCAGTCCCCAAAAATGGAGGACCAAAGAATCAGAATCCCTCAAAAAAATAAATTAAAAAGACAGAAAAATTAATCAAAGATGATGACTGAAGAGATAAAGAATCGAAGACCATAGAATCAGTCAAGGAAGTCTTGAGGATGGAATGAAACCCTCCTCAAAAAAATAAATTAAAAAAGACAGAAAAATTAATCAAAGATGATGACTGAAGAGATAGAGAATCATTCAGAGTAGCACAACAATACCTCAAAATACCAAAACCTCACAGACAGAACGTTCCTCGCGTCAGTGCGACAAATATGCATCGCATATCAACATTCTACGATACTTCTAAGAATAGAATATGGTAAAAGGGTAACACTGACGCTCTGTACTAAATTAAACTCAGCGTGTGCGATTTTTCCCAAAGAAAGAAAAATACTTGCAGAAATTAGTATAAAGAATAAAATCCAGAATGAGAAATCATTACCCGTCTCAGATATGCAATCTGGGCAAGACAAAGTAGGACCTTACATACTAAAGTTTGGGAAAAGGAAACAGGAAAATAAAGATAAATTCAAGTTCCAGGGCTGAAGGTATCCTGTTTTCCTGAACAATACAAACCAGCTACAGATGCCAATTGATTCAAACAGCGCTGTTTCGAGTATTCTAAACCAACAGCAAGTGACTTTCATTCTTAGCTGAACCGGTGAATGACTGAAATTTTCAATCCAGTTTGACTGATAACTGTTTTCTGTTCCAGCGGTAAATTATTTACATTTCACATTTCAACAGTTAAATATTCACATTTCTTTTACGCTTGCAGTCCTCCTAATAGAAAATGAATCCTGCAAATGGTCTACTAAATACCAGTCATGAATTTATTAAAAATATGGACTTGTTTCTCTAGGATTCTAGTGAATTATCGTGCCTTTCAGGTATGGGGCCTGCCAATGTGAGGAAAAAGTCATTACAAATAAATTTTAATAACCAATGTGTCGCATAAATGCGTAAAATTAACCACTGCTTCCTGGAATCACGTCGGTGAGCATAATTTTCTATTCGAGAGAGGCTTTTCCACGTCTTAACATTTATACTCGTTCTGATGTACAACAAAAGGAGACAAAGGATTAAACGGACTTGAGTATATATGTATATATATATATATATATATATATATATATATATATATATATATATATATATATATATATATATATATATATATATATATATTGTACATATAAAGTGTAGTACAAACATTAACAAGAAAATATATTAAATGCAGAGGTAATAATATGGTTACACAAGCAAAATATTGCCTACATATAACGATATTTTTCTAGATGTAAAGAGAGTAAACCTGGTTCTTCTATGTACGTTACCATAAAGGTCATGTGCGCCAGCATAGGAAAATGAAGCGTTACTAGCGGCCGACGGCCCGACCGAGTGTATATACTTAACTTTTAAAGAATGAAAAGCTGCTGTGTACCTCCTACCGAGAAGTGGTAGTGCTATACAGCCAAAAATTTCTATAGTGACAACCAATTACTTTAGAATAACCACATGCCCAATCTTCCGACGCTGAAGGGACTCTCAGTTGGAAGTAAAGAGGTCTCCTGTTACCGAACAGCCTGCACTAATCTGACAGTGGTGAGACATTCGTATATTTTCCCTTTACGTTTTTTAAAACTGTAGAGTCGCTTACTGAAGTTTTGGCCCCCTTCAACAAGGGATGGTTATGTGAAATTTTTTTTTATTGCTTTTGTTTTTTCCCTGAAAAACGTAAATTACTACATCGGACGCACTGCGTGCATACGAGTTCATAAAACAAGCCTATTAACCGCGCTGAAAATCCAATTACGCTAAAAAAAAAAGGAAACAAAAAGAATACATCCCTAATAGTAACTCCATTCCATATTCTAATGACCAAAGGCCAGGTAAACACTGCAATTTTCCAGCAAATGTGGTCCATCATCAAATTCTAGGGATTTTTCATTCACTCGTTTTCTATTTAACACAGCCATGCGCGCAGGCAAAGAGGTAATTACTGCACCTAAAACTGAAATTCCCATTATTCTTACTTTCTAAATGGCATGGATAATTATTTCATGAAATAACTGATTTACTAATTCTGCTTCAATACGAATACATTTGATTGTTCTTAATAAGAATTACAATTGTGCACAAATTCGACAACAATATTTCAAAACCAGGTTAGTTTCGTAATAAAAAAAAAAATGTTGCTTCATTTTCTTAAGAAATAATACTGATGCTTCAAATCAAACCTGAATGAATGAAATCTATTGCGTATTTTTTCTTGGTGCTTTTAACCAACACTCCACATATTCTCCATTCTCCCAAACCATCTGCTTCCCTGATAAGTTTCACCATTTTACGCATTTATGTCAGCTGAGTGTTTCTAGTCCTACTCAAAACGCCAGCACTAGAATGATCACAAGCAGATTAGAATTCATAGTTTTAGTTTTCTGTAAAAGAAAACTATTGTGCTGATTTTGTCTGTCCGTCAGCACTTTTTTCTGTCCGCGCTTATTCTGTCCGCCCTTAGATCTTAAAAACTACTGAGGCTAGAGGGCTGCAAATTGGTATGTTGATCATCTACCCTCCAATTATCAAACATACTAAATTGCAGCCCGCTAGCCTTTAGTACTTTTTATTTTATTTAAGGTTAAAGTTGGCCATAATCGTGCTTCTGGCAACGATTTAGGATAGGCCACCACAGGGCCGTGGTTAAAGTTTCATGGGCCGCGGCTCATACAGCATTGGACCGAGACCACCGAAAGATAGATCTATTTTCAGTGGCCTTGATGATACGCTGTGGTGGCTGTACAGAAAACTCAATTGCATTGTGCGAAGAAACTTCGGCGCATTGTTTACTTGTTTAAAAGTCGGTGACCATCATCCTGATCATTCCGCGTTAATTCCCCATCAATCAAACTCTCTCTTGGCTTTGGGTTCAAACACCATTCATAGTTTTATAGTTCATGTATTATATCTACGAGATTGATTACAGTAGTTATCAACAATAACAAAATGCGCCGAAGTTTCTTAGGGGCAATCCGGTTTTACTGTACGTCGTGTATGGCAAAATCCACAGATCTTTGCAGCTAAGCCCGGCCCACTGCTTATGTCACGACCATCCCTTGAAGCTGATCGGTTGGCAATGGTTTCGAAAAGTTGGTTAATCTGTGGTACTCTTCATCTTCATTAATTTTGCAATGGTTGTTTTACCGAACTAAAATACGTTCTGTTGATTATCAAAGGGAAACGTTATATTATCCCCTGAAATAAAATCATAAAACGCATCTCCCTAAAAATAGTAAAAAATAAGGAAATATGAATGAAGTCAGGAGTGTTCCGCGATGCTGCAACGTTGTTTTTCGTAAATGAAGTTCATCTGAATGGGTTCGAACAGGTGCACTTGAATTACAGGACAATAATAATTACCGTCTGATATTGTCAACGTGTTTGCCATTCTAAACTTAAACACAATGACTTTCTCAGAACTATGCATATTTGGTATTTCATATTGATTTTAGGAAATTTTACTACATTTTAATAGCCATAAAATCGATTTCATTGCAATCGTTTACACATTCAGTTGGATGACAAGCAGTGACTGCACTCTACTAAACCAGAATATGCCTATGTTTAACTTAAAGTTACAGTATGATAGGCTATATACGAGTCATATTGGATATAATTTGCTGAGAATTTTCTTAATCACATTTTCTCCTTTCGAAATAACAGGATCATAAAAAATGGCGTAGACCTATAATGTACTATATCTTTTTGGCGGTTTACGCAGTTTATGACATTTAGATTATAGGCCTATCCCTGTCTTATATCCAGCCGTTGTATTGTGGTTTTTGTTGTGGTTATTTTTATTTTTGTTGCTGCTGTTATAGTGCTTGTAGTGTCTTCGAAAATTCATAAAATACAGGTGTAATGAAATATCTGCCTACTATTGTTAACTGAAATTTAGTCATTTGTTTTAAAAGTAATCGAGATCTTTATGTATAGCGTACGCTAGAATATTCTCCTAACAACAGAGAGAGAGAGAGAGAGAGATAATTTACTGATTCTTATGTATCCTTTTGTCCAACAGGGTAATCTACAAGAATGCCCCCAAAAGCAAATGAATCATAGGCTACTTCGAGACTGGTTTGGATCATCTCACACATAACTTTTTTAGCTATCTTTTATCTTTTCTTATTTCGTTAAGTATTTTATGATGCCTTCCTACCATAACCTTCATTCCCATAGAAATGCTACAGCAGCCTTATATTTACTCATCACACTAATATAATTTTGTATCCCTTTTGTAAATATATTTTCAGTATAATGCATTGCAAGCAGTTCAATAGTTGTGTGCAAGGCTGAGACAGCCCTATGGTTGGTCTGTGTGCCTTCGGCTACATGCCCACAAATTTTGCTTTTATTCTTTGTAGTTTAAGTGGCTTTACATTTACTATACCATCGACGCAAGTACATATGTATATGTATATGCACATGCTTATACGTGTACATTTCACCGTAGGCATATACATTATACTTCGTGGGGTCGGAGATACTATTATTAATTAAAAGGCTACTCTATTTCCACCAGATACGGGTGGAAAACCATTTGCAATAGAAACTGACGCGTAGGCCTATGCCCTATCATTGCCTCAAAATATACGAATTTGATGTGCAGACCTATGCCCTGTCATTGCCTTGAAATATAAGAAACTGACGTGTAGGCCTGTGCCCTGCACTGCTCAAAATATACGAATTTACATGTAGGCCTAATCTTACAATGATATTAACATCTGACATACAGCATTATGATGAATTAACACCTTAATATCGGAACTGGCTGCATAAGTCTATGCTTCATTTCAATTAATGTGGTCTATGTGGAAGCGCTTATGTAGGCCAACACCAATTTAAACAAAAAAAGCCCAGATGCTTGTGTATTTAGGCTACGCATGATGAAATAATAAAAAAAGAAGATGCACAGACAGAATGATCCAAGATCTTCGTGATGATATTATATAACTTAATATATCTTTTATCGGAGATATCAACTGCATACTTCACAATTCTGGGAACTCAGGTCTGTGGTGTCATCGTTCATGGACGGAGCTCAACGTGACCGAACGGAGTCAAATCCGTTCTGGCAATCACTTTGGCCTGTTAACTAGTGTGACAACATTTCCCTTTCGAAAGCTAACCAGTCAATGGCGTGCAGTGGGCGGGGCTTAGCTGCAAGGGGCCATGGATTTCACTTATAACCAAGGCCACCGAAAATAGATCTATCTTTCGGTGGTCTCGGTATAATGCTGTATGAAACTTTAACCACGAGCCGATGGTGGTCTATCCTATATTGTTGCCAGAAGCATGATTATGGCTAACTTTAACCTTAAATAAAATAAAAACTACTGAGGCTAGAGGGCTGCAGTTTCGTATGATGACTGGAGGGTGGATGATCAGCATCCCAATTTGCAGCCCTCTATCCTCAGTAGTTTTTAAGATCTGAGGTCGGACAAAAAAAAGTGTGGACGGACAGACAAAGCTGGTACAATAGTTTTCTTTTCATAAAACTAAAAAACAAGGCGTAACAGGCAAGTGTTGTTCAACAGATTTCATTTATGCTGGCCATCTGTAATTTTTTTATTCAGCCCATGCCTACAACAATAACAACAACAACAACAACAACAATAATAATAATAATAATAATAATAATAATAATAATAATAATAATAATCTAAGAAATGTGCACAACTGCACGCAAGTGAGCGATGTACTACCACAACTTTGACCTAAACAAAAGATCACCTAAATTTTATTTTATGATGATTAAATATTCAAAGGTAAACTGATTAGCTGATGCTGAGTGCTGTTGCAAACGACATTGGTCAGTCATACTCATTTTATCTTTTTAATAATGAGCTGTTTTTTCACTTTTGATGTTCTCCATAGTTAAGAGAATTTAACCATAAAAATATCTTGTTATACTTTTTTGTAGCGAAAAATTCACTGAAGAAACTTCAGAGAGTAGCACGTCAAAGAGGTAATACTAAAAAACAAACAGGAAAAATAATAAAGTAAATTTATATACAAAAAACAAAGAAATAAATCAACAATGCCGAAATCAATCAGCCTGAATTGGTGTGGCTTTACAGTAAACCTGTAATGTTCATAAAACTATACAACAACGTCCATAAAATATTAGAAAGGCAATGAAGTTTCACAGTTGATAAAAGACTTCACTGAGATCGTAGCACATTTATAGCGGATCATCATCATTATTACCATATTATTATTATTATTATTATTATTATTATTATTATTATTATTATTATTATTATTATTATTATTATTGACGAAAACATCCACAATGGTGTACAGTAAGTGTAAAAAAATATTGAAAAGTGCATAAACAACGAGAGCTTTCGAGAACCTGCTTGACTTATCAACTTATAAGGGGAACCGAGCGAATTCTTGAAAGCTTTCGTTGTATACATATTTTTAAAGATATATTTACACTTACATCAGTGTGGATGTTTTCACCACTTTAGTGACTCATGTGATTATGAGATTTGCATAAATTATGACTATCATTATCGCTGCTGCAATTGGACTAGACAGAGTCATTGCCTTTTGAAACCTCGTCCCACCAGTCACCTTGCAAATCGTCTCACTGAGGCCGAAACGCAGATGAAATTACCTGAAGAAAGCAATCGAGACCGTGGAAACGGCGCCTGCGTCATCACCAAACTACTTTTATTTACGGGAATAACTTACCTCAGCCATTTCAAGCCTCCCCTGATTGCGACCATTCAAGCAGAGCCAAATATTCACAGAACCATTAGCTCCTGCCAGAGCCGTTAGTTCTGCTCGCCTCACTAATGCACGAGGAGCTTCCTTTTTCCCTTCGTGGAACTCGGATGTTCCATCCTAAAAAAAAATGAGTCGCATTTCCCCGGATGGTTCCTCCGCAGACGGTTCGGAATGGCGATTTTTTGAGGAGCAGAAAAGAAATTTTCGGATGACGGTCTAGGACGTTTACAGTCTAGTTGCTGGGTAACCAGTTGGTTCTTAGCCACCTAAAATAAATCTAATCCTTCGGGCCAGCCCTAGGAGACCTGTTAACCAGCTCAGTGGTCTGCTTAAACTAAGATATACTTAATTTTTTTCAGTCTACGCCGTGTCAAGTGCTTGACCGATTTACCTGTTATTCTACAGTAAAGAACGAGACCACCGAGTCAGCATTTCGAGACTTTCACGCGGGGATGGCCAGGAGGGTGTGTTCTCAAATGGGAGGTAAAAACTGGAGCACGGAAAAGTTAGAGAAGCTACATGGAAAGGGACTGAGGAAACGAGTGAGACGCATAAAGGCAGACCAATGCAGTTGGGAGCTCCAGGGTCGCTGCAACAAAAAACTGGTATACTGTAAGAGGTACATACCACCCATACCGGGTTATGTACTTCAAACCTACAACAAACCAATGGTAAATAACGCAAAAACTCTCTTTTATCAAACTACGCCTGCAGATATTTAATATGAAATCTATGCTAATGAAATAAAGGCTTAAAGTCATTTACTTCTCAACCTACAATAGTTTGTTCAAATATTTACGTCAGTCCATATCAAAATTAGTAGCTCAAAACCATGAGTCCGAGTTACATCCCTATTAGATCTTGTTGGTAAGTACATGGAGTTGTTGAAAAAACAAAGCTAGAATACTCTAATTCAATCATACCTAAACTCTGAACCAAATTTCGTTTCCTACAACTTCAAGTGTTTATGTTGCCCAGGTCCTGTAAAATTAGAGGAGTAACTACAAATCGATAATCAAGTTTCAAAGCTCAGGACATCGGGACTGGCTGCTCAGTGCCCTTATGCAACCACATTCTGAATGAAAGCAGATTAAAGAAACAATAAAGATATGTTACGCCTGTAAAATGCTGGGGCTGTGTGCGCCTCAGTGGGAAAGGTACGACTTATCTTAGGCTAAACGGAAAAGTGACCCATCTTCATATTTTAAAAATGAAAATAAGAGAGAGAGAGATACTATCCAGTGAAGAGTAATTACTTAAAGATGTTCCATAGCAGACAAAGTACTAGGAGTACTAGGACGAGTCACTGAGATGAAGAATTAAATTACCTCTTGGAAGGAGCAATGGAAATTTCAGAGGAGGAAACATGACAGCTCTGGAAGCAAAGCTTGTCTTAGGAAACTCCTGGCTTAATCTTAAACATTCATAAGCCAACCTAAAGGTCTAATGATGATGATAATGACAAAGATAATGATGGTGATAATAAGACTGATATCGTTAATGATGGCAATAATGCTGACGACGTTGATAATGATTATATTCATGATGATGATGATGATGATGACTACGCTCATTTTCTTTTCCGCTGACAAAACTTCGCAGTGTCTGAAGATATTCTTCTCAATAGGTCACCTCCTTTCATAAAATAAAAACGAATCACGAATGAGACATAAATTAGTGGAAAACTTTTCTTGGATTTATCGCTGAAGACGCGATTTATGGCAGACATTTTGAAAGACAGACGCCTTTTCTCTCCCAAATTTACAGACCTTGAAAACCTTGGCATAAAAGAAGAGTTCAGAAACTCACCTTCTTTCATGGTTGCATTTTATCTTTTTTTTTTAATACGTGATTTACTGTAAGAGTAGGTACTAGCGGATACTGCAATGTTTATTCTATTAACCAAGATTGAATTCTCTGTAGAAGACTACAGCAGCATCAGCCACGTCATGCAAATACAACGAACCAGAAAAGACCATCGTTACCTTCCATTTTTTACTGGTCATCGCTGTCTTATACTTTTATTTATTTTTTTCAACGGCCCAGATCGGCCTGGCTGCCCAAAACAAGCTTGATACCAGAAAGAAAGGGGATTATCAATGGAAATCTCTCCTTGTGTGACGACTGACCCAACTTTGAAAAAAGGCAGGTACATTGATTCCAGAAATAAATAGGAATAAAAAAATTTTCACATTCCGTTAGCAAATGATATGGAGTAGTAAATGGGTGGACCTTTGACCTTGCAATTTCAGTATAATATCAGAGGAATCACGAAGCTTGATCTTCCTTCAGCCTCCTTCGAGGACAGCCCGCCATCAAGATATTTTGAGGAGCAAGTTCAAATGCAAAATCTTTCAAACACGCAGACAGCACCATTCTTCTTGCTGTGAGCTGGAATGAATCCAAATTACATTCAGGAGCTGAGCTTTTACCATAGAGCAGACTTGTCATTCAATTTTGTCAAGAAGAATCGTTTGAAAAAATCCCAAGAAACTAAAGATTGTATGAAAAAAAATCCCAAGAAACTAAATAGAAATAGGGCCTTTATAAATCTTACAAAGAAGTGCAAGTGGGGCACATACAAACCACAACCAGCTTCCAAAAGGTAAGCTTAGCTAGGTCTATGTAGTGATCTTTCCAAAGAATTGCTTTTGTTAATTTTGAGGTTCAAAACAGAAACAGATGCGACGAATACCAAAATAAACATAGAAAGAGGCAGTACCAGGTTTGTCATCTATGACAGACCAGTCAAGTAAGAATATTTTCAGTGAGTTTTCAGAGTTGTCAAGAGCAATGATATCAGAATCCCAGGAGGTGCCTGAGATGACCAGATATTATATGATGGATTAGAAGATCACCATCTAATCCTTCTTGACTTACAGAATCTAAACTAATGATCAAAGTAGGCAGTGTAGTTGTCAGTGTTTTAGTAGGTGAGCTTTGAGTAATTGTCGACTTTAGCAGCAGTAGAAGGATAACTGGATGATAACAGGGGTGATTAAAGCAGTAAAGTTCTCGGAGACATGCAGTCTAACACTGATTCTCCACTTCCTTTTTCTTCTTAATAAATTATTATTATTATTATTTCAGAAAATCTTCTCCATTAATTTAGTAAAAACTTGTCCGAGCAATGACAAAAACAGCAATAATATTCATAATAATAAAGGAGGGGAAGGAGGAGGAGAAAGCAGTGCACAGGTTATTTTGGTCCTAAGCACTCATTTCCATTAACACGCGACCCGCTGAAGGAAAGGTCTATTGAGACAATACAATTCAGCCAGAGTTGGGGGCGGGGAAAGTATCAAAGGCGAATGAATGGAAGGTTTTTAACTGTTACGTCCACTATAAAAGACAAAAGAATCGGATACTCTTTCAATTAGTCCACTTATGTCACCGAGCAATGACGCCATTCAGAATTCCAGCATTCAAGGTCCGTAAGGTTTACGTGTTAAAGGGAGGTTTCGTGCACGATCTGCTGACTTCAGGTTTATGAGGTGTGGGGAAAGTTTCGTGTCGGAAGTTATGATGTATGGTTACGTATGGGGGAGGGGGAGAGGAGTTTCACGTAGATGTTTTAGTGTAAGATTTATGGGATGCAGGGAAGGCTCGTGTACGGTGTTTTGATGAAAGGTTTTTGTTTTTTGGGAAAGCTTTGTGAATGATGGTCTCACGTTTGGTTATGCGTTATACGGGAATTTCTGCGTACTATGTTCTGACGTAAGCTTTGGTACTGTGGGGCAAGTTTCATGCAAAGTTTTTGTTTTGGCGGAAGTTTTAACCATAACGTTCTCACGTAAGGTTTATTTTGCTGCGATGGAAGCTTTTAGCACAACGGTCTGATGTAAGGTTTTGTCTTGTGTATATTTTCATTTTGTTTGCGATGTTCTGACGCCAATTTCTTTAGTTCTGGAGGAAGTTTGGTCCACAATAAACTGCTGCAATGTTATGTGTTTTGTAAGATTCCCTGTTGTGGGAGAAGTTTTATGTGCTATGTTTTGTTGTGAGGTTTATGTGTTGTGGGAGAGGTTTCGTATACTATGTTCTGGTGAAATATGTTGCCGAGGATGCTTTGAGTACAATGTTCTGATGTAAAGATTATTTTACTGTGACGGAAACTTCATTTATGTTGTTCTCAAGGTTATGTGTTTGTGTGTGTGTGTGTTTTTTTTTTAATACAAAAACTCCGATGTCATTTTTTTTAAGGTTCTTTGGGAAGTTTCGTGCACAATGACCTTATGTAAGGGTTAGATGTGCTAAGGGATGTTCGTGTACGATGTTCTAACGTAAGGTTATGTATTGTGGTGGAAGTTTTGTGTATAATGTGCTGATGAAAGCCTTCTTTGTTGTGGGAAGAGTTTTGGTACGATGTTCTGATGTAAGCTGATGTGTTGTGATGTAAGCTTCATGTACAGTGTTCTGGTGTAAGATTATTTGTTCTGGGAGAAGTTCTGTTGAATTCAACTTTGTTGAGGAAGTTTCTGGTATGATCTTTGGATGTAAGGTTTTTGTGTTGTGGGGAAGTTTTGAGTACGAAATTCCGACGTACGGTAATAAGTTCATGTGTTGTGGAGGGAAGGTTTGTTCGCAATGTCCAAATGCGTCACGCAGGTTTGTGTGAAGTTATTTGTAAGATGTTCTGAGGAAAGTTGTGTGTGTTTAGGAGAGGCTTCGTGTACGGCGTTCTGATGGAAGCCATTCAGGCTCCAGGGTAGTCAGCAAGGCACATAGCTGGTAGAATTGAATTTTCATTTGCCTAAATAAACGAAAAAAACAAAAAGCTCAACATCAAGTGAAAAAGGAGGAAACAAGACAGCAACAGCAACAATATAAAAGTCAGCAAGACCTGCTGCGGTGCACGGAGTCTTCGCCGGTAGAGTTTTTACACCGGCTTGCCTTTCCTCGCAACACTGTCCACATATTTCCATGTAACTATATAAAAGCCATGTGCAGAACACACACACACACACACACACAAATTCTCATCGTAACTAAAAATGTTAAAGATTGCTTGCAGGAAGGTTAACAGCTTTTACTGCCATTCTTAATGAACTGTAAGGCCTGCAGTGCTTGTTGAAATAACATGATACACAACGGAGACTAGCAAGGTGTAGCAAAATAATCGAAAAGCTAGTAAAATCTTTAGACGAAGTAAATATATGATACATAAACTGGGAAGGGGTTTGCATTTCTTAATATATTGCTGATTCTTTTGTGGCGGCATTGTTGACCTTTCACTTTAGCAGGAGCCGAATAAGGCAG
Source organism: Macrobrachium rosenbergii (assembly GCF_040412425.1). Taxonomy (NCBI): domain Eukaryota; kingdom Metazoa; phylum Arthropoda; class Malacostraca; order Decapoda; family Palaemonidae; genus Macrobrachium; species Macrobrachium rosenbergii. Next base: position 20,893,519 of record NC_089776.1, on the reverse strand, counting down.
CACTCGCCCAGGCGCACAAAACAATGATTGGATATCAAACTGGAAGCTATTCCATTCGATTCACTTAACGATCGCAGATTTTACTAAAATTTACTCTAAGGGATTATATCAAAATGACTGGTTTTCAGCTCAATTTACTTTTAACCCCACTTTTTTAATAACAGATAAAAATATTTTTAATTCAACTCACTTTTGGATGAAAAATTCTACAGTAATTTTCTACTCACATTTTAATGCTGTAAATGAGACAATTTTCTACTGGTGATAAAAATGACAATATTTTTACTTCGCTCAGTTATGGGGGATATGAAGGACTTTTTCTCAGCATGCAATCTATGAATGAGAGAGAGAGAGAGAGAGAGAGAGAGAGAGAGAGAGAGAGAGAGAGAGAGAGAGAGAGAGAGAGAGAGAGAGAGATTAGCATTGCTCTTATGTTACATGAGAATGAGTACAAGGTTCTCCGAAGTAATCTATTTCAGTCAGGTCCCTTCATCCTTAAATGGAGACTAAAAGCTCAGGAGGGTATTTTCATAACAACTGCTTCTTCAGTTAACCGCACTACAAAGATGCAAACAAGTCAGTTTAGTCTGTCCCTTTATTTGGCACCTTAATAATTAGATATTTTCGTATCTAGGATAAGCTACTCTTTAACAAATCTTATATTCGTATCTAGGATAAGCTACTCTTTAACAAGTCTTATATTCGTATCTAGTATAAGCTACTATTTAATGTCTTTTATTCAGGCGAAAGTAAGATGATATGGAATACTTTATTCTTAAATACAGCATTATTTTAATATTGCATTGTTTTAATATGCGACCAGGATAGCATTTAATAATACATAAAAATATTATTTTTTCAAAAGGCAAGAATTTTTTTATTATCATCCACAAAATAAACAGGTTCTAGTGCAAATTACAAAGTACTGGTTAACGCTTCCAGAAAAGTAAGTATACCTTAGTTTAACCAGACAACTCAGCTGATTAACAGCTCTCCTAAGGCTGGCCCGAAGCATTAGATCTATTTTACGAGGCAAAGAACCAACTGGTTACCTAGCAACAGGACCTACAGCTTATTGTGGAATCCGAACCACATTATAGCGACAAATGAATTTCTATCACCAGAAATAAATTCCTCTAATTCTTCATTGGCCGATCGGAGAATCGAACGCGGGGCTAGCAGAGTTCTAGCTGAGAATGGTACCCACCCTTCCAATGAGGAACTAACGCTTCCAGAAAGAAGCAACAGAAACCGAGAACATAACATGTTGAAAAGCGCGCATTCCAGGGTCACCATCCCAGCCACAGTCAATCTTGCCTCTACTGCCACTCAGCAACGGTGTCATTTGAGCGTTTACATCAGGAACAGCCTGAAGGGGAACGGCAGCAGCACGTCTCTCTCTAGGGGCCTGCGATAACATGTGTTAAGTAAGCTCTGTTGCTTCTACAACTCGAAAATTTACAGGTCTACCTTGTTACCCCTGCAGCACGTAACTTCAGTAACGTGACTGTCTCCTGCATTTCTGTTAAGTTTCGTGTGTTGGCAGACCTACCTCTGCAATTCCACATGTAAAGCAACTTGAAGAATACTAAACGACAATGAATACAATTCGGGTGAAGAATAATAAGATGGTAATAACAAAATATGGTCCATAATAAATAATAACACGAGCAATTAGTACATCCTAACAACGGCAAACATATAAAGCAAAAAGATAACACAAATTCCAACAAAAACAAAAAAAAACAAAAAATCATAAAACCTTAGGGAAGAATGTCAACTAAACCTTGCTAGAAACCCGGAAGACAAGACACCCAATGCGGGTCTTGCTCCAACACAGCCTAATGGAGTGATCGTGAATCCGGCGACACAGCGAACAAAACAAAAAAAAACAAAAAAAAAAAAGGGGCGACAACAACGAGGCAATTTCAGCTCATAGGCAAAATTCAGTCGTCCATGACAAGCCCCTGTTTCGGACATACTAGTTCCATCATAAAAACAAGTAAAAAAATGCGCCGAAATTACTTCGGCACAATCGAGTTTTCTGTACAGCCGCTACAGCGTATAATCAAGGCCACCGTAAATAGATCTATCTTTCGGTGGTCTCTATATAATACTGTATGAACAACGGCCCATGAAACTTTAACCACGGCCCGATGGTGGCCTATCCTATATCGTTGCCAGAGGCACGATTATGGCTAACTTTAACCTTAAATAAAATAAAAACTACTGAGGCCAGAGGGCTGCAATTTGTTATGTTTGATGATTAAAAGGGGGATGATCAACATACCAATTTGCAGCCCTCTAGCCTTAGTAGCTTTTAAGATCTGAGGGTGGACAGAAAAAGTGCGGACATCAAAAAGTGCGGACGGACAGACAAAGCCGGCACAATAATTTTCTTTTACAGAAAACTAAAAAGTCAGTTACTAATGGTCACCACAAGCTGTTATTTACTCGGTTAAAGATTTATCAGAGCCCCAACTTCACGGCTCCCCCCCCCCCCACTCTCTCTCTCTCTCTCTCTCTCTCTCTCTCTCTCTCTCTCTCTCTCTCTCTCTCTCTCTCTCTCTCTCTCTTTTACAATAAAGCAGTAGAGGCAGCAGGTGTTCAGTTACAGTCCAAGTGGTGGGAGATTTAAAGCGGAGGTGACGATATGAGTTCACCCGTTGCGAGGAAGGAAGGAAGGAAGGAGAGAGAGAGAGAGAGAGAGAGAGAGAGAGAGAGAGAGAGAGAGAGAGAGAGAGAGAGAGTAGAAAATCTGATAGCTTTGGCTTTTGGATTTTGAAAAACAGCAAAATTCGACAACCGACCAATCATCCATGCGTCTGAAAATCTGCTTAAAAACTAAAAAAAAAAAAAAAAAAAAAAAAATGGCCTTCTGTGCGCTTCTGGAAAAGCGTAGTTACCTGCAAACAACGGATGGTCCGCAAATATAAACAATTAATCTATGGAAATGGATTTGACTCCACGATTTTCAGTGATAGGAGGACAGTCTATTTTCGTGATGATTGAAAGCGCTGTATCATAACGGCAATATATTCGTGGATGAACAAACTGGCAGCTGTGTTCGTATTATTGCTGTCAAATATTCGCGCCCAATGAAGTGACATTTTAAATAATGAACGACATAAAATTAAATTCTGAACGACATGAAAGAATTGCTGTGGACTATTTTATTCCACCCAAGTAACTTGCACTTAGATCTTGCGTCCCTACAAACGTAATTCCAGTACTGATAAGTTACTTGCAAAATCTAGTTCTTGAAATCTGACAGAGAGCGCGGAACATCTTATCCAATGCAAAATCACTTTACTCTTCTGAATAATCACCACAACAGAATACAAGACAATGTCACTGAAATCTGTGTCGGTCAACATCGTTCCTCCTTGAATGTAACGGTGCATTGTCACAAGATGCAATTGAATGATGATAAAATGCAAGAGCTATATAAAATATCACTTCAAATGTAATTGCTACATAATAATAATAATAATAATAATAATAATAATAATAATAATAATAATAATAATAATAATAATAATAATAAAAATAATAATAACAATAATAATAATAATTATAATATCTAATTACAAATAATTTAAATGCAATTATAATGTCTTGCTCAATAGCTTTCGCATTCAACTTCTGAATAATAATAATAATAATAATAATAATAATAATAATAATAATAATAATAATAATAATAACAATAATAATAATAATACATCTTCACTCCAATGTCTTTTAAAAAATGCGTGGGTCCGCCACCGCCATCGCATCTCAAGAGGCTTTCGACTAATTAAGGTTTAGAAGAATGAACAGCATCCATCTCCCCACCGCTAATATTCACCCAAGTTTCCGGAGTTCATGGATGAAATACAAAATGCAGGGCCTACAGATGAGGTTCAAATTGCTACTAAAATTTTATGTACTTGATATTTTTATCTTTATAGCCTCCCACCTCTACCAACATTTTCCGCTTGAATCGGTCGTCGTATCCTGGGTTAAGAACATGATCTTGTGCATCACAAAAATCAAACAAAACTTGAAGCTAATTCAACTGTCAATGCCGACACACACACACACACACACACACACACACACACACACACACATATATATATATATATATATATATATATATATATATATATATATATATATATATATATATATATATATATATATATATATATTATATAATGTGTATTATATTTACAATTACATATGTAAACACATATATACATTATATATAATATATATAAATATATATATATATATATATATATATAGTATATATATATATATATATATATATATATATATACACTCTGAGTATATATTATATATATATATATATATATATATATATATATATATATATATATATATATATATATATATATATATATATATATGCGTGCGTGTGCGTGTGTGTGTGTGTGTGTGTGTGTATAACTGAATCACGAAAATATGGAACGTGATGAAAATATAAATAAAGATCAAATCCACGAAGGAAAGGGAAACCCTACAGTGCTGCGAGGCCTTTCGACTGTCTGTCATCCTTTACTTAGCAGACTGAAGAAATATAAAAGTAAGTTTACAAAAAAAGCTCATATAAATGACAGAGGGGATTATAATAAAGGAAAAATTATCTACCTGGAATCCAACACAATTGAAGAATTAGAACTGCCAAAACACAGTTAAATATTTAAGAGGTTTTACAAAGGATTAGGATCAACCGTTCAGAAGCAGGGACAGAACAATTAAAAGATTATACAAGGGGGTGACTGACCACCAAAAAATATCAGTACATCAAAATAATTCTCTTTTTTTGTATAAAAATAAGAATTTTTGCAAGATGAACATTTTTTACAAATAAAAAATTATGTTAAACATACGAATATATAGAAAATATATATAAGGTAACTAATTTGTAATGAAGTCAGTGATTTTATCTTTTACGTTATTATTGAACATTTTTCTAATTCGGGATCAAAATAATACATGCCAGGGCTAAGGTTAAAATTACAGCTGGAAGTAAGCTGTATAATAGCGGACTCCAAAACGTTTCTTGAAGAAAACCCCTTTCGATCTCGAGATCACTGAACTTTCAGTCCAATTTATCCTGTGAGAGTTTTCACTTACATGGATGTTTGTCCAGTTTTGACTGAATGCTTATGTTGCTTAATACGCACATCTAAATCTTTGCTAGATTGGCCATTATAAAAAGAGGGGCAGTCCAAACATGGAATTTTATATATCATGCTGTTGTTTCTTTACGGCTATTTTTTATTAACATTACTTTTAGCATGTTATTATAGGAAAAAACAAGGTTGACATTAAAAGATTTTAACATTGATTTTACGATTTCAAAACCATTCAAATAAGGCAAGCTAAGAATGTTCTTAGGGGTTTCTTTCTCCATGTTACTTTCACTATAAGTACTGTTGGCTCAGTATCATATAAATTTTCGAAATATATTACCAAGCTCTTGTCCCCGTTACTTGGAACTATCTTCGATTCTCACGTATATAACTGTCTAGATTTAGTTGATAAATTAAACAAAATCACTTTTTGCCAAACTGATAGATTCGTTAGTTTTGATGTTTGTTCTCTTTTTACTAAAGTCCCTATAGATTCTATGTTAGAGTATCTTAGTAATGAACTAATCCATCATGAATTACCTCTACCTGGAAGTCATATTATTTCACTCGCTAGGTTGTGCATTTGTGATTGTAAGTTTATATTCAATGGTGAATATTACCAACAAATACTTGGTATGGCAATGGGCAACCCTTTATCCCCACTCCTCTCAAACTTGTATATGGAATTCTTTGAAAAACGATATTTACCTAATATAATTTATACTCCTTTAAAGTGGTATAGATGTGTTGACGATATTTTAGCTGTTTTGCCTGCTGGCATTGATGTAAATGATTTATTCTCTAATTTGAATAACCAGGTACCATCCATTAAGTTTACTTTAGAATTAGAAAAAGACAATTGCCTCCCTTTCTTAGATGTTTTAATACGTTAAGAACCATTTAAATGCAAATTCAGTGTTTATAGGAAACCAGCCAAAACTTAAGTCCATTTTTATACAGGCCATCACCTTAACATCAAAATATCAATTTTTTCTTGTATGTTTTTATGAGCTTTGCGCATCATCAGTCCCCAGTATTTGGATCAAGAAATTGTACATAAGAAAAATAGGGACAGATTTATGTTATCCTTCACATATACTAGATATTTGTTATAATAAAGCCCACGAAAAGTTTTACAGTGAAAGTAACAAGGAGAAAGAAACCCATCCGAACATTCTTAGCTTGCCTTATTTGAGTTGTTTTGAAAACATAAAAACATTGTTAAAATCTTTTAATGTCAACCTCATCTTATCCTATAATAACACACTAAAAGGAATGTTAATAAAAAAATAGCCCTAAGGAAAACAACAACATAATATATAAAATTCATGTTTGGACTGCCCCTCTTTTTATAATGGCCAATCTAGCAAAGATTTAGATGTGCGTATTAAGCAACATAAGTATTCAGTCAAAACTGGACAAATATCCAATGCTATATTCATTCATTTAAGTGAAAACGCTCACAGGATAAATTGGACTTAAAGTTCAGTGTTTGTCAGATCAAAAGATTTCTCTTCAAGAAATCTTTTGGAGTCTGCTATTATACAGCTTACTTCCAGCTGTAATTTTAACCTTAGCCCTGGCATGTATTATTTGGACCCCTGTAGTAGAAAAATGTTCAAGAATGACCTAAAAGATAAAATCACTGACTTAATTACAAATTAGTTACCTTATATATATTTTCTATGTATTCGTACATGTTTAATATAATTTTTATTTGTAAAAATGTTTATCTTGCAAAAATTGTTATTGTTTACAAAAAAAATTATTTTGTTGTACTAATATTTTTTGGTGTTAAGTCACCCCCTTGTATAATCTTTTAATTGTCCTGTCCCTGCTTCTGAACGGTTGATCCTAATCCTTTGTAAAACCTCTTAAATATTTAATCGTGTTTTGGCAGTTCTACTAATTCTTCAATTGTGTTGCATTCTGGGTAGATAATTTTTCCTTTGTAATCCCCATCTGTCATTTATATGAGTTTTCTTTGTAAACTTACTTTTATATTTCTTCAGTCTGCTAAGTAAAGGACGACAGACAGTCGAAAGGCCTCGCAGCACTCCAGTGTTTTCCTTTCCTTCGTGGATTTTATCTTTTTTATATATATATATATATATATATATATATATATATATATATATATATATATATATATATATAATGAATTCCTGTTACATACACCGTGACATTTTTTTATTATTCACATACTATATTCCTGGCTTAATATTTATGAACAAAACTTACCTATCATCTATCAAAGTGGAGGTGGGTAGATATCCATTCTTAGTACAAAACCTGAAATCGACAGACATATGTATGGTGAAGTCGACATCAACTTATACCTCTTCTGACGGCTCAGTGGTCAAAGTTTCTGCCTCTTGTTGTCAAGCGGATCGATGACAACTGGTGAAGAAGTACTTATCGTTTATAATTCCCCTTGGTTGTTAGTTAATCCCGCTGTATAATGAACTTGATATTAACGAAAATTGTGGCTTAATATGTACATACATATATGCATATGTATATATATATATATATATATATATATATATATATATATATATATATATATAAATATATATACAAGAAATACTGTATTGATATATATATATATATATATATATATATATATATATATATATATATATATATATATATATATATATATATACTGTATATAAATGGATGTATGTGTGTTTGTATGTTCCAGAATAACTCTGAAATGCGTAGAGCAATTTCAACCAAACTTGGTATACATGTGACTTACTGTCTGGAAAAGAATACTGTGAAGGTAAGACATCACTAGCAGCAAAGGGCATCAAAGGGGGTTAAGGGTGGGAAGGGCTTCCCTGACAGGGCTGGTTCTGCCTGTAGACACAGTAACTAAATAAACTTTACAGTTTTATCATACCTCATTTCGGTATACATACGACTTACTATCTGGAAAACAATATTGTGGGGGTAAGACAACACTGGCACCAAAGGTGGTGGGGGTAGGAAGTGGGTGACACGTAAAAATAACCAAAAACGACAGATATTAGTGTCTAATCCACAGCTTTCGAGGTCGCTGAGATGAACAGTGACACTCCTGATGCCCTTTTAGTCCAACTTCAGCCCCGACAGGAAGGCGGGGTGAGAAGGGGTGAAATATAAAATGTTAAAAACGTTGGGCAACGTAATTGAAGCAACTCTCTTAACAGGAAAGGGAGAGGATGAAACAGTTTTTATCATATGGATACCACTCATTCCGATGGATCTCCCTTTTACTTTAAGAGATCGCAATTTCCAGTGAGACAGGCGTTCTCGATCACGATCAACAAGGCACAGGGACAGTCTATTAAGTGCTGTGGAGTGGATTTGAGATCGTCATGTTTTTCCCATGGACAACTTTATGTTGCTTGCTTAAGGGTGGGTTCACCCAAGAATTTATTTATGCTTTCTCCTGATGGTGAAACTAAAAATGTTTACAATCATGTTTTGTGTAAAAGTAGTATTATAATGAATTTTTGAAATATTTTACTCTATAATTTGTATACTGTATTTATATTTTTAAAAACCTATAAATAAAATTTTTTTAATATTACACTACAGATAGATTTGATTCCTTTTCCTGTCTAATAGAAGGTTGGGATAAATAAATATCCGGGTGTGTTCTAAGCTTTGAGAGTGTTCTATGCTTTGGGTGTATTCTACGGTCTGGGTGTGTTATGCGCTTTGATTTTTTTACCATGCAACACCGGGTACGTCAGCTATATATACATACATATATATATATACATACATATATATATATATATATATATATATATATATATATATATATATATATATATATATATATACATATATATATATATATATATATATATATATATATATATATATATATATATGTATATATTATAAGATTTGAAAATCAAATTCATTAAAACGGTAAACAAAAGTAATTTACACAGTAGGCTAGTATAATCTGCATTGCTATAGGAGTTATGGTATGACAAACTGTATCTAAAAAATTCTGTTGATTTACTAATAAAAGATTAGAGAGAATATTGGGATTCGGATTTGGTAAAGGAAAATACAGAAGTTCCATATGCAGCTGAAATTATGATGAAAAGGAGATGGAGAAAGCTTGATTGTCCTTCGCTCAACCCGTGAAGAAAAGTACGTGGCAGTGTTAACTGGGGTCATTTGGGCACAAGACCCTGTCCTACTTAGATAAGACCTACGAAAAGGGAAGGATGGAGACGACTGGAGATTTGTGGAAGATAAGGCACAGGAAAGACACGAGTGACAGAATTTCACAAATACCCTTTGCGTGATGTAGCATCAAAGGCCAAAATTATATACACTGTATATATATATATATATATATATATATATATATATATATATATATATATATATATATATATATATATATATATATATATATATATATACATATATACATATATGTATGTATGTGTCATAATCAAGTATGCCATATTATAAAATGGAATCATAGTTCCATTCATGTATGTATTAAGTGAACTTAGAACTGATATATATATCTCTATAGCACATGAGAAAGGTGCTATTGTGAAATGACAGTTTGGTCAACCGAGACGCAAACGTCATCAATAAGCATCCGTGTGGTGTTTATAGACAGTATGTCAGCATAACTCAGCATCCTCTTTTGTTCGGAGCTGTAGGCTGTCACGTAAGCCGTGAGAATCTTTGGAACGAGGTCATGTGTATGTTCGTGTGTGTGTAAGTGATAAGTCTTGTTGTGATGCAAGAGATCAAACTGGGAAGCCACCCTGTGTAGACCATTTGTTATTCTGTTGTACAAAACCTTTCCAGAATACATAGAAAACCCATTATGGAGTTTGTCTAAATCCTGCAGAAGAACTTCACTACTCCCAAGACTATAACCTCATTGCACAGCCATGAAGAATTGTGAAGATGCATACTTTTCCCTGACTGCGTGTAAACTCAGTCCACACAACCAATGAGAGATGAAGGATACTCTGGCGGAGTACCTTTACAAATGTATATGTGTGTGTGTGTGTGTATATATATATATATATATATATATATATATATATATATATATATATATATATATATATATATATATATATGCAGGTGTGTGTGTATGCGTGTGTATAATAATTTAACTATTCTGCAGGTGCAATATGAATGTGGGAGTGACCAATGTTTTCTTTTTTTTTTTTTGAAAAGCCATCCATCGATTCCTGAGTATGTCGGAACGCTTTAAGCAAGCTCCATTAGACACAGGTGCATCTGTAGACATGAGCAGTAAGAGTCATAGCTGACTTCGTGCATTGTACCCAAGGGGATTTTTTTTCTTACAAACGCGGTCCATGCTCCTCTCTTCAAAGCTCTACATGGCAATTTTCAAAAAGTTCCAGAGCTTATTCATATAACCATGCTGTGAATACCTTATAACTCTTAATAAGTTTGTGCTGAAAAGCTGAAGAGTCTAGTTTGAACTTGCATAGTATTGTGAACTTTATCTAAAATCCTGCTATCAATTTTAACTGGTCGACGTGACATGAACAAGGTAACTTTTTGTCAAATAGCATGCAAAAAATCTCACCTCTGTTTTTTCAAGAGGTAAAAATATTGCCATTCTTGTTAAGAACTTGGATCACTTCTACTTTTCTGACTCTAGTGAACATGATGGGAACTATTTTACATACAGAAAATTAACAGCTATTGTCCTCAGTCTATTTGCTTACTGCATTAAAATAATTCTGCATAGGTCTAAAATTAGATATTGAGTAAAAACAACTGCAAGCCATCAACAAATAAAGAGCCTCTAAGTGGTGGAGATAAAACCTCTAGATGTTATTAATAGTTACAAAAGCAAGTAGAACTAAATGTGGTACCTTGTGAGACATCTATTAATGAGATAACGAGCTTGACACATTATTTCTAACTCATACTCTGGTGTATGTGGAGTTGTTAGGCAATGCCAAAATGCCAAGCAGTATCATAAACCTTCTCAATGCAAGGAAGACTCATATGATTTGACAGTGCCCAGAAAAATGACACTAAGTGTGCTGCCTTGTGGGACACTTTCTAGTAGAAATAGCTTAGATATACAACTTACAACTCTTAATCAGATGTATATCTCAGAAAAGAATGAGTTTATAAACCTTTCAAGTACTCCTCTGATATTCATTTTGTGAAGTTGACTGGCTTGGTCAAAGTATCATAATCCCTCTAAAGGTCAAATAAGCACCCAGTGGTTTGGCTGGTTTGACACTATTCTGGAAAATTCTACTAGATCTGATTGTTTAGTTTCATCAGGAGATCAAGGGTGCTCCTACTTTTGTAGAAACCAAATTGATAAGGAGGAAAAAGATTACTGCTTTCCAGGTACCATACTAGTCATTTGTTAATCATTATCCCATTAATTTCCAGATACAATCTATACGAGCAATTGGTCTGTAACTAGTTCTCAGACAAGCATCCTTATCTGGTCTCTTTTTAAGTACATCCAACGCTATCTTCCAACACCATGGTAGAGTACTATTTTCCCATACTTTAATTCATATTTCAAGTTAGAGCCAGTTTTTTAGCATCCTGTAAGAAACTGAGTTTTTGTCTTGGGCAGAGAGTCTGAGAGAGCATCTTTGAGTGCCCTTAAAGTAAATCTAGCATTGTATCATGCTTGGGAGGGTAATTTTTGCTAAGAGATACTTCGAAGAAATGTTGTCCCAAAATTCCTTAATTTCATATGGTCTAAGTAATAAGTTATTATCTAGTCTAGACAGGGCAATGGATCTAGTCTGAGTTTCCCATTTAATTTGTGCATGTTCTTCCACATTAATCTTGTTTGGATTTGTCGAATTTATTCTTCTTATCCTTGTTGATACGTACTCTGCTAGGCTATGGCTTTTTTAGTACCTACGATAACATTTTCTAGTAATTCTCCTCTTAGTAGTCATTACTGACAAAATGAATCTACACGCACATAACTATGTATGCCCAAAAAGGCACCGTGCCGATGGAAAAGAAAGGATGAAGGTTAATCAAGAAATAAAAAGCCGGACTCCTGAAAAACAAGTTGACTGCAAAAATTATGTAAAGCTACATTATGGCGTGAATTCCAAAGCTTTCGTGGCGAGTCAAACAGCCACTTACCCGGGACTGCTGAGAGCAACGTAATGGAAGTGGAGGTATAGTCTGTGGGCGTTACGATGCCGCCACCTTGAGAAGTTTGGGGTGGGCTGAAGTATTACAGCCAAACATTTTCAACATACTGTACCTATACGAAACAGAATGCTGAGGGCAAACTGCAATGCAATGCATAAATTGTGAAAATCCTATACAGAAATGTCAGAAAACATATCAGCGTTCATACGAGTGCGTTTTCTATCCATCGATTCGCCAGACACCGCCAGTCGTTGGTCTCTATTTCCCTTCCGGTCTTCCAGATTTGCGACAAAATATTGTAGTCGTGTGCTGGTTCGTTCACTTCCCACCCCCGCCCCCTCCCCCGGCATCCTCTACAACTTCATACCATCTAATAAAAAAAAAGAAAAAGAAAACAACAGTGGCATTGCCAGATCAAAGAGAACACAAAAACAGGTTTTCGAGAACACAAAGTTGAGGCCCTTAGTGACAAGCAACACCAGCCCAATACCTTTCCAAGAGCATCCACCTTAGTCTATTCCGCTTTTGCGGTCATTGCTTCCTAGCTAATTTCACTTCATTCTTCATTTACATTCTGTACTGGGGACAGAAAGTATTTGGAATATTTAGAGAGCGATGGCAACGAGTGTGCAGTCTTCTTTCATCATTTTCATAGCATTTCTCGTTTATTTCTCTAAGCGTAATATATTATCTATAGAAAGAAACGAAAAAACTTTCAAACGGTGAAACCGTGAATGGTTAGCGCAGATCCAGAGCAATATCATGTGCTGAGGTCTTGCAATACTTTAATTGGTTAAGTCAATTACCGTACGTCCACTTTCCTCATGTGACTTGAGGATTTCTTTTGATTTCCACTTTACCTGATAATTTTAACTTTGTTTCTTTAGAAAGGGAAAGACTTCGCTTATTGCTGGTAAGACCTCCCGACTTTCCTACCTGACCTTTCCCAGATAATCCCGGCATTGAATTCTTTAATTAACAGTCATATTACTCGATAATATACGTGTTTGAGAGTGTGTGTGTGTGTGTGTGTGTGTGTGTGTGTGTGTATGTGTGTGCAAGTTGGAAACTGTGAAATTCCATGATGGGATGATGGGGTCAAGAGGAGAGGAAAGAATTTCTGTGTACATAAGAAGGCACAAAGAAAGGATAACTATAGTAAGTGGTGAGATGAGGGAATGAAAGGATTAGTGAATGGAAAGAAAAGAATATTTGAGATGCAACTGCAAGACTTATGAGACCATCATGTACATGTATACAGGCAAATGGATACGGCAGTCAATAAAAAAGTGAACGAAAATAAATAAGGCAAGTAACATAAATTTCAGGAGAAGGTGAGAGAACTTCAAGAGGAATAAGCTGTTCTACAGTGAAGTAAATGCAGAGAGAACGATTAATGAACAAAAGGATCTCAGAATAAAATATCCACATGGAGGTACGCTGTCTGCTGTGACTAAAATCCTGGTCGATGGAGTGAGTATTTAAAAATTTGCTGAATGTGGAGGATATGAGAAAGGCAGAGCTGAATGATGGAGGCGTGGAAAAGGATAATTGTCTTCTTCAGAATATTTGTGAAGAGTAATTGAGACGGTGATGAACGGAAAGATAACAAGAGCTGATGGCATTACAAGTGTGATACTATGGTACAGTGAAAAAAATGACAGATTTGCTGAACAACACTTGCAAGGTATGTCGAAATGGAGAAAAGGTTCTAGAGGAATGAGTGGACAGAAAATTTGTAATCCCCTGGATATATATAGGTGAAGGTGACGAAGATGAATGGAAGAACTGTAGAAGCTTAATATTACTTAGGACACCAAGGAAGTTATAGGTAGGATTTTGATAGAAAAAGTAAATCAAATGACAGCAGGGATTGCATGCGGATTAAGTGTTTGTTCCGAAACAGTTGTGAGAAGTAACAAAGAAAGGCAAAAAATGAAAATAGCATTCTTGAAATTAAAAAGGCTTATGACAGAATCAACAAAGAGGCAAGGTAGAGAGTGCTTAAGATAAATGGTGCAGATGATGAGCTGTTGATTGATAAGAAATTTTTATGATGGAAGCCATGCATGTTAAAATTATATATATATATATATATATATATATATATATATATATATATATATATATATATATATATATATATATATATATATATATATATATGAAAATGACTGGTTTGGTGAAAAGGTGCATCTCAGGCAAGGCTATATTGTGTCTCTATTGTTGTTCAATATGGATGTATTGACACGACCAATCTGAGATGTGTATTAGACGTAGGTGCAATGTTGTGGGATAAGAAATAAGATGTAAATAAAGTGAGGAATGACTCACATTTGCAGATCTTAGCTTAGAAATGAGAAGCAGTGAGCACTAATGAAAGTTTGAAAATGTTCGTAATGGGAAAAAATTGAGCAGCAGGAAAATTGTGAGGTTATTAGGAAACAGGAGTATGGGGCAATGAATGTTAATTTGAAAGATGGAATATGTCTTATCCATACACACACACACACACACAAACCCACCCACTCACACACAGACACACACACACACACACACACACACATATATATATATATATATATATATATATATATATATATATATATATATATATATATCATGTGTGTAAATTTCAGTTCCACGACATCAGTACTCTACAGACTGCACAAGCATTAAAAAATTTTTATGCTACTTATACTCATCTTCAAAACAGTACAGTTGCAAAGGGTTTTTTTGGGAAGCCAAATGTAAAATCTAGTAAGAACCGCTTGTGAGTCCGAGTTTTATTTCTGTTACAAACGACGTGATTGTGTGTTGATTATATAAAAAGCTCACGTGACTTAGGAATCATGCCAAATATAAAGTAGGGAATCCCAAAAATATTTTCCAAGCATAACTTGTACCATCCACAGCAATGACAAAAGTAATAAAATACACGAATAATTTCGCTTTCGATATAATCATCATCAGTGATTAAAGAAGAATCGAGCCAAAGGAGAACTCTGAAATAAAAAGAAGAGCGAAAATAAATGAAAAAGTGAAAAATCCATATAATTTGGTAAGGTGAAGGGGCCATGATTTTGGTAAGATTGCTGTTTTGGATTTATGACGCATCACTGACTCTAAAGTATTTCCGTTATACTATATACTGTATATATACACACATACAGAACTTGGATACTCATATCTTCGGATATCTCGATGTACTGTAGACATTCACAAATAAATCCACATATATCATCCACACATCCATCAATACATACATACACATCCATCCATCATATACATACATACATATATATATATATATATACATATTATATATATATATATATATATATATATATATATATATATATATATATATATATATATATATATATATATATATATATATAATTATCTTGAATGATTCAAAACCTCTAAAATAACTGTTAAAAAAGTTCAGACTGTGCTTAGTGTAAAAAAATTGTTTTCTGGCTTTAATTTAAAACGTTCCACTTCATACTTGTCTTTTCAAAGGAGGGAAAACTTGAAAGTTGAAAAGCATAAATGAAATCCGAGTGCTTGCATGACGAAAGACCGCAGACGTGAAAGAGGCTGCCGTGCCAGAAAGCATGAGGACGAAAATAGATTCCCGGCCGCAGCCGTAACTTGCTTTCCATTTCCCCAGGTCAGGTCAGGCATGCGACCAGCACGAATGGCAAGTGGTGAGAACTCACGGAAATGAATCACTTACATATTACATAAGAAAATCTCCGCAATAAATAACTTCCAGAAATTCAAGAAATTGTATATTCTATAAAAATGATTGAATTACTAAAATACTGTTTGAAAAAAAACCTTAAATTTACAGTTCTATTCACAAACATTGCCCCAATGACTAATCTGAATTAATGTTTACAAAAATCCAATAATAAAGGTATTGCACATTCCATAAACTACAAATATGGGGGTTAATTATACTCTGAAATTCCTCATAAAAATTATCTGAACATTCACAGAAAAATGATAGCATAAATAACCTTTATGCTCCGTAAAACAAAGCCACAATTGATGACCTAAATAGTTCACGAAAATTTTCCAAACGGACTTTTTAACGACATTTCATTTAATAACTTTTATTCTGTCAAAAAATAAAAAAAATTACTCTACGACTATAATGTTTCAAGAAAAATTTCCCCACATTAACTAATGTTAATTAATTGTCCAACTAATTAGTTGAATAGTACAAACAGAATCCCATCATACTACTTGCTTACTTCACTTAAAAACTGCAATAACGTTTTAAATATTATGGTATTTACCATATTAAAATTAAACTGTATTGACGGGTCGGTATAGTTCTCGGCTAGCACTCTGCTGGGCCCGCGTTCGAGTCTTCGATCGGCCAATGAAGAATTAGAGGAATTTATTTCTAGTGACAGAAATTCATTTCTCGCTATAATGTGGTTCGGATTCCACAACAAGCTGTAGGTCCCGTTGCTAGGTAACCAATTGGTTCTTAGCCACGTAAATAAGTCTAATCCTTCGGGCCAGCCCTAGGAGAGCTGTTAATCAGCTCAGTGGTCTGGTTAAATTAAGGTATACGTAACTTATTAGCTAAAAATCGTCTCAATGTCTAACTCTAACAGTCTGTGGTAAAATCCACAATAACATACAATATTCAGTATAAAACTCCTACTTAGTGAGCTGAAAATTCCGTGAAGAAAGTTGCACATTCCATGAAAACTGTCACTAGAGAGGACTTAGTTTGCTTGAATACTCCAATTTGATTGAATATTCCCATTCGCTTCAATACTCTCATTTGCTTGAATATTCCCATTTGCTTGAATACTCTCATTTGGTTGAATTCTCCCATTTGCTTGAATACTCCCATTTGCTTGAATACTCCCATTTGCTTGAATATTCCCACTTGCTTAATACTCCCATTTCCTTGAATACTCCCATTTCCTTGAATATTCCCATTTCCTTGAATACTCCCATTTGCTTGAATACTCCCATTTCGTTGAATACTCCCATTTCGTTGAATATCCCATTTGCTTGAATATTCCAGTTTGCTTGAATACTCCCATTTGATTGAATACTCCCATTTGATTGAATACTTCCATTTGCTTGAAAACTCCCATTTCCTTGAATATCCCTATTTGCTTGAATACTTCCATTTACTTGAATACTCCAACTTGCTTGAACATTCCAATTTACTCGAATATGCCCATTGCTTGAATACTCCAGTTTGCTTGAATATTTTCATTTTCTTGTACGCCCCCATTTGCTTGAATATTCCCATTTGCTTGAATACTCCAACGTGCTTGAATACTCCAATTTGCTTGATTATTCCCATTTGCTTGAATACTCCCAACAAAAGTAAGCACTAAGTAAACATGTTTCCCGAAAAATTAGCAAATATATTTCCTGTATATTCCATGGAAAATTCCCCCGCTGATAAAGTACATTAATATTTTCATAGAGACCTATACACGGAAAATTGAACTCTAGGATAATTTGGAAGCAAAACCAAAAAATAAAATTTTTTCAAAGAATGACATCCGTATTCCACAGAAGCACCCTCATGAAAATCACACCAGAGATAATTTAAAAATTCCGCTGAAAATCCTCCTATAAATGACGCTATTATTTCGTGAGAGGGCCTTAAAATAAATTAATTAATTATTCAGTTAAGTAAATGAGCTAAATGTACAATGGTAAAATCATCAAATGATCACTTTCATGTAAAAAAATTCATCTGTAGTCTAAAAATTTCCGTGGTGAAAAATGACGAGCTCACTGAGAAATCTCTAAATTGCTGGCTTGCACGGTCTTTTGATGAAGAATATCCCTCAAATTTATCCAAAGGGAAAAATCCCCAGTAGACAACGCAAGTACTGATAAGAGAGGTCTTTCCAAAGGGCTGTCTTCATTATATCAGATACTTCAATGAATAACGTGAATACTATATGATAAACCCCAACCACACATCCCCATTATTCAAGAAAAATACTCCAATGAACGACACTAATATAAAAAAAAAAACTTCGTGACCTCATGAAAAATTTTTAGCAGACTTATTACATACTTCACGAATACACCTTTTCTCCGCCCATAACTTGCATATCACATAAAATTCCATTAGTTAATTACATGAATATCACATGAAAATCCTCGCTGAATAACGAGAATGCTGATTTATGGGTGATTTTATGAAACTTAGATTGTCAAGCAAAGAAATGGGGCACTATCGGCCATTCAGATCCTGAGACAGTGAAAAGAGGGAGTTGGGGTGATTGAACAGCAAGATAAAGAGATCCAGAGAATAGAGATAAAGTATAAGGATCTAAATGTGGTACTGAGAGAAAATCCCACAACTGCATAAAGACAGAAAGGTGGGAAAAGAAGAATGAAGAAAGGCTGCCAGCAATATTAGAGGCAAGTACTCCAAACAAGGAATGTTTTATGATGAAGCTATTATATAAATGTTTTTCACGAAAAACTTAATATAATAAGAAGATATGACAAGGAATAAGAACATAGTTAAAAATAAAAAACTCTTCTTCCTCCTTGTTTTGAGCACTGTTCTCCAGTGTGGTCTTCAGGTGCTGATTCTCATCTATTAGAGTTAGGTCACAATCAAGTTTATTTAGCCAACACTTAATGTCGACGTGTGGCATAGAAGTGAAGTGAGTTCATAATGTTTGTCGTATAGAATGTGCTACAACGACAAACATCCTCTGCGCTCTTCTTTACCTGACCTGGCTGTTTTTGCTAGTAACACTATGCCTAGTACGGTTGTGGAATCTTTTAATCCTCAAATGTTTAAGTGAGGTGCAAATTCATCCCTGCTTTCTGCTGTCGTCTCCTGAATTCAGGTATATCGGTTTTATTTTCTATTCCTTCATATTTATTTATTTATCAACTTTTTCTATAACTTGTCTCTCTATGCATGCAGACTTCTCTTTGGAGTCCTCTTAGGGTTATAGTCTGCTGACTCTGCCCATAAGGGGTTTCAGCTGAAGATTTCAAGAAAGAGTGAAAGTAAAAGGCTACACAGTGGTTGCAGCAATGTCCCAAGGGGAGCTGCAAACACCCTTTAGCTACGCCTGCCATGTGAGGTGCACTGATACCATTAACCCAAACGGGGAATAATGTGGTAAGAAAACACCCTCATTATTCTATGAAAAATCTTATAATGAATGGCTCGCTATAACTTGAAAAAAAATTAATGAATTACTTCACGAAAATTCTCTTACTAAAAGTTAAATATACCAAAGAAAGTCTGCAAATTAATTACAAGAATATTACCTAAAATACGGAAAATACATAAATATCACGTGGCAGACCAACAAAAAATAAGAACGTTTCGTGAAAATTGCTCAGTGAATTGTATGCATAATTTGTGCAAAAAATCAACTGTAATAGAATGGGATATCTCGTGGATAAAAACCTCAAAAGGCATTGACGATTCCATGGAACAAAAAATAATCCGTGAAAACCACCACGTGAATTATTGGCAAATTCTGTGAAAAAAATACCCTAAAATGCGTGCACAGAATATGTGTAAAGCCTGCCGCTGAACGTCTTGAATTGTAAAAAGCCCTTAACCGACATACGCTTAAGATACTAAGTGAGTGCTCTGAATAAACCTGCGATAAACGGCTCGGCAGAGTCAATAAGTAAATGGTATTAAAAGCATGTCCATGCAAGTAGACACTATGATGACCTCGTCCCCTGCACCATTAATATGGTCATTTTATCACCTTCTCTCTATCGACCCACGAGAACTAATTGCAGCCTTTGTCCTTCAGTGTACTGTACTAGAGCAGAGGTTGCCATGGCAACGCAAAGGTATCTTCGTCTCAAGCTTGCCCTGAATACATTTTTCTTGCTATTGCCGCTGATTAAATGGCTACAATCGTGACTTCGTGAGGGGAATTGACAGTACATTCGTGACTAAATCGAAAATTATTTTGGTTCTAGAAATGTTCGGGGATGATTACATGGAGAGAAAATTTACCTTACGAATTTGCTCATGGATCTGTTTTCATTAATACAGCTTGACGAGATGACAGAAACTTACTGAGCCCTCAAGATACCTATACTGTACTTTTGTATGCAAAACAATCATAACTACATAAAACTAGGAATCTCGTTGCTTTAGGCCAAATAATATAGCAAACACTTTTCATTCAAACGCAATCTCAGGGTAAGATACGTGTTTGTTAAAATGAAGTATTATAAAGAAGACCAACCATTATGCTACTAAAGAATTAAACCTTTTCATCACCGAAACTTATCAATTACGACTAAACATCTGGAGATCACTTCTACTGCTATGATAGCACAATGGACGGATATTTCTCACTCTCTTGACACAAATACATAAAATGTGCTCTTCCCGAAACTTTAAATTATTTATAAAAGATAAAGGAAATATACCAAATAATATAATAAAAATATTATTTATAAAAGATAATATAATAAAAATAAAGAGTAAAATCGTAAAACGAAATGCATTCAGAGATGTAAAGTTTCTTACAACAAATGACAAAAATCTAAAATCTATAAACAAGTGTTGTGGCAAAAAAAATACTACAAGGTTTTAGATCTTCAAAAAGACATAATGAATCAACAGATAAAATTACGTAACTTCTTGTAACAGAAAATAATTAAAATCTGTTAGAAAAAGTTTGTTAAATTTTAGAAAAAAAATTTATCAAAAGAGACAAAATCTAACAAATATCTGAAATTAGAAATATACAGAAAAATTTAAACATTTAACAAATTTTCCGACAAAACTAAAGTATTTAAAATATTCTGAACGAAACATAAATCAGTACATGAAGACTCCCTTTGTAAAATTAAAATATTTCCGCAATGGTGCCACATTTAGCACATTAGCTGCTAACTAGTGAATAAACCCTCCAGGCAGCAAAGTTCGACAAGACCGGGCATTTCAAACATTTGTACAGATAGCTCACCAACAGTATGAGCTCCCTAATATTCACACTGTGCCACTCACCTCTATCTTGCATGTCTTCTCTCACTTCGTGGTTTGTTAAGGCCCTATTATACAGCCCCCTTCCCCCAAATACTTTCGAACGACACATTCCCTGTCTTCCCCCATTCCTTCTACATGACTGAACCTTCTCATAACACATAACTGACCTTTTTTCCACACCTATATATCTTCACCTATCCCACTCTTTCAGTTCTTCTTATATCACATATACTATGTAATAAGTTCATCTCTACAATTTCCATTCCTCTCTTTCATTTACATTCAACCCTGAGGAAAAATGGTTTGGCAATCCCTTTATACATTCCACCTTGTCTTCCATAGAGACTCCGAGTTTCCGTCTAATCTTGTGACTTACCTCGTATCAAAATCTACTTTCATCTGAAGTATTTTCTGCAAAATACCTATATATATAAACGGCTTTGCTGCTTCCTTTCTTCCACCATTATATTAACATCTCTTACTCAATCTTCCTGGTTTCCATTTTCTCTCATAACCTTACTCCTGCTCACATTTCTTTCTCAACTTTCTTCTATAGCAAAAACTTTCATATTTTTTTGCTAGTCTGAAATTTATGTTTGACTAGTTTACCATTCATAAAAGTCAGCCGCTCCACACTTCATTCGTGACCCATTTTCTTATCCCAAAAATTTGCACCTACGTCTATTCTATTACCCTATCTCTGACTTCTTGTATCACTATATCATTAAAAATGTTCAGTAGCCGCGGATACATAACGCACACTGGTCTCAGACCCAAATTTTACACCAAACCAGCCACTACTGCCTACAAAGTGTAAACTACGGCCATCGTTTTTTATCAATCTCAGCAACTTATTATCTGCGCCATATATCCTTGTCACCCTCCACATTATCTCTAAGAATTCTGTCATAACCTTTCGATGTGTGCACATATGCCACATGCATTGTTTTTATTTACTTTCTCACTTCTCACATAAGTATTTCATTAAAGAAACTTGATCCGTACACCTTCTCCTCTGTCTGAAACAATACTATTCTTCCTCTATTAACCTTTCTGCCAACAGTCCTTCGTCATTCAAAATTCAACAACAAAGCAAAAATTTCTTTTAAAAAGGCCATAACAAGATCCTGTAACACCTCTTCAGACAACCTCAGCAACAGATTTCAGGCGAAGGCCTTATAAATCAGGAGCAGAAAACTATAATGTACTGCTGACTAACCTATCACAGTGAGCACACACTAGTGCACAGGCCCTATCTAAACTATGCTTAAAAGTGAGGCTGGTATGCCTGTCCCTCTCCTGGACTAAAACAGCTTCAACCATTTGATTTCTATTAAAACTTGTAGGGCAGGGGGCTAAGTTTATCTTTAAAAATCCAACGAGTTTTTAGAAAATTATGGTCTTTTCATATCAGAGTGGGGCCCTCGTTTTCAAGCACAATTATTATTCACAGTGGTTTCAATCACTTCTCTGTCAGCCAACGTATCAACATAAATTCCCACACGACAGAGAATCTAGCAGAAATGAACTGTTTTGCGCTGACAATATCAGTGAAAGAGCCACTCTTAAGCTTTTTGAAATAAATGGTTGAAACTATAAAGGTTTTCAGATAATCCACAGAACTCTGAGTATATATGACAAATCATTTTCATTTACTAATAACAATGAGTTCCAATGCCTTAGTTTACGCTGTCAACTTTGCAGTTAATAAAGATGCAGAGTCAAGAAACTTAACTATACAGTTCATCTTTATGTATTGCAGCACATCCAGCACCAGGAATTTCGAGTTGACCTCTTCTATAATACTGCTATTCATTGGGAAGTATTTTGGGCACAGGGGTATGTCCCGTATGATCCAAGGTGGGATAGTAAGTTGGTCAACTTCCTGGATTTTCTGCCTCTTAGGAAAGATTTTATTAATTTGAATAACTCAGTCCAGACTGAAAGAATAATTGCGTACCACAGTCTCTTTATATATATATATATATATATATATATATATATATATATATATATATATATATATATATATATATATATAGATTCCATGAAGTGGAAGGCCGATTTTAGGGATCTCCCTCACATAACATCCTGAGTAGTCTGGGGAGCCAAGTATGAAGTAACTAATGTTTATTTTTAATTTTTGATAATGAGGACATAACATGATTCAGGGATTTATATCCCCATCAGCTTTTGTTTAAAACTAACTATACTTATATATCCTACGTTTGCAATATCTATGCTATCCTGTTTAAACCATAAAAAGAGCAAATCTTTCAATTGGGGAATGCCTTCCTTTACAATAAAAAGAAAACTTATATGAACATCTACAAACAAGTTCTTGCTCTTTTAAACAGAAATATTTCTGTTTGCTCTCACATTTTAATTAGTATAGCCATATTCATAACATCTGAGGCCCTGGCTAGACCTACTTTGATATTCTTAACTCATCGGCAGATATCTGATGGTTAAGCAGTCAGGGAAAGTTTTAGAAAAGAGAGTTCATATTAAGGTGTTGTGGCTCTCACTTAGTTTCTTAACTGCATAAATGTGAGAAGTCACAGAGGATTTTGCTAAATAATAGCAATTTTTTGGTGTGGGAAAATCTAAGAGTGGTAACTGATTTCCTATTTCCTTACGAAGAAGGCAAAAGTTAGGCAGTAAAGCTACCCGAGTTTCATTATTTTCCTTGACTAGAATGTTTTACAACAGTAGTTAATGATCTCAGGTAGGATGTTGCCAGTCATTCGGGGGCATTCAGAGGCTCTTACAAAGTTCGACTGTCCATTGTATGAAGCAAAGTGCCAAGTCAAAGTTACAGCATTACTTGTGATAAATTGGTCAGAAATATCCGTTAGTTTTGGGATACAATCATATTCCACACCCTGAACCTTGCAGAAATCAAAATCTTACATTTACACTTAAATGTACTTTTTTCCTTAAAGTCGGTAAAAGTTTTATTTGTCACTGCACTGTCTGCAAAGTAATGTAGGCTTCATAATAATTATGATCAAATGTAACTTTAAGCTCAATCTTTTGCACAAGCTATGGTTTCAAATTATCAAATAAAGCTTCATGATCTAATGCCTTTGGGATACATGTGCAATGCATTATACATATATTTTCATTTACATCACTAATAATTTTATCACCCTGGCATGCCATGAACTGCTTTGGCAGAAAGCACTAGGAGAGCAAATTCAGTGCTTGGGTCCAGACCAGAGTTAGAGACACCAGAAGGAGGCGCAGGGGTTGTCATTACTGGAAGGATTCATTTTTGGACAAATCTTCAACTAAACCCACCTGTTAGGACAGAGACTATGTGTATATGGAAATACTCCCCCTTTATCTGTAATGATAGGCCTCCAGTCTAAAGCCGAGTCCTAACTCAATTATCGATCATCGACACTATGGGTTCCAGTGCCCACTCTTGATTAATAAGTCCATACCATCTTTTGGGCAGGAAGAGCTAAGGTTAACGACAATTCTTACAGTTACTAAGAATGCAAACCTTTTTACAACTAGATCACCCCTCCCATTCAGCTACAATAAATTTTGCTGAATGTTGGAATGTCCACACTGTTTACATCAAACTGTACCTAATATCAACACTTGGTAGTGGTAGTAGTAGTGATAGTGGTTGGATTGGATGATGGATGGAAGCTAATAAAGTACGAAAGAGATTGAAGTAATCATGTGAAAGAGAGAGAGAAAAATAGCGTAAAAAGATATTTACATATAAACCAGGGGTAAATGACATTATGCAAAAGAACAGTTACCCCTCACCTTTTCCTGAGTAACCTTTCTCCCATCCACCCATACCTTATACAAACAGGTCAGCCCAGGCACTCAATTACACTTAAACTGTATTGTACTCTTCAATCTCTTACCTGTGCTCTTCAATCTCTTAACTACCTTTCTTACATCCTCAAAGGTAACTTCCATATACAATCTCAACCTTGCATTAAATCCTTCCAAAACTGCATCATGAACCTCTGCCTTTTTTTTGTTTCACATTCAATAAGTTCTCAAAATACTCAGTCCATTACCCTAGGCTACATTCCTTTCATATAGCATCTCTCCATTTGCATGTTTTGACCGATATTCATTTGCCCATTAACCTTTCTTTTCTTACTAACTTTCTTGTAGAACATATTATCTCTAATGTCACTGCTCATCTCCCCCCCCCCGCCACCCTTCTTATTACCACATGCCTATCTTAATCTTGACCATCTTAATCCATCCATATTTATACCTGACACATACTTTCTTTTGCCTTGAAATTACACACGATATATTTTCTCTTTTTTTTCCTCCAGTACATTTCGCACTTCCTCAACTAGCCACTCACTATTTTCATCCCATCTTCTGACACTCCTAAAGCCTCAACACTCCCTGCTGAATCAACGATTTATCTTGTGTTTTACCACTTCTGTCTTTAGCCTCTGCCAATTTTTCATTTATTTTTTCTTTGTTACACTAGCTTTTCTCAGTTACCTTGCAGCTGTATTTTCACCCCTTCCTCTCCAAGGTGAAGTCCAATCTACCCTGGTTTTCGTTTCACCCAAATAATGATTAGGTATGCGAACAGCTTACATAACCTAACAAACTTTTGCCTTGCCATATATTTATATACATAGATACATGCATATATATACACACAATCACACAAATATATATATGTATGTATGTAAGCATATATACACACACACACACATATATATATATATATATATATATATATATATATATATATATATATATATATATATATATATATACACACATATATATATATACATATTATTACATATCTTCTTCTTCTTCTTCGTTTAACGTGCTTTTTCCCATTTATTATATGGGGTAAGCACATTGCCTTCTTTTTTGAAGGACTTTGATTTGGCGGTGGGGTAGACCATAGCCTCAATCGGCTGCCCTGCCTGACATCGCTTAGACCCCGGTAGCGAATGTGTACATGTATCGTACCATCCCCAGCTCCCTTTCTCCCAGCAGCGAGGAGAGATGAGCGGTTAGGTCGACAGTTCGAGACGTGTGAGGTGTCTGCTGTGTTTTTAGATGTTGGAGTGGCTTTGTTTGTGTGTGTATTAGTCTGTAACACCCATTTGCTTTCAGCAAACCTATCCGTTGATTACATACATAATCCCGGGGTGTCTACACGGATAGCAAAGTGTCCGCCTCTCTGACCAGTCGGCTGCGGATTTGAACCCGCACCACAGACCTCTATGAAGTCCGAAGCTGCTGCTCTACTGATCTAGCCATCGAGGCTCCACATATATATTATATATACAGTATATATATAAAATAAATATTTATGTATATAATTATATATATATATATATATATATATATATATATATATATATATATCGAATGTGTCCAAAATGCAAGGAGCTATGCCACAAATAAAGAAATGTTCCCTTCATTAAAGCGGTTACTACTGAGTGTCAACTAAATACTGCGTTTAGATTTTCAACCTATGCAGAATTTGATAGTTTCAAAGAAGAAATGAAACAAAGGCTATGTTGAATAAACAATGTCAAAAAATGTTAAACAAAAACATGAAGAAATCAATTAACAAATGCCAATATGCTTATGTCTGTAAATCCTTATTTTATTCATAACCATTTTATACAAGGCACAAACAAACATACTTTTAAACTGATTAACGTTGACTTTGTCATCAACAAACGAATACAAATACGCAGAGAGTATATTGGTAGCATGAAAATCAAATCTGCATTTTAATTAGCTATAATTTGCAGAGTACACAAATGAATGAATACCATCGCAGGACGACAGTAAGCAAAACTTATGACGCCGGAATAATGCAATGGAAATATTCGCAACAAAAGCCTGCAATAACGTACTAGGATTCCTATTCCCTACCTCTTATTCAAGGTTTTAATGAACTCAAACCATATATCAAAAATTATTATTTTAAAATAGCCATACCTTTTAACATCAAACACAGAATTTGTTTACACAATAACATCAACAAAGTACTGAAGTGGACCCCATTCATTTTGGCATTAAAATAAGAACACGTAAAGTGGATCTCATTTATTCCGGCATTATTTGATTAGAACGAAGAAAACACTTGACGAGAGTGGCATTTTTTCATTAGCAACTTTCACAAAATCTGACAGCATAGGATTCACAAACACCTTGAAAAACAGCGGTATGAAATACGTCATCTGATTTATGTCAACGTTACAGTGGCTTCCTGTGTGTATAGAATGGCATAAAAATACCATTACAGTAAGAAAGAATACGAGATGATAAGGACAATTCTGCCTATAAGATGCTGTGTTCATGACGTGTGACTGAAGTGGTCAACGTACAACTCACAGCCATGAACCTTATTTTGAATCGAAGTTGGGTTAATCTTCTATAACAATGATATCCAAGTGAACTTTGTTTGTCCTCCCACGGGTGACAGTAGGGGAGGCATGACACAGCCACCCACCCTTGCAAACCGGTTTGTCCGCCCCGGGCGGGGGTGGGGTAGGTAGGGGATCGGGAGGGTAGGGGAGACAGCAGCGTCGAGTGCCAGCTTGCATAGCGCCAGCCAGCAAGCTCGTATGGAAATAAATCGCTCTGTACATTTGAGATTTTAAGTCTTCCAACAATCTGGGTGATGTTTTCTCAAACAGCGCAAACTTAAAATTCGAATAAAAAGAAACCATTTCGGTTCACAAAGATGACGGTAAAATGGACTAAAAAGATATTTTCCTTCCCAGGTACAAAACCATCGGAATAAACACGGGTAATAAAGCCACAGAAGATAAAACTAGGCTTAGAGACGGTAATTGGTGTTGTTTAAATTATGCTGGTGTTATACAAGCGAGGTGCCACTGACCTATGTCAGCTTGTAAATGAGGCAGTGTTAAGAAGACCAGTGTGGAATCGTGGGGTCAGACAACCAGCCACACAGAACTTCATCTATCTGCAGGCTCATTAATCAATTGCAAAAGGTTTTAATTCTAACGCAAACAACAGAAAATCAAAATGAATTACCTTTACTCAACTAATATCAATTAGTCTTCAGCAAGGGTGCTCACACTCACCTGGAAAGACAAGAAAATTGTAATAATTATTTCATTTTGAAATATTCACATAGCCTTAAAGCTTATCCAAAACAAGCACCTATTCTAGCACGCACATGATGAGAAACATACACACTAATTCATATATATATATATATATATATATATATATATATATATATATATATATATATATATATACATATATACATACACATATATATAGAGGCTATGTGTGCACTAGTCACTTTCACCAGATATATGTGCAATATTAGTTGCCACAATGACTCATTAACTTCTCGATTTCCTCTCATCTCTTTTATTGTGCTTGTCATTACAACCCTTGAAAAGAGATGAGAAATAGATGATGTATTTTCATTTCATCGATTCCTACTACAGATGGAACGCATACGTCATATATTTCTCGTCTGGATTCAAATTATAGGCGTATTCAAAATGTGTGAGGGATTCGAAAAGTCACGGGGTCATTGTAGCTATATATATATACAGTACATACATACATATATATACTTACTGTATATATGTGTGTGTGTGTGTATGTATGTATGTATGTATGTATGTATGTATGTATGTATGTATATATATATATATATATATATATATATATATATATATATATATATATATAATATATATGGCTGACCAATCTGGCACTGCCCGGAAAAAACTCTGGATAACAGCCTATGAGAAGGCCCATTAAAACTCTAAATAACAGTCTACAGGTAGTGGGAGTAAGTAAGTAAGTATACCTTAGTTTAACCAGACCACTGAGCTGATTAACAGCTCTCCTAGGGCTGGCCCAAAGGATTAGACTTATTTTACTTGGCTAAGAACCAATTGGTTACCTAGCAACAGGACCTACAGCTTATTGTGGAATCCGAACCACATTATAACGAGAAATTAATTTCTATCACCAGAAATAAATTCTTCTAATTCTTCATTGGCTGTTCAGAGAATTGAACGCGGGGCCAGCAGAGTGCTAGCGGAGAACGATACCCATCCGTCCAATGAGGAACTGGGGTAGTGGGAGGGAAGAGGGAATGAGGGAGAGGAAAGAGGGGAAAAAGAAAGGGGGAAAGAAGTTGGAGGGGTGAATGGGAGTTGAGGGGAAGGGGAGGAGGAGGGAGGGGAAAGGGGAGGAGGAATGGGGGAGGGAAGGAGGAGGAAAGGAGGAGGAAGGGATAGGGAGGGGAGGGGAGGGGAGGGGAAGGAAAGGGGAAGAAAAGAAGGGAAGAGGAAGGGAGGGGGAACTGGAAGCGGGAGGGGGAGGGGAGGGTAAGGGGAAGATAAAGGTTGGAGAGGACGTTACATTCCCCTATTAGAAAAGAATAAACAACATCACTGAACACAGACTATAAATAAAAAAATCTTATTCTTATACTTCTGGATACATACTCAGGTGAGTCTGTGTATTTGTGTGTGTTGGGGGGAAAGGACTGTCTCCCTTTCAACAGTACACGGACATTTTATCTGTCATGTGAAATTCACTGCACAACAAATCGAAAGAAATTCGTTCTAGATATGTTGATGGCAATACCTCAAAGTACTTAACAATTTGTATTTTAGTGGCAATGTATAATCAAGATACGTTTGGCTTAAGATGAACACTGAAAAAAAATGTGGTGATTTCGTCGTGAGTAATTTTTTAATGAGGGGGTAGATCTGTCACAGAAACATTTGGCCTACTAATACTCATGCACGGATGGTGATGAATTAGTTCTTGACCTCCAAAGTTGTGCCCGTAACTACCAATTTTTTTTTCTTGAATTAAGTACTTAGATATGATGATGGTAATGCCACAGGATACATAAGAATTCGTATTTTCAGAGCGTGGTATGATTAAGATACGTTTGACTTAAGATGAACACCGAAAAAAATTTGGTAACCCAATCACAGAAATAATTGGTCCGTTACTACTTTTTTTTCCATGGCGAGAATTTT